>NC_082385.1:33124737-33359737 GCF_031168955.1 Gadus macrocephalus
TAGTAGGAGGAGGAGTTCAGGGTATTAGGAGGAGGAGTTCTGGGTATTAGGAGGAGGAGTTCAGGGTATTAGGAGGAGGAGTTCTGGGTATTAGGAGGAGGAGTTCAGGGTATTAGGAGGAGGAGTTCTGGGTATTAGTAGGAGGAGTTCTGGGTATTAGGAGGAGGAGTTCAGGGTATTAGGAGGAGGAGTTCAGGGTATTAGGAGGAGGAGTTCTGGGTATAAGGAGGAGGATAGGAGGAGGAGTTCTGGGTATTAGGAGGAGGATAGGAGGAGGAGTTCTGGGTATTAGGAGGAGGATAGGAGGAGGAGTTCTGGGTATTAGGAGGAGGATAGGAGGAGGAGTTCTGGGTATTAGGAGGAGGATAGGAGGAGGAGTTCTGGGTATTAGGAGGAGGATAGGAGGAGGAGTTGACCGATGCCAGTAGGCGCGGTGGTATAAGGAGGTTCAGGTTATCTCCCCCCTCTCCCCCTACTGACGGTCGTCGTCCCCGTCCCCCCCCCAGATGTTCGGGGAGGGCCAGTACCTGTGTGACGCGGTGCGTTGTGGGGAGGTGGTGTGGCGCTGGGGTCTCCTGAAGAAGGGCTACGGTCTGTGCCACGGCACCGCCGGCAACGCCTACACCTTCCTGGCCCTGTACCGGCTGACCCTGGACCCCAAGCACCTGTACCGCGCCTGCATGGTGAGGACACTCTATAGCTATAGATATATATAGATATAGATATAGATATATCGGTAGATCTATAGATATAGAGCTATATCTATAGATCTAGGGTTAGCTGTCAAGCGATTAAAATATTTAATCGCGATTAATCGCATTAATGTCATAGTTAACTCGCGATTAATCACACATTTTTTTTCTATTCTGAATATCCCTTGAACTCTCAAGCAAAATTCTTGCTCAGCAAAGATGGGAAATACTATAATATTTATTATTTAAACCAGTATGAATATTCCTACCGTACTTTAGGTTATAACACAACATTAGGGGGATCTCTGGAGGAAAAGTAATACTTAGCGAAATGCTAACCTTAGCTGTTTGTTTACGTTCGCTGTACAGCGCCGCGCCAATCAACTGTGACTGGCTTGCTGCAGAGCGTGAGCGTCTTGGGAATACCCGGTCAATATAATGGATATAATGGACACATAAGACAATCAATATTCTGTATTTGTTATGGATTTATTGTACAAATTACCTGAAAAGATGCACGTTCCAGGATGAATTGAAAAGCTCCCGTTAGGGCTGAGATGGCAGAGAACAGCTGATTTGGAACGGAGCAACAGCTGTTCGCTTTCACGGGGAAAAACGAAGGAACTTCAACCTACTTAGGCCTACTAATTAACGTTCAAAAGCTATTAAATCTTCAACAAAATATGCAGATAGGCCTACTGTCAAAATCGGTTCCAGGGAGTATATAGGGATTATTAATGTTGTTTTTGATGGTGTTTTATTCTGGAACGAGTATTCGAATATTCGCTCGGAAAAAAACCAACGAGTATTCGAAGCCTGAAAAATGGCATTCGGGCCAGCCCTAACTATATCTGTACTGTCTGACCCTCGACCCAAAGCACCTCGAGCGCTTCAAGGTGAGGACACACTCTATATCTGTAGATCTATAGATATAGAGCTATATCTATGTCTGTACCGCCCGGCCCCTCTACCGTGCCTGCATAGTGAGGACACACTCTATTTCTATAGATCTATAGATATCAATGTATATATATTAGTGCTGTCAGTTAAACGCGTTATTAACGGCGTTAACGCAAAACAATTTTAACGGCGTTCATTTATTTCTTTCTTTGGCTCAAAACAAAGAAGCAGTAGCCTGACTGCTATGTTCAAGGCAGTATGTTTGTATTTTCGTCGTTTAATTGCACTATAGGCTTCTTTTTTGTATCTTCCTGTTTTGATCAGTATATGCCAATGTTGTTATCAATAAAAAAAACATTGGCACAAGGCAAGCCGATGCACTTCTCCATGTTGATAAGAGCACTAAAATGAGAACAATTAATGGGACAAAGGAATCAAGGGATATTTAGCATAGAAAAAAGATTTACGATTAATCGCGATTGCTCGCGATTAATCGTGAGTTAGCTATGGCATTAATCGCGATTAAATATTTTAATTGCTTGACAGCACTAATATATATATATAGATCGCCATCTCTATCTCTCTGTTCCACCGAGCCCCTACAGGGCCAGCAGGTTGAGGACACACCATCTTTATCTATACATCTATTATGTAGATCTATATATATCTATGTATCTATATATCTGTACTGGCTGACCCTCGACCCCAAGCCCCTGTACCGCGCCTGCATGGTGAGGACACGCCCTGTAGCTATACTGTCGACAGACACGATATAGATGTCTGTCTGTCCGTCTGTCTGGAGGAGGAGATCTAAAGAAAGATAGATTAACATTTACTCTTTCATCGTCTGAAGAATAGCATTGATTAAGAATAAGATGGTCTCTCTCTCTCTCTCTCTCTCTCTCTCTCTCTCTCTCTCTCTCTCTCTCTCTCTCTCTCTCCCTCTCCCTCTCCCTCTCCCTCCAGTTTGCCGACTGGTGTATGAGGTACGGGGAGCACGGCTGCAGGACTCCTGACACTCCCTTCTCTCTGTTCGAAGGTAAAGCCGGCGCACGCCTCACTCTCTCACCCTCTGCTGCTCTGTCCGCTGGATGAACCCCCACTCACTGAGCGAGGCTTTTCTCCTCTCCCCTTCCCCTTTTATACGACGTTTCAAAACAGTATGAACACAATTCTCTGCAAATGTGTCATTACATTCAGGGCGTTTAGCAGACTCTTTTATCCAAAGGGACTTAGAATAGGTCAATTTGTCAGCAGAAAGAGAAACAACGATATATCTCTGTGGGTACAGTGAGGATGTTCATAGAACCAAGTGCCAAGCACTAACCATCACTAGGTTAACCCGTTCCCAGTACGCAACAGAGATAGCTAGGAGAAGACGGTACATGATGCTAAGTACTATTTTTAAGTGCCAGGACGTACAACATACAATAAGTGTGTACGTTAAGTGTATATTTTGTTGTCTCACCATTCTATTTGCTCTCCCTTTGATCCATTCTTTGATTGTCACTTCCTGTCCGCAGGCATGGCAGGCACCATCTACTTCCTGGTTGACCTCCTGCAGCCAATGAAATCAAAGTTCCCGGCCTTCGAGGTGTGAGGCTCCGCCCTCTTGCGACCCCCCCCCCCTCCCCCTCGCCCACGCCACCACCTCCACCTCTCCGCGGGGAACAGCACTCGCTGCTTCAAGAGCCGCCGAGACACAGAGCATCACTTCCTGTCGCACACACCAACACTTCCTGTTGCATGCTGCCGCTACTTCCTGTGGTCACGGCGTCCGTCTGCCGTGTGTGTGTGTGCGTGCGTGCGTGTGTGTGTGTTGACGGACGGCACGCGTACGTGCGTGTGTGTGTCACAAGTCTTTGCTGGTGAGTGTCCGCCAGACAAGCGGCCATCTTTGTTATCAGTGATTATTCGAACCGAAAAAAAACGGTTTTGTCTTTTTCAGCACTTTTTTTTTTGCTTTCGGCCAAATGTATGTTTACGTTTTTTGCTAATTTGGTCATTTCGATATTTTCTCTGTACTTTGGGAGCGTTCTGATGTGGAGGCGTCCCTCTCGGTGGAAGTGTTGTTTATACGTCATTTTAGATGAATCGGTGCCATGCTTGTGTTTCCTGGCATGCTGTGAACTCAGTGTGGGTTCGGGGACGACAGTATGTGTGTTTTGTTGTGTTAGTTTTGTGTAAATATTGTGTTTCCCTTTTTCCTTTTTTTTCATTAGCAACATTGTAAGCTATGTAATACACTAACACTTATTATATTATGACAATTATGAAAACGCTTAAAAATGTTAAACTTAACTTTCTGGACAATAAAGATCATAAACGTATTCGGCCTTTTCTGCGGTCATATGTGTACCGGGTAGTTGCGTCGTGGGTCCACTGAGGGGCGCTGTAAGGCCGATCAACCTTCACTGCAGGTGTGAGGATCGAGTTGCGGAGGAAAGCAGCTAGTGACACTAAACCAAACCACGGATCGGACCTTGCTGGCCTATTGATGACTGCAGAGATCGGACGTGTCGCCGCTGCAGACACGGAGCCACTGCCGCCCGTAACCATGACCACGGGGGGGAGGAGATGACGTCAATAGGCTACTGTACTAATAGCCTATTAACGTCAGGCTATTATATACATTCATGTTCTAACGTGATTCTGGCGGTCAGCAACATAACGCGGGACCCTGGCTCCCTCGACTCCTCCCCCTCCGGCGTGGAGACCCGCCGCTCGGGCTGTCGCGGGGCGGCGGGGAAGGAGTGTCTACGGTCCGCTAAGCCCCGCCCCTTTCCTCGCGGGCCGCGCGCCCAAATAAGGAGGACGATGCCCGCGCGGAGAAGCGTTCGGCGACACAATGAGCCCGCGTGCTTTTTAAAGCCTCCTCGTGCAAGTTTACGACGCGGCCGGAGCCAGCTGGGTCCTTGAGGAGGTAAGACACCCCCCGTCCTACCCCCACCCACTCTCCGCCCTCCCTCCGCCCACCCCGACCTTCCTTCCAACCGTCCGCTCCTTGCGACCAGTTGGGAGAAACTGAACACCTCCACGAGACTCCCGGGAGCCGAGAGACGGAAATAGAACTCCACGAGCTGGTCTTACAAGATCCTTCTCTCTCTCCGCATCTCTCCCTTTACCTCTCTC
This sequence comes from Gadus macrocephalus, assembly GCF_031168955.1. NCBI lineage: Eukaryota > Metazoa > Chordata > Actinopteri > Gadiformes > Gadidae > Gadus > Gadus macrocephalus. The sequence continues at coordinate 33,129,462 of NC_082385.1, forward strand.
TCTCTCTCTCTCTCTCTCTCTCTCTCTCTCTCTCTCTCTCCAAGTAGCCTATTAAATGTAAACCACGCTCGTCTCTTAATGAGTGGTCGATCTGTTGTGTTCAATTTGAGGTGTGTGTGTGTGTGTGTGTGTGTGTGTGTGTGTGTGTGTGTGTGTGTGTGTGTGTGTGTGTGTGTGTGTGTGTGTGTGTGTGTGTGTGTGTGTGTGTGTGTGTGTGTGTGTGTGTCAGCACCATGGACAGCACCAGTCCAGCTCCCGCCCAAACACACCGCCGCGGTCACGACGTCTCCTGGGTGTTATCGTGTAGTTAACGCCTTATGGGCACCATGGTGACGCAGGGGCCCCCCTGTGCGCCAACCAGAGGGCCCCCTGTGGAACAGAAGTGCCCATGCGTAATAGCATGGATGGGCATTGAGCTCTGAGGGATTTTTCCCTCGTTCTCTGGAATGTTCCACGGCGGTTGTAGATTGCCCTGGGGTTCAATTCCCCAGGGCAATCTGTTCCGTGTTTCTACATCAAACCAAGTGTAAGTGTGTGTGTGTGTGTGTGTGTGTGTGTGTGTGTGTGTGTGTGTGTGTGTGTGTGTGTGTGTGTGTGTGTGTGTGTGTGTGTGTGTGTGTGTGTGTGTGCGCGCGCGCGTCATTCCATCGTGCGCGTATTTTGCGCATCTCCAGTGCTGATCAGACGTGGTGTCCGAGTTGGGGGCCTCGCGAACCTTCTCCCTCGTGGAATAAAATCCCATTTCGAGCGACTTCTGTTGGCCGTGTGTGTGACGAGTTAAAAATACCTCCTCTCCACCCGAGCCCCCGCGGCTCGCGGCAGCCAGGTGCTCCGAACCCACTGCGCAGACATCCCCAAGAGGAAAGCCCAAATAGCGCATATTCTGCAGCGCAAAACCACTCCAACGTTCACGCCCGACCCCCCGATCCTCCATGTACATTGTACTGTACCCCCCCCCCCCCCCCCCCCCCGTTGTCCCGTGCGTGCACGCACTGGGACACGGGTCAGAGGGTCAGATATCGTCGAGGTGTTTTAAAAGGTTATTAATAGCCCTGTCCCCTTCTAAAGACTCCACGGGCCCACCGGCCCCGCCGCCCCCCCTCCCCCCCATCCCCACTCCCCCTGGCCGCTCGCCCTAAGAAAGTAAGACACGCCCCCCTCCATGAGCGTGCGTGACGTCACGGCCGCGGGTTTAATAAGAGTTGGTTCGGAGCGCAGCTCGGGACCACTCTCTCTTGGGACTCCGGCCTTTCTCAGTCTTCTCCGCTCCTAACATCCATCAACTCAACAATGGTGTGTACAACATGGGGTCCGGACTTTATTTGAGTCGTTTGGGAGTTTTGGGGTCTGGGGGGGAGGGGGGCGTGACCTTTGGAGTTTGACTTTTTTGGGGTTTGAGGTTTTCCGGTTTGTGGATTTTACGCGTGAGAAAGTTCGAGGCTTTATTCGCGCAGTTCAGGCTGGATTTGCGTTTCGACCATTCTGACTTTTAGATATTGATTGGGATTGGAGGTTTTCGCTTTTGGAGCTTTGGGAATGTATCAAGAGTTAAATGGCTAAAATATGTGTGTTATATATTAGTGTTTTATTATGATTAGTGTTTTATTATGATTATTATTTGCGTGAATGCACGCGTCGGCCTGTGAGTTAGAGACGTGACTGGGAGGTCATCGCGTTAGGAAACATCGCATCTCCATCACCTGTGTCAGTCGTCAGTCGATGGTTACTTCAAATAATGTTTACTACAAATGTAAATTTATCATCTGTGTTTTGGGTACGTGAGTATGTGTTCATCTTTGTGTTTCCATGTGTGTTTTTCTGCGTGTGTGTGTGCGTGTGCGTGTGCGCGTGTGTGTGTGTGTGTGTGTGTGTGTGTGTGTGTGTGTGTGTGTGTGTGTGTGTGTGTGTGTGTGTGTGTGTGTGTGTGTGTCTGTGTCTGTGTCTGTGTCTGTGTGACAGGCCGATCCCGCCGCACCCGCCGCCGAGTTCTCCGCGGACCAGGTTGAGGGTAAGCGCATCACTGATGGCGTCATCACACATTCATCCCCCCCCCAACCCCTTACTACCAGCAGCAGCAGACCAACTGTCAATCAAACTCGCGTCACCACTGGAGCGCTGGGCTCCGGTTCCAGCCGGGGATGAAGCCAAGTCCGTTTTAGATCGATCCCTGAAGCAGCGGTCGGTTGTTAAGGCAAAGTTCGCTAAATACCTTTGAGCTTTCTGATTTAAAGGAGTTTGCTAAAAAATAACAAACACATACCGATAGTCCTCCTTTGTGACGTGGAGAGGTGTTTCTTTAAATCACAAAAAATCGGGAAAATACTTTTTGCTCCATGTGTGTACAGGCAGTAAACCGGGCGTAAACCTGGAGTAAATCAGTAGTAAACCAGGAGTATGTTTGGGGGACTGTGGGGACATGCGACGAGGACTTGTACATCTCCTTGTGAGGGATGACAGCTGTCCTGAAGGAAGGCTAATTTAAGCCGCCCTCCCTTGCTATTCCTCACGCTAAGGCCCCCCCCCCCCCCCCCCCCCCCCCCCCCCCAACACATCCAAGACGTCCTTCAGACACTGGTCCGCTCCGTGCTAACGCTAAGCTAGACGCTAATTGAACAGGTTTTATGTTTACGCAATGTTCCCGAATTTCCACTTTGGGAATAATGGAGTCACGCCAGACTCGGCTCAGAGACAGATGCTATCTTTACGGTCGGTCTGAGGACTGCGGACGTCGGTTTCGGCCCGTTTACAGGAACAGACTTTACGTTTAACGATAGTTCGGGGATCTCAAACGCGGACGCCCGTTCTGTGCGGTGCATCGTTGGCGGTTGGTACGCGCGGTCGGCACACTGTGTACGTTCAGCGCTCTGTCTCTGACACGCCTCCCAGCTCCCCCCCCCCCCCCTACATACCGCCAGCCCCCCTTCCTGCTCTCTGTTTGGCACCCCTCTGATCCGACCCTCACACCCTCCCTCCCAAAACACCCACGCTCCAAAAAAAGGACCAGGCTAGAGGGTCCGCAGAGCCTGGTATTTAGGGTGGGGGTGAGGGGGGGTGAGAGTTGGGGGGGTGAGGGGGGGGGGCGGGGTGGGTGTGTGTTTCTCAGCGCTCAGCATACTTAAGTTGGGGTCCTGGGTCGGGTGGGTCCGGGTGGGGGGGGGGGGGGGTGGGGGTTACTCTCTCAAGGTGTATCAGTTCCACCCCCCCCCCCCCCCCCCTCCCCCTCTCACACAACTGCTGACGGAGGATGGGGTCCGGGGGAGGGCTGACAGCTGTTGCCGTGGTAATCACATAAGACCACTGTGATCTGTCCAGAGCCCCCCCCCCCCCAGAGTCAGCTGTCCTGGCTGGACGGATTCTCCCCATACCGCGACCACAACACACCCCATAGGGGCCCGCGGGATCACACGGGTCGGGATACCGGCCCTAGGATACAGACGGTGGGGCGCAGGAGACCCTGCGTCCCGGCCTCGCCAGTTCGGTGCTTTGGATGGAGCGTTGAGCTAGAGTTCACCTCGAGTCTGCATACCCCCCCCCCCCCCACACACACCCCTCTGACACACTTATGAATCAGCATTGTGTAGCGTCTAACCCTAGCTACCTCTGTTGTGCACGGGGAACGGGTTAACCTAGTGATGGTTAGTGCTGCTTGGCACTTGGTTCTATGAACATCCTCACTGTACCCACAGAGGTATATCGTTGTTTCTCTTTCTTCTGACAAATGGACTTATTGTCAGTCGCTCTGGGTAAAAGCGTCGGCTAAACGCCCTGAATGTAGACGTAAATGTAAAAGACTGAATCCAGGAATCCGGCTGAGCTATTGAGCGGGCCGCGAGGGGCGCTGCTTCTTAGCTCGCTCTCCGTCCGAACGTAGAAGCTGTCTGCTGGTTCCGCTGGTCGGTCACTGGTCAGGGACGACCTCTGACCCCCTCTCCTCCCTCTCCCCCCTCCAGACTTCAAGGAGGCCTTCGGTCTCTTCGACAGAGTCGGTGACAGCCAGGTGGCCTTCAGCCAGGTGGCCGACATCATGCGCGCTCTGGGCCAGAACCCCACCAACAAGGAGGTCAGGGCCATCCTGGGAAGCCCCTCCGACGACGGTGAGACACACACACACACACACACACACACACACACACACACACACACACACACATGCACGTGCACACACACACACACACACAGATACACACACAAACACAGATACACACACACACACACAAACACATGCGCAAACACACACATACACACGGACACACCCCTACACATACACACAGACATGCACATCCACACACGCAAAAAGACATGCGCACACGCAAACACACATGAGCACACACAGGGTGGTCTAAAACGTTCGGAAGAGGTAGATCTTCATTTAGGTCTAAGAACATTAGTATAGAGCTCTTCGATCAGGTCTGATAACGTCAGGATAGAGATCTTTAATAAGGCCCATGTCGTTATGCAAGTACTCCTTAATAAGGTCCGTAAACGTTCAGAAAGAGATCTTGGATAAGGTCTATCAACGTTCAGACAGAGGTCTTAGATGAGGTCTATCAACGTTCAGACAGAGGTCTTAGATGAGGTCTATAAACGTTCAGACAGAGGTCTTAAGATGAGGTCTATAAACGTTCAGACAGAGGTCTTTGATGAGGTCTATAAACGTTCAGACAGAGGTCTTTGATGAGGTCTATAAACGTTCAGACAGAGGTCTTAAGATGAGGTCTATAAACGTTCAGACAGAGGTCTTAGATGAGGTCTATCAACGTTCAGACAGAGGTCTTAGATGAGGTCTATCAACGTTCAGACAGAGGTCTTGGATGAGGTCTATCAACGTTCAGACAGAGGTGTTGGTTGAGGTCTATAAACGTTCAGACAGAGGTCTTGGTTGAGGTCTATAAACGTTCAGACAGGTCTTGGATGAGGTCTATAAACGTCCAGACAGAGGTCTTGGTTGAGGTCTATAAACGTCCAGACAGAGGTCTTGGTTGAGGTCTATAAACGTTCAGACAGAGGTCTTGGTTGAGGTCTATAAACGTTCAGACAGAGGTCTTGGTTGAGGTCTATAAACGTTCAGACAGAGGTCTTGGTTGAGGTCTATAAACGTCCAGACAGAGGTGTTGGTTGAGGTCTATGAACGTCCAGACAGAGGTGTTGGTTGAGGTCTATGAACGTCCAGACAGAGGTGTTGGTTGAGGTCTATCAGATGCCTCCACCTGGGTTCTCCGACGCCGTGGGCAGGCGGCGGAGGACCCAGCCCCAGCTGTGCTCTCACTCTGCCCGCGTGGCTCCACAGATATGGCCAACAAGAGGATCAACTTCGAGAGCTTCCTGCCCATGCTGAAGGTGGTCGACACCGCGCCCAAGGGAACGTACGACGACTACGTAGAGGGTCTCCGCGTCTTCGACAAGGAGGGCAACGGCACCGTGATGGGAGCTGAGCTGCGCATCGTCCTGTCCACCCTGGGTGAGAACCGCACGCACGCACGCACGCACCGGGCCGGGGTTGGTGGGGGGGGGGACCACAGCCTCCACACCTACAGGGACTCGTACTCGTGCTTCTGCTCGTGGTTGTGGGTACTTTGGTTCAACCTTGTGGCACAGTATAATGTACACACACTCAATGCATCGTTCCTTCCCCTCAGGGGACATGCATCCCTGTACTGTACTTATAAGTTATGCAGAAAGTACAGGATTTTAATATCAACTTCTAAATAAACATTAAAAGTGAGTGGAAGTCTATATTTATAGACATTTACAGATGATACGTGTACTATACGTATAATATACACGTGTACTATACGTATAATATACACGTGTACTATACGTATAATATACACGTGTACTATACGTATAATATACACGTGTACTATACGTATAATATACACGTGTACTATACGTATAATATACACGTGTACTATACGTATAATATACACGTGTACTATACGTATAATATACACGTGTACTATACGTATAATATACACGTGTACTATACGTATAATATACACGTGTACTATACGTATAATATACACGTGTACTATACGTATAATATACACGTGTACTATACGTATAATATACACGTGTACTATACGTATAATATACACGTGTACTATACGTATAATATACACGTGTACTATACGTATAATATACACGTGTACTATACGTATAATATACACGTGTACTATACGTATAATATACACGTGTACTATACGTATAATATACACGTGTACTATACGTATAATATACACGTGTACTATACGTATAATATACACGTGTACTATACGTATAATATACACGTGTTTAGTCATGTGTGGGAATGTAATGTCTGTCGGTGTGTTGTGAGTGTGTGTGTGTGTGTGTGTGTGTGTGTGAGTGTGTGTGTGTGTGTGTGTGTGTGTGTGTGTGTGTGTGTGTGTGTGTGTGTGTGTGTGGAGCCTTAGTTGAATTGTGCGTTTAGTCCTGTGCGTGTGATGTGTGTGTATGTGTGCATGTGCTAATGTATGTTTATGTGTGTGTTAGTGTGTATGTATTAGTGTATGTGTGTTTGTGTTAGTGTGTGACTGACCAGCGTGTGTTAGTGTGTGACTGACCACTGTGTGTTAGTGTGTGTTAGTGTGTGACTGACCAGTGTGTATTAGTGTGTGTTAGTGTGTGACTGACCAGTGTGTGTTAGTGTGTGACTGACCACTGTGTGTTAGTGTGTGTTAGTGTGTGACTGACCAGTGTGTATTAGTGTGTGTTAGTGTGTGACTGACCAGTGTGTGTTAGTGTGTGACTGACCAGTGTGTATTAGTGTGTGTTAGTGTGTGACTGACCGCTGTGCTCACTGGCCCCCCCTGCAGGAGAGAAGATGAGCGAGCAAGAGATCGACGCCCTGATGCAGGGCCAGGAGGACGAGAACGGCAGCGTGCACTACGAGGGTACGTCCGTAAACACGCTATGTATGGGCTTTCCTTCCTCACGCCATACATGGTCACTTCCGGCTCCGCACCATATATGGTCATTACGTGCTGCACAGCCTATAAGGTGTTTCCAATTGCAAACCATATATGGTCATTACGTGCTTCACAACCTATATGGTGTTTCCAACTGCAAACCATATATGGTCATTACGTGCTTCACACCCTATATGGTGTTTCCTGCTGCACACCATATATGGTCTTTACCTGCAGCACACCCTCAATGGTATTTCCTTCTGCACACCATATATGGTAATAACGGGCAGCACACCCTAAATGGTATTTTCTGCTGCACACTATAGATGTTCATTAGGTGCTGTAAACCCTAAATTATCTTTCCGGCTGCCTTCCATATATGGACACTTCCTGCTACCTGCAGTATATGGTCACTTCCTGTTGCATGTTCTATATGGACAGTTGGTGCTTTACACAGTGTGGTCATGTGATTAAGACTAGTCTAGTTCATGCATGGCATGGTCTCAATTTCTTAACATGTCAGTTATATCAAATTAAATCAAAACTTTTATTAGATGCACTCTGACTTTCTGACATGTGGGCTTGGCAGCTAGCTGTGCATGCTCTCATATCCTCCTTAGCTAACTGTGTACGCTTGTGTTTCCTTCGATGCTTACTATGTCAACTCGTATTTCCTAGCTAACTCACCATGTACAGGACTATCATTTTGTCAGCAAACCAAATACGGCCTCGTTCTCTAGTTAGCTCTCCATGTGCTCCCCTTCTAGTTAGCTCACCATGTGCTCCCCTTCCAGTTAGCTCACCATGTGCTCCCCTTCCAGTTAGCTCACCATGTGCTCCCCTTCCAGTTAGCTCACCATGTGCTCCCCTTCCAGTTAGCTCACCATGTGCTCCCCTTCTAGTTAGCTCACCATGTGCTCCCCTTCCAGTTAGCTCACCATGTGCTCCCCTTCCAGTTAGCTCACCATGTGCTCCCCTTCCAGTTAGCTCACCATGTGCTCCCCTTCTAGTTAGCTCACCATGTGCTCCCCTTCTAGTTAGCTCACCATGTGCTCCCCTTCTAGTTAGCTCACCATGTGCTCCTCTTCCAGTTAGCTCACCATGTGCTCCCCTTCCAGTTAGCTCACCATGTGCTCGCTCCTCTCCTAGCGTGCTAACCGTGTGTGTGTGTGGGTCCTTCCTCCTCAGCTTTTGTCAAGCACATCATGTCTATCTAAGCGGTGGGAGAGGCAGGACCCTGTAGCTCGCTGCAGACCGCAGGGCGGCGCCGGACACCTGCGCCGCGTCTAAAGACCAACCAAGGAAAGACAAGGACAATGTACAAGGGATGCTGAAGCCAGCCCACTCTTTTCTTTCACTCTTTTCTTCCACTCTTTCGCTATTCTTTTTTCTCGTTTTCGTTCTCTCTCTTCTCGTCGCTCTGGACGCTCTCACCCCCGCTCTCCTCCTCCCTCTGCCTGGCCTACACACCCCCCCCCCCTCCCTCCCCCTGTGGAGAGGGGGGTCAGGGTCTCCCCCCCCCCCCCCCCCAACCGCCCCCCCCCCCCCCGTGGGGTGAGCAACGGGGGCAGGAAGGAAGTGACCGCTCATCAAGTGAGGGTGGCTCCATCCCCGCCACCCACCACCCCCGCCCAGTCACGGCACCACTGGCCCAGCTACGCCCAAGGCGCTGGAAGGTTGAACGCTGAGAGACCCGCAGGCCACACCCGCTACCCCCCCCCCCCCCCCCCTCCCCCCTCCCCCCTCCCCCCTCCACCTCCACCACCCACTCCTCCTACTGGGAAGTTGTATTGATTATAAACTGTATAGTTTAAGAATAAACTTTTCCAACAGAACATCCGCCCCCTGTCTGACTCTGTGTGCTGTTGTTGTCGTCCCTGGTCTGGTCGGCTCTTCTGATTGGTTAGTCGGGAATGTAAAATGAATACCATCGTGAAATTCATTTAAATGACATTTTTATACAAATAACGATTTCAGCGAAATACATTAAAAAATTATAATTGATGAGGATAATTCCGTCCTGCCATCTCTTGCAAGTCTTTTGATGTATCCCCAAAATAACGGCTTTACGTAAGCGACTTTGAACTAACCGCAAAATTTCACTCCCAAAAAAACGCTGTACTCGCGCTACGAATAGACATCTCTTACTCTTGCTTAAATGTAGGCTCTCAAATAACGGCCATCAATTGGTCGATCACAATTATTATGCATGTCAGCTTCAAGTCATGTTTTTTGCACATTTAGTTCCCAGAAGATGAAGAGTTTTAGAATCTAAACGTGAGCATATTTGGTTTAGCTTGCCGGCAACATCCGCCGTTTTAACATTCATGTAAAAAACTGCTTACTCGCTGATATTTAATCAACTGATTACAGACAGCATGAAGTTGAAACTGACATGCTCGAAATATTATGAAACACACGACGATTTTATGTTTGCCTCAGCAGAGACAGGGGGTATCACTGTCGATGTTTATCAAATAAAACATGGGAGTAACACTGTTGTTTTTTATTGGTCGTCATGAAAAAAACATAAGGGGTAACACTTTTGTTTTTTATTGGTCGTCATGAATAAAACATAAGGGGTAACACTGTTGTTTTTTGTCGTCATGAACAAAAACATAAGGGGTGACACTGTTGTTTTTTATTGGTCGTCATGAAAAAAAACATAAGGGGTAACACAGTCGTTTTTTATTGGTCGTCATGAAAAAAAACATAAGGGGTAACACTGTTGTTTTTATTGGTCGTCATGAAAAAAAACATAAGGGGTGACACTGTTGTTTTTTATTGGTCGTCATGAAAAAAAACATAAGGGGTAACACAGTCGTTTTTTATTGGTCGTCATGAAAAAAAATATAAGGGGTAACACTGTTGTTTTTAATTGGTCGTCATGAAAAAAAACATAAGGGGTAACACTGTTGTTTTTTATTGGTCGTCATGAAAAAAAACATAAGGGGTAACACTGTTGTTTTTATTGGTCGTCATGAAAAAAACAAAAGGGGTAACACTGTTGTTTTTTATTGGTCGTCATGAAAAAAAACAAAAGGGGTAACTGTTGTTTTTTATTGGTCGTCATGAAAAAAACATAAGGGGTAACACTGTTGTTTTTTATCGGCCGTCATGAAAAAAAACATAAGGGGTAACACTTGTTTTTTATTGGTCGTCATGAATAAAACATAAGGGGTAACACTGTTGTTTTTTGTCGTCATGAACAAAAACATAAGGGGTGACACTGTTGTTTTTTATTGGTCGTCATGAAAAAAAACATAAGGGGTAACACTGTTGTTTTTAATTGGTCGTCATGAAAAAAAACATAAGGGGTAACACTGTTGTTTTTTATCGACCGCAATGAAAATAAACATAAGGGGTAACACTGCTGTTTTTTATCGGCCGTCATGAAAAAAAACATAAGGGGTAACACTGTTGTTTTTTATCGGTCGTCATGAAAAAAACATAAGGGGTAACACTGTTGTTTTCTATCGGCCGTCATGAAAAAAAACATAAGGGGGAACACTGTTGTTTTGTCATCGCCTCAGTGTTGCAGTGGAGTGCACTCTGCCTAACCCATTGGAGACCGCGGCTCAACTTCTCTGAAAAACACAATGTCTTTAATTTTAAACATAATGCTATCATGTCTATTGCACTGTCATAGATAACCTCAGACATAATTTATTAACTAATTTCAGTGGGAAGTGGAGAGAGCTGTGCGTTAACCCCCTGGAGACCGGGGTTCAAGTCCGGTTGATGTCCTCTGATGGAAGACCCTTATTTCCATTTCATGCGAATTATAACGTCAAGTATAAACATTGTGTCGACTTTATTCAGTGTCTTGATGGTGCATTGATAAGTTCGGAGGTTCACACTCTGAACAGCTCAGGTTCGGATCCCCGCAAAAATGTAGACACTGTTATTTTTTATTGGTCGTCTTGAAAAAAACATAAGGGGTAACACTGTTGTTTTTTATTGGTCGTCATTAAAAAAACATAAGGGGTAACACTGTTGTTTTTTATTGGTCGTCATGAAAAAAAACATAAGGGGTAACACCGTTGTTTTTTATCGGCCGTCATAAAAAAAACATAAGGGGTAACACTGTTGTTTTTTATTGGTCGTCATTAAAAAAACTTAAGGGGTAACACTGTTGTTTTTTATTGGTCGTCATGAAAAAAACATAAGGGGTAACACTGTTGTTTTTTAATGGTCGTCATTAAAAAAACATAAGGGGTAAAACTGTTGTTTTTTATTGGTCGTCATGAAAAAAAACATAAGGGGTAACACCGTTGTTTTTTATCGGCCGTCATAAAAAGAACATAAGGGGTAACACTGTTGTTTTTTATCGGTCGTCATTAAAAAAACATAAGGGGTAACACTGTTGTTTTTTATTGGCAGTCATGAAAAAAAACATAAGGGGTAACACCGCTGTTTTTTATCGGCCGTCATGAAAAAAAACATAAGGGGTAACACTGTTGTTTTATATCAGTCGTCATGAAAAAAACATAAGGGGTAACACCGTTGTTTTCTATCAGCCGTCATGAAAAAAAACATAAGGGGTAACACTGTTGTTTTTTATTGGTCGTCATGAAAAAAACATAAGGGGGAACACTGTTGTTTTTTATTGGTCGTCACGAAAAAAACATAAGGGGTAACACTGTTGTTTTTTATTGGTCGTCAAGAAAAAAACATAATGGTAACACTGTTGTTTTTTATTGGTCGTCATGAAAAAAACATAAGGGGTAACACTGTTGTTTTTTATTGGTCGTCATTAAAAAAACATAAGGGGTAACACTGTTGTTTTTTATCGGCCGTCATGAAAAAAAACATAAGGGGTAACACTGTTGTTTTTTATTGGTCGTCATTAAAAATACATAAGGGGTAACACTGTTGTTTTTTATTGGTCTTCATGAAAAAAACATAAGGGGTAACACTGTTGTTTTTTATTGGTCGTCATTAAAAAAACATAAGGGGTAACACTGTTGTTTTTTATTGGTCGTCATGAAAAAAAACATAAGGGGTAACACCGTTGTTTTTTATCGGCCGTCATAAAAAAAACATAAGGGGTAACACTGTTGTTTTTTATTGGTCGTCATTAAAAAAACATAAGGGGTAACACTGTTGTTTTTTATTGGTCGTCATGAAAAAAACATAAGGGGTAACACTGTTGTTTTTTATTGGTCGTCATTAAAAAAACATAGGGGGTAACACTGTTGTTTTTTATTGGTCGTCATGAAAAAAAACATAAGGGGTAACACCGTTGTTTTTTATCGGCCGTCATGAAAAAAACATAAGGGGTAACACTGTTGTTTTTTATTGGTCGTCATTAAAAAAACATAAGGGGTAACACTGTTGTTTTTTATTGGCAGTCATGAAAAAAAACATAAGGGGTAACACTGCTGTTTTTTATCGGCCGTCATGAAAAAAACATAAGGGGTAACACCGTTGTTTTCTATCGGCCGTCATGAAAAAAAACATAAGGGGTAACACTGTTGTTTTTTATCGGTCGTCATGAAAAAAACATAAGGGGGAACACTGTTGTTTTTTATTGGTCGTCACGAAAAAAACATAAGGGGTAACACTGTTGTTTTTTATTGGTCGTCAAGAAAAAAACATAATGGTAACACTGTTGTTTTTTATTGGTCGTCATGAAAAAAACATAAGGGGTAACACTGTTGTTTTTTATTGGTCGTCATTAAAAAAACATAAGGGGTAACACTGTTGTTTTTTATCGGCCGTCATGAAAAAAAACATAAGGGGTAACACTGTTGTTTTTTATTGGTCGTCACTAAAAAAACATAAGGGGTAACACTGTTGTTTTTTATTGGTCTTCATGAAAAAAACATAAGGGGTAACACTGTTGTTTTTTATTGGTCGTCATTAAAAAAACATAAGGGGTAACACTGTTGTTTTTTATTGGTCGTCATGAAAAAAAACATAAGGGGTAACACTGTTGTTTTTTATCGGCCGTCATAAAAAAAACATAAGGGGTAACACTGTTGTTTTTTATCGGTCGTCATGAAAAAAAACATAAGGGGTAACACTGTTGTTTTTTATCGGTCGTCATGACAAAAACATAAGGGGTAACACTGTTGTTTTTTATCGGTCGTCATGAAAAAAACAGAAGGGGTAACACTGTTGTTTTTTATTGGTCGTCATGAAAAAAAACATAAGGGGTAACACTTGTTTATTATTGGTCGTCATGAATAAAACATAAGGGATAACACTGTTTTTTTTGGTCGTCATGAACAAAAACATACGGGGTAACACTGTTGTTTTGTATTGGTCGTCATGAAAAAAACATAAGGGGTAACACTGTTTTTTTTTATCGGTCGTCATGAAAAAAAACATAAGGGGTAACACCGTTGTTTTTTATCGGCCGTCATAAAAAAAACATAAGGGGTAACACTGTTGTTTTTTATTGGTCGTCATTAAAAAAACATAAGGGGTAACACTGTTGTTTTTTATTGGTCGTCATGAAAAAAACATAAGGGGTAACACTGTTGTTTTTTATTGGTCGTCATTAAAAAAACATAGGGGGTAACACTGTTGTTTTTTATTGGTCGTCATGAAAAAAAACATAAGGGGTAACACCGTTGTTTTTTATCGGCCGTCATGAAAAAAACATAAGGGGTAACACTGTTGTTTTTTATTGGTCGTCATTAAAAAAACATAAGGGGTAACACTGTTGTTTTTTATTGGCAGTCATGAAAAAAAACATAAGGGGTAACACTGCTGTTTTTTATCGGCCGTCATGAAAAAAAACATAAGGGGTAACACTGTTGTTTTTTATCAGTCGTCATGAAAAAAACATAAGGGGTAACACCGTTGTTTTCTATCGGCCGTCATGAAAAAAAACATAAGGGGTAACACTGTTGTTTTTTATCGGTCGTCATGAAAAAAACATAAGGGGGAACACTGTTGTTTTTTATTGGTCGTCACGAAAAAAACATAAGGGGTAACACTGTTGTTTTTTATTGGTCGTCAAGAAAAAAACATAATGGTAACACTGTTGTTTTTTATTGGTCGTCATGAAAAAAACATAAGGGGTAACACTGTTGTTTTTTATTGGTCGTCATTAAAAAAACATAAGGGGTAACACTGTTGTTTTTTATCGGCCGTCATGAAAAAAAACATAAGGGGTAACACTGTTGTTTTTTATTGGTCGTCATTAAAAAAACATAAGGGGTAACACTGTTGTTTTTTATTGGTCTTCATGAAAAAAACATAAGGGGTAACACTGTTGTTTTTTATTGGTCGTCATTAAAAAAACATAAGGGGTAACACTGTTGTTTTTTATTGGTCGTCATGAAAAAAAACATAAGGGGTAACACTGTTGTTTTTTATCGGCCGTCATAAAAAAAACATAAGGGGTAACACTGTTGTTTTTTATCGGTCGTCATGAAAAAAAACATAAGGGGTAACACTGTTGTTTTTTATCGGTCGTCATGACAAAAACATAAGGGGTAACACTGTTGTTTTTTATCGGTCGTCATGAAAAAAACAGAAGGGGTAACACTGTTGTTTTTTATTGGTTGTCATGAAAAAAAACATAAGGGGTAACACTTGTTTATTATTGGTCGTCATGAATAAAACATAAGGGATAACACTGTTTTTTTTGGTCGTCATGAACAAAAACATACGGGGTAACACTGTTGTTTTGTATTGGTCGTCATGAAAAAAACATAAGGGGTAACACTGTTGTTTTTTATCGGCCGTCATGAAAAAAAACATAAGGGGTAACACTGTTGTTTTTTATTGGTCGTCATTAAAAAAACATAAGGGGTAACACTGTTGTTTTTTATTGGTCTTCATGAAAAAAACATAAGGGGTAACACTGTTGTTTTTTATTGGTCGTCATTAAAAAAACATAAGGGGTAACACTGTTGTTTTTTATCGGCCGTCATGAAAAAAAACATAAGGGGTAACACTGTTGTTTTTTCTTGGTCGTCATTAAAAAAACATAAGGGGTAACACTGTTGTTTTTTATTGGTCTTCATGAAAAAAACATAAGGGGTAACACTGTTGTTTTTTATTGGTCGTCATTAAAAAAACATAAGGGGTAACACTGTTGTTTTTTATTGGTCGTCATGAAAAAAAACATAAGGGGTAACACTGTTGTTTTTTATCGGCCGTCATAAAAAAAACATAAGGGGTAACACTGTTGTTTTTTATCGGTCGTCATGAAAAAAAACATAAGGGGTAACACTGTTGTTTTTTATCGGTCGTCATGACAAAAACATAAGGGGTAACACTGTTGTTTTTTATCGGTCGTCATGAAAAAAACAGAAGGGGTAACACTGTTGTTTTTTATTGGTTGTCATGAAAAAAAACATAAGGGGTAACACTTGTTTATTATTGGTCGTCATGAATAAAACATAAGGGATAACACTGTTTTTTTTGGTCGTCATGAACAAAAACATACGGGGTAACACTGTTGTTTTGTATTGGTCGTCATGAAAAAAACATAAGGGGTAACACTGTTGTTTTTTATCGGCCGTCATGAAAAAAAACATAAGGGGTAACACTGTTGTTTTTTATTGGTCGTCATTAAAAAAACATAAGGGGTAACACTGTTGTTTTTTATTGGTCTTCATGAAAAAAACATAAGGGGTAACACTGTTGTTTTTTATTGGTCGTCATTAAAAAAACATAAGGGGTAACACTGTTGTTTTTTATTGGTCGTCATGAAAAAAAACATAAGGGGTAACACTGTTGTTTTTTATCGGCCGTCATAAAAAAAACATAAGGGGTAACACTGTTGTTTTTTATCGGTCGTCATGAAAAAAAACATAAGGGGTAACACTGTTGTTTTTTATCGGTCGTCATGACAAAAACATAAGGGGTAACACTGTTGTTTTTTATCGGTCGTCATGAAAAAAACAGAAGGGGTAACACTGTTGTTTTTTATTGGTTGTCATGAAAAAAAACATAAGGGGTAACACTTGTTTATTATTGGTCGTCATGAATAAAACATAAGGGATAACACTGTTTTTTTTGGTCATTATGAACAAAAACATACGGGGTAACACTGTTGTTTTGTATTGGTCGTCATGAAAAAAACATAAGGGGTAACACTGTTTTTTTTTATCGGTCGTCATGAAAAAAAACATAAGGGGTAACACTCCTGTTTTTTATCGGTCGTCATGAAAAAAACATAAGGGGTAACACTTGTTTTTTATCGGCCATCATGAAAAAAAACATAAGGGGTAACACTGTTGTTTTTTATCGGTCGTCATGAAAAAAAACATAAGGGGTAACACTATTTTTTTTTATTGGTCGTCATGAAAAAAAACATAAGGGGTAACACTGTTGTCTTTGTCAAATAAAATATAAGTGGTAACACTGTCTTTTTTTATTGGTCGTCATGGAAAAAACCATAAGGGAAACAATAGAAATACACACATACTTTTTAATGTCATGTATATCCTCTTTATTGATGATTGATTATTGTGTTTTGTCATCGCCTCAGTGGTGCAGTGGTGTGCACTCTGCCTAACCCATTGGAGACCGCGGCTCAACTTCTCTGAAAAACACAAAGTCTTTAATTTTAAACATAATGCTATCATGTCTATTGCACTGTCATAGATAACCTCAGACATAATTTATTAACTAATTTCAGTGGGAAGTGGAGAGAGCTGTGCGTTAACCCCCTGGAGACCGGGGTTCAAGTCTGGTTGATGTCCTCTGATGGAAGACCCTTATTTCCATTTCATGCGAATTATAACGTCAAGTATAAACATTGTGTCGACTTTATTCAGTGTCTTGATGGTGCATTGATAAGTTCGGAGGTTCACACTCTGAACAGCTCAGGTTCGGATCCCCGCAAAAACGTAGACACTGTTATTTTTTATTGGTCGTCATGAAAAAAAACATAAGGGGTAACACTGAGGTTTTTTATTGGTCGTCATGAAAAAAAACATAAGGGGTAACACTGTTGTTTTTTATTGGTCGACATGAAACAAACATATGGGGTAAAACTGTTGTTTTTTATCGGTCGTCATGAAAAAAAACATAAGGGGGAACACTGTTGTTTTTTATTGGTCGTCATGAAAAAAACATAAGGGGTAACACTGTTGTTTTTTATTGGTCGTCTTGAAAAAAACATAAGGGGTAACACTGTTGTTTTTTATTGGTCGTCATTAAAAAAACATAAGGGGTAACACTGTTGTTTTTTATCGGTCGTCATGAAAAAAACATAAGGGGTAACACTTGTTTTTTATTGGTCGTCATAAATACAACATAAGGGGTAACACTGTTGTTTTTTGGCGTCATGAACAAAAACATAAGGGGTAACACTGTTGTTTTTAATCGTCCGTCATGAAAATAAACATAAGGGGTAACACTGTGGTTTTTTATCAGTCGTCATGAAGAAAGACATATTTGATAAAGAAAAAATATTTGTCTTTGTCAAATAAAATATAAGGGGTAACACTGTTGTTTTTGGTCCGTCATCATGGGAAAAAAACGTCCTCTAAAACCACGTCAGTTTCGAGATTAGACTTACACGCACAAAATACGCCCTTTAGTGTATGATATGAATTTCTCTGAAGACACAGCAATTGAGATCAAGGTAAGACGCAGCTGCAGGTTAAACCACAAGTAGCCTACAAGGACACAGCAATGGGGCTTAAGACGTCACTTGACTTCTTGAGTTTAAAACCGTGTTCAACTCTAAAAAGTGGCTAAGCTAGCGACAGAGCTATTGCCGCGAGCGCCGGTTCATCAGGGTTAAAAATTGTATAATTATAAATAAATAAAAATGTATTTGATTTGATTTTGATTAATTAAACTCAAACAAATGCCTTACAAACATGAAAAGACATCAAATACAATTCAGGATAAAAAAACAACAACAATCAGGTCCAGGACTTATTTCCATTGTGGAAATACACAAAAAACACAAAACATCAGGACGAGACAAGACAAGACACTCACAGAGTGTGTGATAATCAATAAAGAGTGAATATATATATGTTTATTTTTTTGTTTTCGGTACGCACCGAAATGAAACGTGCATCGAACAGTTAGACCAATACCGAACGTTTTCTGAATGCGCGTATCGTTACACCCCTGGTCCGGGTCGCTCTCCTGAGCCTGGAAGTCCCCGTCGTTCCTGGAAACCAGTAGGTTGGCCAACGGTCCCAGAGATGTGCCGACGCCCTGTCCCCGTGCCAAAGCAACACGCCGCATAGTGGACACAGAGCGACAGGGAGGAGCGCAAAGAAAGGCAAAGAAAGAAAGCCACATCAACGAGCACGGGGCAGCGAGAGGACCTCTTCCTCAGGTTGAGGAAGAGAGAAGTAGCCGATCCGATGGGCCCAGGGGAGCTCGGCGGCTTCCAGCCATAGGACGTGACGGGACGGAGGCAGAACCACCCCCACGCGGACATTTAACACACACACACACACACACACACACACACACACACACACACACACACACACACACACACACACACACACACACACACACACACACACACACACACACACACACACTGATCGTCCCCCTAGCCTAGTCCGCCATGCCTACTTTTCAATAAAGTCACACAGATTATAATGACACAAATGTAATGATTATATTTCTAAAGTATAACATTTATTTTAGTAATATCCATTCCTCGTTGTATGCAGTATATATTGTCCTTTACTGCACCATTGGGGCGATTCTAGGTTCTGTCTTTTTGGGGGGCTCAGCCCCCAGAGACCACAGGGGTGTATGAACCTACATAAAGGCGGACAGTGACCTGGTGGAGATCCTACATTTATTCTGGTGGGGGCAAATCGATCTATTTATCTATCAATCCAACACATTGTATATTTTTTAATAGTCCGCTGGTGTATCGTCAGAAAAGCACAGAGGTTTTGTAACAGCTAAACCTCAGTTAAACTCACAATACCAATGAGTAGGCCTATTTCATCCCAGAGGAAAGGATTAAACACATTGTGGCTAGACTCTAGCTCTTAAAGAAGAAACAAATTGTTTATAACTTAACGTTTTTATCGGAGTTATAGGCAACACTGTTATAAATGTAGTATTATGTATTGTTATATTATCCATGATTCTTTTTTTGTCTTGTCCAAGATTCTATTTAGTTAATGTGCTGTTGCATGTCTCAGTCTAAGCCAATAGATGGCAGTGTGAGCTAAATGATGCAGTTCTGAACAATTTGGGGTATATTCAATTTCCTTTGGGTCATTTTCACTCAAAAGTGACCATATTTCCCCCGTTTTTTATTTACACAGTTACTGAAACACATTGGTTTTCAAAGTCAACTATACATGCTAGACATGGAAAATGAAAAAAAAAAATGTGAAGACAAGTAAAATGTGAACTTCAAAACAAATATTGTCTTATTGATATCGGAATATTGTATCAACAAACCTTTTTATAAAACTTGTGATGCAAAAAAAAAATCAACACGTACGACGTGTTCTAGACTAATTCTCTGAGAAACAGACCACAATTTCTTGAGCGCTGAACAATGTCGCCTCACTTTCAGGGAGGCCCAACAATCTATCTCTCATATATATGTATATATCATGTATATATATATATATATATATATAATTTATATATATATATATATATATCTCTAATTTATATATATATCTCTCTAATTAATATATATATATCTAGTTTAGGATCTATTTTCTCAAGAACATCCCTCTCAACAGACATGCTTATCATGCTGCGCACCATTACAAGCCTCTGCAGACTAAAACATGAAGCAATTCAAGAAGAGGCATAGATAGAATCGCCTTGTGGTCAACTGTCATCTAATACGGTCATGTGGTGGCCCCAAGGAAGCATCCTAGGGCTTTATAACAATGACATGGAGTCAGCTTGTACCTGCAACCTCTATCTTTATGCAGACGATTCAGCCCTCTTAGTCTCTCATCATGATAAAACTGTGGTGGAGAGTTTACTAAGTTCAGAACTTCAGAAGGTCAAGGTGGTAGTGGGTGATTCTGAGATCACAGCCAAACAAACTGTGACATACTTAGGTTGCATTCTGGACAATAAATTATCTGGGGAGGGTGAACGTGGCTGTGAAGGTTATTTCCAAAATAAATCAGAATACAATTTCTGGCTAGAATGTTCGACCTAATTGATAGGAAAGCTCTGGAGACACTGGCTGGGGCCCTAGTACAAGGCCACTTTCATCCTCAAAAAGAAGTTACAAACATCTCAAAATAAACTAGTAAGGCTTATCCTTAGGCTACAACCTCTCACTCATCTCACTCCTGCTCATTTTAGTAGCTTGAAAGTAGAGGATAGAGTAAACTATACACAACTGTGTATGGTGCATAGAATTCTTAAAAACGAGGTACCTAAATATTTATGCAATTATTTCTCTAGGATCCTAAACCCACATGGCTACTCCACAAGATCAGAGGGGTGACGAGAACAAATATGAGACTGTGCTGGACAAGCTGGTCATTTATTTTTTGTCTTACGTGAATGTCATTCACGAGCGAGCCTGCTTTCATAAGCGAGTACAGAAACATGGAGAGAGCTTAGAGGAGTACATTAGAAGCCTGCATGAGATGGCAGACACATGCTCCTTTGCCGATGTTTAGACTGAAAATGTCCGCGACAGGTTATGTCCGCGATGACGTCACCTCAGGTGGCCTCAGGTGACGTCATCACCTCAGGTGACGGAATATTGTATCAACAAACCTTTTTATAAAACTTGTGATGCAAAAAAAAATCAACACGTATTTTGAGTGCTTTATGTACCCATTAAATCGAAACTTTCGGTTAACCTGCACCATGGGCTTTAAGTAAGGATTAATGTAATCAGAATAATGTACAAGATATTATCCCTTGATGCAATGTGTCAAACATTTGATTCAAATTGTAAAAAAAAAAAAGTTATCTTTCACACCGTTCAAGTCTTTTAGACTTGAAGTTAACATGATACATTTATCATGTTTTCGTTTAACTTTCGTTAGACAAACAAGGAGTGAAGGGTGACCAATGCTAGGAATCTTCTGACTGTCCCATTAGAATAAAGCTGCATTCTAGAGTGAGGACCGGCATGAACTGACTCAAGCATCACTGAGATCTAGACATTTAACCTGTGACCTTTTTAAGTGGATCCTCTTCAACCACGATTGCAGATTGTGATACAAGGTATGAACTAGAAAATAATGGCAGTAGAAAGACAGCAATTAGAAAGTCAAAACAAGAGGTAGTTGGCATTAAGCACATGACGAAAGGTAAGTGTGAAGTGAACTTTGCAGGCTTTTTTTAATAACAAAGGTAGAGGTAATGACATAGTTCTGGAAATATCAAGCGTAACTTTAATATACAATTGTATACAATATATATATAATTACTATTCAAATGAAAGGAATTTATATACATTCTCCTTGTAACTAGAGATACCTCCAGTCCCCTCTGATTAAAAGGCGTTAAGATAGTTTGCATTTGAACTTAATGAACGAATGCCTGGTAACTTTGCTGCCTGTATCTTCCCATGGTCAAGCTCTAAAATTAAATCAAATATTTTGCCGTCAGAAGTGTCCTAGAAATAAGTTATTCTTCATCACACAGACATCATGTGGATCTTCAACTTGGAGCCATGACTGAAGCGCATCGTGCATTAATCGCACCTGAAGGACTTTTCCCCGGTGTGATTCCTCATGTGGCTCTTCAGGGTACGTTTATGTCTGAAGCGCTCCGTGCATTGGTCGCACCTGTAGGGCTTCTCGCCGCTGTGAGTCCTCATGTGGATCTTCAGTGTGCCTTTCCGATTGAAACGCTTGATGCATTGGTCGCACTTGTAGGGCTTCTCCCCGGTGTGAGTCATCATGTGGAGCTTCAGTTGGCGTTGCTGTCTGAAGCACTTCGTGCATTGGTCACACCTGTAGGGCTTCTCCCCGGTGTGAGTCCTCATGTGGCTCTTCAGATAGGAGCTGTAACTGAAGCACTTCGTGCATTGGTCACACCTGTAGGGCTTCTCCCCGGTGTGAGTCCTCATGTGGGTCTTCAGATAGGAGCTGTAACTGAAGCACTTCGTGCATTGGTCACACCTGTAGGGCTTCACCCCGTCGTGAGTCCTCATGTGGCACTTCAGATCGCAGCTGTGACTGAAGCGCTTTGCACATTGGCTGCACCTGTAGGTTTTCTCCCCGGGGTGAGTCAGCATGTGGCCCTTCAGGGAGGAGCTATGCCTGAAGCGCATCGTGCATTGGTCGCAACCGTAGGGTTTCTCGCCGGTGTGAGTCCTCATGTGGCACTTCAGGGAGGAGCTCTGACTGAAGTTCTTCATGCATTGGTCGCACCTGTAGGGCTTTTGCCCGGTGTGAGTCCACATGTGGATCTTCAATTCACATTGCTTTCTGAAGCTCTTCGTGCATTGGTTGCACCTTTGGAGTATTTCCCCGTAGTGCGTTCTCATGTGGATGTTCAGGTTGCCTTTCTGACGGTAGCTCTTCGTGCATTGGTCACACCCATACAGCTTCTCGCCGGTGTGAATCCTCATGTGTCTCTTCAGGTCGTTACTTTGACTGAAGCGCTTTGTGCATTGGTCACACTTGTAGGGCTTCTCTCCGGTGTGAGTCCTCATGTGGATCTCCAGCTTGCTTTTCCGACTGAAGCCCTTGATGCATTGGTCGCACCCGTACGGCCTCTCGCCGGGTTTTGTCCTCATGTGAACGATCATATTGTCATTATTGGGAAAAACCTTGCCACCCAAGACACCGGGCCGGCCCTTACAGCCGCCCCGATGCCCAGTCAGCTCCTCAAGGCGGACCAACCGCACGCTGCAGTTCAGGCTCTTGGCCACGCTGCGGTCCACGGACAGCGAGCTCAAGGCCTCCAGCTTACACGCAGCAGTAGCACGCAGCAGTAGCGGCGTGCTACGGTCTCTGATGTCATAGCCGTCTTCTTCAGAGAGGAAAACAAAGACAGAGAAAGTAATGGTTTGAATTCATGATTTGCACAAAGGGATACAGCATGTACTTTTACACACTGATGTATTGGAAGAAGTATATTTTGACACTTTCTTTCTAACGTCTTTTTGTTTATTATGCATTTCCCTTGTTCCCCTTGGGGGGGGTCAAGGGTCAAAGGCGTCAGCTGAGAAGGCACCGCTACGTCTCCACCTTTTAAGGATGTGGGGAGGTCATCAAGACACAACCCAGGTCATCTGTTGTTTCCTATCACCTGCTTTACCAATACTGTAGATATACTGGGAATCAGAGCGGATTCAGCATTCCTGACACCTGCCATGAAGAAGATGGAAATCATTCTACTATCAACTGTATAGTAGTCCTTGTGTTTTAGGAGGGCTTTGGTCATGATGCTTTTCAAAAGAGGACCAGGCTTTTTAGCGTAGGTAGAATCGAGTACATTCTCAGTTGGTAGGTCGTTTGCTTGCATGGATGCAATGTGTATTACTAACCTACAGCGGGCATGCCTCCACCAATATCCTCTTCAACCTTGATTGAAATGGTGTCCGGGGTCTGCTGCTTTCCAAAAAGAAGGAAACACACACAAGACAAATTCTTTCATTCGCACAGAATAGTTGTTAATCCCCACCTACGATAGACTGGGTGCCCCCAGCCTGTTCTGCCGGTGATTTGAATTCGCCCTGTAGAAGGGTCTGGAGAAGAGCAATTCATTTCTTTCTGCTTCCGATATGTTTTTGGAGGAGCCAATCACCAAGTTGGTTAGTTCTCCCCCTGGCGCCCTATTGGCTGGTTTAACACAATGACGACAGGGAAGCGACGGCAAGCAGCCATTTGGAGACAGAGTCAGTTGATCAAGCCTCTCCTGCTGAAGACAATGACAGCAGCTTCCCCAGACCAACGAGTCTGGCAATAGGCAGGCTACACTTACGGAACATTAATTCATAGAGGAGTGTGCTTTATAAGGGTGTGTGCTGGAGTTGTAACAGAGGAAGCCTCTCATTTGGATGCTGAATAAGAAGAAGATTTCCAACCTGCACACTCAGCTCCTCGCGGCAGACCAGCCGCTCGCCGCGCTCCAGGCTCTTGGCCGCACTGTGGTCCGCAGACAGCGAGTTCAGGGCCTCCACTTCTGACGGGGTTAAGAGGGTGTCATGGCCGTCCACCGCCAGTGGGCCCTCCCCTTTACCGTAGACGCTCAGGATCTTCAGCTCCCCGCTGTGACTGGACATGTGGGAGGAGCCAGGGGCGTCCACGCCCAGACTCTCCGAGGTGGCGCCGCGCTGCGTGCTACGGTCTCCAAAGGCATCGCAGTCTTCTGCAGAGGGAGAAAAAAAGACAGTCATTGTTTTGACACAGTGTTTGCATAGAAGGAGGAAGTGTGTATTTGTACACATGAAAAAACTATTTAAATGTACCATTGACATAGAGGGTTTAAAATGTGTACTGCAGACAAAGATTCAGAGTTTTGGAGAGGGACGTCTCCTCCAGCCCCCTCCCCCCTAGACTCAAAGCTCAAGCGGGGGCCAGGTGGAGGACACTGAACGAACACCAGCGCAAAATGATCTGAGCACAACACGACATGTGAGACAAGCACAATTATTCTATTTTGACAATAACAAGCGACAATGTGTCCTTCCCTGTAAGCTGATCAGCTAACATTTATACATTTTGAATTCATTGATGTTTGAGAATGATAAACCAGCTTATGGGGAATCTGTCTTGAAACCCTTCTGGGCTCTTGACTGATTCCATCTTTGAAATGCTACTCCCAAGTTTGACTCGTGTTTTAACAGGGCGCTGGTCATGGTGCTTTTCCAAAGAGGACCAGGCTTTTCAGCGCAGTTAGAATCTAGTACATTCTCAGTTTATCCAGGTCGTTTGTTTCCATGGATGCAATGTGTATGACTAACCTACAGCGGGCATGCCTCCACCAATATCCTCTTCAACCTTGATTGAAATGGTGTCTGGGGTCTGCGTCTTTCCACATAAAGAAGGAAACACACTCAAGACATATTCTTTCATTGGCACAGGATAGTTGTCAATCCCCACTAAGGACACATTATGCATTTTTACACTGCCAAGCCGGTTCGTTCGCCGCTTTGCACGCCCTGCAAATTCATTGTCTTGCCTGTGTACAACAGAGGGGGTAAAATCCCCCTTCGTAACGGAGCCAGCTTTCTTGGTTCACTGGAGATGGCGGGGCTATGCACGGAGAGTACACGTCTTATCAATAAATTGCATACTCCGAATGTCTTTTTTCTTTCGATTCACTCATTCTAGCATGCAAGAATAAGTTGACATCTGAGTGTAGACTCAAACGCGATTCACTATTTACAAGCGCAAAATCAACAACATATTCTTTGTTTGGCTGACCACTTTGCTGACCAAGCATCGTAAGGAAAGTTCTTCTGGTATTTTCTCGTAGATCGCACTCTCTCACCGTCTTCGTTAAATGAGACTGCATCACCTTCCCTCCCATGACGGTCAGCAGCTTGCAGATATCAGTATCCTTCCAGTTATAACTACTCATGTTGAAATCACTGCGTTGTCTCTGTTGTTGAGACAATGCAGCAACACCTCTACCCAAGTCCCTTCCCTGGAACCTCAAAGCTGTCTGATCACATTTACATCTAAATGAAAAGCGCCAATATGTGTAGGGTCTGAGAAGGTAAATTGGGGTGCGAAATCAAGCCGGTAAATTACCACGGTCAGTGTAAACGCGCGGATCATGCAAGGAAAAAGGTGGGCATAAGACGGGCATATTTGGCAGCGTTTACTGAATCATAAAGGGGTGTGCTTTCTAGGGGTGTGTGCTGGAGTTGTAACAGAGGAAGCCTCTCATTTGGATGCTGAATAAGAAGATGATTTCCAACCTGCACACTCAGCTCCTCGTGGCAGACCAGCCGCTCGCCGCGCTCCAGGCTCTTGGCCGCGCTGTGGTCCGCAGACAGCGAGTTCAGGGCCTCCACTTCTGACGCGGTGAAGAGGGTGTCATGGCCGTCCACCGCCAGTGGGCCCTCCCCTTTACCGTAGACGCTCAGGATCTTCAGCTCCCCGCCGTGACTGGACATGTGGGAGGAGCCAGGGCCGTCCACACCCAGACTCTCCGAGGTGGCGCCGCGCTGCGTGCTACGGTCTCCAAAGGAATCGCAGTCTTCTACAGAGGGAGAAAAAAAATGACAGAAAGTAATTGTTTCGGTACACTGTTTGCATAAAAGGAGGAAATGTGTATTTGTACATTTTAAACTATTTAAATGTATGTATATACCATTGAGACCGAGGGTTTAAAATGTGTACTGCAGACAAAGATTCAGAGTTTTGGAGAGGGGTGTCTCCTCCAGCACCCTCCCCCCTAGACTCAAAGCTCAAGCGGGGGCCAGGTGGAGGACACTGAACGAACACCAGCGCAAAATGATCTGAGCACAACATGACATGCGAGACAAGCGCAATTACTCTATTTTGACAATAACAAGTGACAACGTGTCCTTCCCTGTAAGCTGATCAGCTAACATTTATACATTTTGAATTCATTGATGATTGATGATTCATTGAGAATGATTAACAGCTCATGTGATATTAGTCTTGAAACCCTTCTGGGCTCTTGACTGATTCCCTCTTTGAAATACAACTCCCAAGTTTGTCTCTTTGCAGGGCGCTGGTCATGATGCTTGTCCTAAGAGGACCAGGCTTTTTAGGTAGGATCTAGCAGCCTAGAGTCTTTGCTGCCTAGAATCTACTACATCAAATGTAAATGTAGTCAAGGTGGAAAGTACATACCTTTACTTGTGAAGTGGGGCCGGAAAGTCTTTAAGGATAGCCGTGTGGCTACAGTATGTGTTTCCAGGTGGTCTGTATGGCAGGCAACATCCCTTGAGAGAAACACCTGAAAGTTACCAATTGATGGGCTGGCCTGTGTAGAGACAACAAGGTCAAATTTGTACTCAATGTATTGCTTTGTATGTATTCCAGGTGCAAGTTGTAAGAACATATAAGGTACGCATGTTTAGTGAATTACATTAGCCAGATACTTAAAATTAGATCTATGAAGTCATCAAATGATGTTACATTCATTTGTTTGCATATTTCATGCAACGTAAAAGATCATCTCATCATCTCACTACAATTACATCAAGCTCTGCAGAAACCTGTAAATAACCCATTGATTTGAATCAGTTGCGAAGGGGAAAATATGAGTGGGCCCTAGGGCAGTCAAACCCGCAACTCACTACCTGTGAACTCAGACCAGATCGATGTATAACATTATGCTGCGTTCCAGGGACACTTTTTAGTCCGTAAGTTACGAGCTGTAACGGAGGTCATCGATCTGGTAGAGGGTTGTGAAAACACGGGTTACGGGTTGCCTGGATCGCATCATATGTATGATTATCTCCTCATCAGTAAAACGCTAGAACTACTGCGGTCACGTCGCTGTTAAAATACAGCTGTATTAGTTTGTAGTAGAGCCCGACCGATATATCGGCAGGCCGATATTATCGGCCGATATTAGGCATATTAGCCCTAACCCTAACCCTAACCCTGGAATAACAGGACATTTTCTTTTAAATTGAATCCAAAATCATATTTAATATGTCTCATATTGGAATCTTTGGTGGGCTTTTATTTTGAAACTCCACATCAGAATGTTCTGAAACTTCGTGGGTAACCCTATGGGGTTCTGAACTATAACTCTGAAGTGAAATGAGCATGGAATAACAGGGCATTTTATTTTAAATCGAATCCAAAATCATTTGTAATATGTCTCAGATTGGAATGTTTGGTGGGCTTTTATTTTTAAAGTAAATACCACAACGGCCGTACACTTCCTTTGATAGTATTTGCTTTTATTGACTGTCTTTTTGTATGTACCCGACGAATGCTTTTACTTTAAACTAGTTCCGAGACGCTATTACCGTAATGGCTAGTATATACAGGTACGGCAAAAAACTGGGTCGGCTGGCTTGACCGCCGATCTCGATGAGTGGGCTGGCATGACCGCAGTGCTTGAAGGTAGGTTTGCAATGTTGACACTAGACCGGTAGACCTCGGGAGGTTGGCTATTTGAAAAGTAGATCTTGGGTCAAAAAAGGTTGGGCAGCCCTGCTGTAGAGCTAATGCTAGGGTAACAAGGTAACCATATACAGTAAAGCAACACGATGATATAGCGGTAGTTTACTTACTTGTCCGAGATTTGTCGCTGAGCCGAGGAGTGTTGGTACTAATCCGGACTCCATTTCCAGACGTTCCGCAAGTCCAGCTTTGTATTGGACCAAGTTGAGGAAGCAGTCGTCGGTGAAACTTCCTATATGTAGTGATGTTATGGTTTGCGTCGAGGCATTGGGGCGTGTGTCGAGTACCTCGGCTCCTCCCCCCCAGCGAAGCTCCCTATCGAGCAGGCTTCACGTAGGCGAAATGACGTAGCGTGTGACGTTCGAGGCTTCATCTCGGGCTGTGTAAAAGGTAACCTCTCCCCGTATTTTTCTTATTCTTTTTTATTGAACATGTTTATAGATGATAATAAAAAACAAAAGAATGACCGATAAAAAGCAAGAAATAAAATAAAAACGAACAAATGAGATCCTCAGGATCCTTAGCTTAGGTAATAGTTAAAATAATACTTTTTACTACTTTACTACTTTATTACTCCTCTTCTTGTTCCCTGTATCAATACCCGCCAAGACGTCGTACTAGTGCAACTATCTTGCCGTTATTAACAAAGATCCTTTATCAACAGTCTCTGTTAATGTTAAAAGTAACTCATTCTATCAATCACATGCACATTCTGAGTGCAGAAACTGACGATTGCAGATCGAAAATCTGATTTACAGAGCAGTTAGGATTACCTAAATTAAGATAAAATGGGAGGCCAAAGATAAGATAGGAAACGGCCAACAGGTTAGGGACTGCTTCTGTAATAGGAAGTTAGGATTTTTCCTATCTTTGAGTCCCTAACTTAAGTTAGGATGAGAAGTTAGGATTTTTTCTGTAATGAGGTGAGGCCCCTGGTGTGTAAAAAGACTAACTAACTCTGCCAACTAGCCACTGTTATTCACAAACGTTAGCAAGTAAACAATGTGGAAATTAGAGTCAACTCGGCTGATACTGTGCTGAATTTCACACACTAACAACATGCCGACAAGCTGTTGCGGTCTGGGATTATACACAGCTTTATCTGTATTAGCTGTCTACCCCTACCTACTGCTTCATCACATGTATCCTTAATCACTGTCTTATCCCTACCTACTGCTTAATCACATGTATCCTTATTCACTGTCTAACCCCTACCTACTGCTTCATCACATGTATCCTTAATCACTGTCTTATCCCTACCTACTGCTTAATCACATGTATCCTTATTCACTGTCTAACCCCTACCTACTGCTTCATCACATGTATCCTTATTCACCGTCTAACCCCTACCTACTGCTTCATCACATGTATCCTTAATCACTGTCTTATCCCTACCTACTGCTTCATCACATGTATCCTTAATCACTGTCTAACCCCCTACCTACTGCTTAATCACATGTATCCTTATTCACCGTCTAACCCTAGCCTGGTTCTACCAGACTCTCGTACTTCACTTCATTTCATTTGTACAGAGTCTGGACCTAATCAATTGACAAACGTTAACTCACTTGAAGGCGGGTGTCTGTTGAAGTTTTAAATGATTGGATCTGCCCAGTGCCACTCTGGATCTGCCATAACCAATCGCTAACGTTTGGTTGTGACGTATGTCATGCGCCGGGAATCATGCTCAGGTTGTACACAAACCAAACACCTTGCGCGTCTGCACGAAAATGTCCGTCAACGACAGCTGCAGGTTTTGTTCATCGAATTTAATTTATCAGGGAAAAATTGCACGTTGTAAATCAACTACCGACCTACAACAACAACTCAAACTGGCGCACGACTTTATCGTCATTGTTCTCAGACACGCCCACTGTTCGCTGATTGGGCGCCGCTGTGGCGGCACCAGAAAACCAAATTACATACAGCAGGTCCAGACCTAGTACTGAAGGGAAATTCAAATTGAGCGGAAGTACTTTGGCGGGCGGAGCCAGGCTAGTCTAACCCCTACCTACTCCTTGAATCACATGTATCTATGTACTGTAAGTCGTTTTAAGGTGAACGGGTCTGAAGGGTATCAACCACCATAGTAACGATCGAAAACGTTAAATTCAAACAATTTTCTGTTGAGATCTGAAAGAAATTAACTGCCTATTGTGATTCAAGGTATGAACTAGAAAATAATGGCAGTAGAAAGACAGCAATTAGAAAGTCAAAACAAGAGGTAGTTGGCATTAAGGACATGCCAAAAGGTAAGTGAAACGAACACAATCATGTATAATGTGGGGTTTAATTGCAGTCTATTTCACAGGTCAACTTTGCAGGCTTTTTCTAATAACAAAGGTAGAGGTAACGACAGTGTCGAAATATCAAGCGTAAGTTTAATATATACAATTATATACAAATGATATAAACCCTGTTTATAGAATAGAATACTTTGTCATCATACAATGTAGAACAATGGCTATGGCGTCCTCCGTTGATCCATTTGATCGATAGGCAAACTGGTGGGGGTCGAAGCTGGGTGGGAGGAGGGCTTTAAAGATGAACTGAGCTGAGATCTGAAGTTTAGTTGATATAACAGATGTATTGTCTGCCTTCTCATTGGTACAATAAATAAAAAGGGCTGAACTTGCTAAAAGGGATTAAATTGTCCGGTGAAGGGGTGAAAGTGTTACAGGGCGCCGCCATGTTGGATTTCAACAATCAGCTACGTCACTGGCTTGGTAACCTACTCCTACTCTGTGACTCTAGAAGCCATAGCTGGTAATGAGTCAGGCTCTGAGGCTCGCCGAAATGGCTACGGAAAATAAAACAACCAGGGCTACAGGAGGATCATACTGCATTGGCCCTGGCTTCATTAAGGAATTATATAGGGCCAAGGCAGCTGGGGTAATCATACATTTCCACAAGCTACCTTTGAATAGGAAACCAGCCCTTAATACAAGGCTGGCAGCCTTAAAACTGACTAACCCTCCGATGTAAATCAGCCCCCGTCATGTCAATCTCCACAAGCTAGCACTCCGACCATAAAGTGTATAAACTATTACTCCGACAATATCACAGATCTATGTTTCCAAGCTGCTAATTAAACTACGGCGGGTAAGTAAACAGAAGTTACACAAATGTCCCTTTCTACTCACCCTGTTGTTTGCCGACTACCCGATTGCCGATGCAGAGGGAGTTTCATAATCGAAGAAGTAGTTTCATAGTAAGATTTATCTGTGCAATATCCATCAACATCCACCAGAAAGTAAACCTCCAACATCCACCTAAAGTAAACGTGACACTCGTGAATCCGCCTCGCATCTATTTAATTACTAACTGTACATTAAAAAGTATTTCTACTCAATCTAAAAAGGTTAAACAACAACTATCTCCGCCCAGTCACACCCACATGATCCGAAGGTGGAGCTGGAGCCTGAAATTGATCCCTCTCCACCGGGTGGCAGTCGGACACTACAGGCATGTCCCTCACAGGCCCAAACTCGTAACCAGCCATATTAAAATCACTATTTTCAACCGTGGAGTGAATAAGACATTCGCGAGTCTGCAGCAACGACCTAGTTGTACCATGCAAGTGATGTCATCGGCGCTCTAATACTAAAAGACGCATTATCTTTTGTTGCTAAAAAAAAAGCTATACGTTGACTTTTTAAATAATTTTTTTAGTGTCTTTTTTTTTTATTTTTTATAATGGTCATAACTAAAACGTTGTCGATGTTTATTATTTCAGTTCAGTTCATCTTTAATGTGGTGAAAGACCAGCCTTTCAAAGGATTTCATGATCACAGGTGTTCGAGCTACTGGGCGGTAGTAGACACACGCAGGGCTTCTCCCCGGTGTGAGTCCTCACGTGGATCTTCAGCTTGGAGCCATGACTGAAGCGCCTTGCGCATTGGTCACCCATGTAGGGCTTCTCCCCGGAGTGAGTCCTCATGTGGCAATTGTCGTGCTCTTGTTGAAAGTAGTTCGAAACGGGTGTTTTTTAACTCACTTTATTTGTTTAAGTATTTCGGTATGGTAACTATGAAACAAAAGGGAGGGAATAGTATCCAACACTAGCAGAGAGAAATACCGTGAGCTACTTCGAGCCCCGGGCTTAGGCCCGAGGCTCTCTGCAGGGCGCCTATGATTCTCTGACCTCCGCTGGGTCCGGTCGCTGAAAATGGACCAATTAGGCGTGGCTTATGTGAAGTGGGCGTGGTCTAGCTGTTAGCTGCAGCTTCCGCGTCTGTCTTAAAGATGCTGCCTTCTGTGGCTGGGGTAGATATTACAGCTTTTGTGTTCGATCCTGCTCCCTTGTGGCTGTGTGGGGGTGATGCAGCTTTTGTGTTCGATCCTGCTTCCTAGTGGCTATGTGGGAGCAGCTTATGTGCTTAAAATACATAACACATGTGGTCCTGCCTTTTCTGACTGAAGAGCTTCGTGCATTTGTTCAGACCTGTAGGGCTTCTCTCCGGTGTGAGTCCTCATGTGGACATTTAGGCTGCCTCTCTGTCTGAAGCGCTTTGGTCACAGTTGAAGGGCTTCTCCCCGGTGTGAGTCGTCATGTGGATCTTCAGCTTGTCTTTCCGAATGAAGAGCTTCGTACATTGGTCACACTTGTAGAGCTTCTCCCCGGTGTGAGTCCTCATGTGGATCTGGATTAGGGATGCACCGATCCGCTTTTTTCACCTCCGATACCGATACCGATATCTGAGGTTTAGTATCGGCCGATACCGATCCGATACCGATATAGAAAAACAGCGCGAAATTATGGCTACAAACTAAGTTTCATTGAGGGGAAAAGACTGGGATCATGAGACTTGAATTTTTGGAGGTGCTTTATAAGGTTTGTGGTATTAAAGCTAGAAGGTTTAGTACCACCCCTCGGGACATTTACTTTGCATATGTTGCATGTAGCCGTGGAGCTTGCTGGCTTAGGTAAAGTGAAATAGCTCCAGATAGCAGATCCTTTTGCTCGCTCCATTTTGCAATCACTGTAGGCTCCGCATGGCGTGTTGCTTGTTCATGACGTCACTCACAGCGCACAGCATAGAAACTGAATAGATCAGCCAATAGATAGATAGATAGATACTTTTATTAATCCCGTGAGAAAATTTTCGTGGGAAATTCAATTATCAAAGCAGCAAGGTAGTAGGAATAGGATTCAAGTATGTACATAAACGTAAAAAAAAAATATATATATATTTTAAATATGGATCGGCCCATTTGTCACCGATACCCGATCTAGAAATGTCTTCAATATCGGTACCGATACCGATACAAATATCGGATCGGTGCATCCCTAATCTGGATCTGAAGGGTGCTTGTCTGTTCGAAGCGCATTGCGCATTGGTCACACTTGTAG
Organism: Gadus macrocephalus; assembly: GCF_031168955.1. Taxonomy (NCBI): domain Eukaryota; kingdom Metazoa; phylum Chordata; class Actinopteri; order Gadiformes; family Gadidae; genus Gadus; species Gadus macrocephalus. Next base: position 33,162,719 of record NC_082385.1, read on the forward strand.
GGCTTCTCCCTGGTGTGAGTCCTCATGTGACTCTTAAGGTGGCTTATCGTTAAGAAGCGCTTTGCGCATTGGTCACACTTGTAGGGCTTCTACCCGGTGTGAGTCCACATGTGACTCTTAAGCTGGCTTGACTCTCTGAAGCGCTCTGCGCATTGGTCACACTTGTAGGGTATCTCGCCGGTGTGAGTCCTCATGTGGCTCTTAAGATGGCTTGAATATCCGAAGCCCTTTGCGCATTGGTCACACTTGTAGGGCTTCTCCCCGGTGTGAGTCCTCATGTGGCTCTTAAGATGGCTTGAATGTCCGAAGCCCTTTGTGCAATGGTCACACTTGTAGGGCTTCTCCCCGGTGTGAGTCCTCATGTGGCCCGTAAGCTGGCTTGTCTGTCTGAAGCGCTTTGCGCAATGGTCACACTTGTAGGGCTTCTCCCCGGTGTGAGTCCTAATGTGGATCTGAAGGGCGTATGTTTGTTTAAAGCGCTTTGCGCAATGGTCACACTTGTAGGGCTTGTAGGGCTTCTCCCCGGTGTGAGTCCACATGTGGCTCTTCAAGTGACAGTTCAGACTGAAGAGCTTCATGCATTGGTCGCACTTGTAGGGTTTCTCGCCGGTGTGAGTCCTCATGTGCCTCTTCAGGTCGTTACTTTGACTGAAGCGCTTTGTGCATTGGTCACACTTGTAGGGTTTCTCGCCTGTGTGAGTCCTCATGTGGCTCTTCAAGTGTACTTTCCCAATGAAGCTCTTCGTGCATTGGTCACACCCGTACGGCTTCTCGTCGGGTTTTGTCCTCATGTGAACGATCATATTGGCATTGTTGGGAATAACCTTGCCACACAAGACACCGGGCCGGCCCTTGCGGCCGCCCCGATGCCCAGTCAGCTCCTCAAGGCGGACCAACCTCACACTGCAGTTCAGGCTCTTGGCCACGCTGCGGTCCACGGACAGCGAGCTCAAGGCCTCCACTTCTGACGTGGTGAAGAGGGTGTCATGGCCGTCCACCGCCAGTGGGCCCTCCCCTTTTCCATAGACGCTCAGGATCCGCAGCTCCCCGTTGTGACTGGCCATGTGGGAGGAGCCAGGGGCGTCCACACCCAGACTCTCTGATGTGGCGCCGCGCTGCGTGCTACGGTCTCTGATGTCATAGCCGTCTTCTTCAGAGAGGAAAACAAAGACAGAGAAAGTAATGGTTTGAATTCATGATTTGCACAAAGGGATACAGCATGTACTTTTACACACTGATGTATTGGAAGAAGTATATTTTGACACTGTCTTTCTAACGTCTTTTTGTTTATTATGCATTTCCCTTGTTCCCCTTGGGGGGGTCAAGGGTCAAAGGCTCCAGCTGAAAAGGCACCGCTACGTCTCCGCCTCCGCCTGGGGAGGTCATAAGGACACAACCCAGGTCATCTGTTGTTTCCGATCACCTGCTTTACCAATACTGTAGTTATACTGGGAATCAGAGCGGATTCAGCATTCCTGACACCTGCCATGAAGAAGATGGAAATCATTCTACTATCAACTGTATAGTAGTCCTTGTGTTTTAGGAGGGCTTTGGTCATGATTCTTTTCAAAAGAGGACCAGGCTTTTTAGCGTAGGTAGAATCAAGTACATTCTCAGTTGGTAGGTCGTTTTCTTGCATGGATGCAATGTGTATTACTAACCTACAGCGGGCATGCCTCCACCAATATCCTCTTCAATCTTGATTGAAATGGTGTCTGGGGTCTGCTGCTTTCCAAAAAGAGGGAAACACACGCAAGACAAATTCTTTAATTTGCACAGAATAGTTGTTAATCCCCACCTACGATAGACTGGGTGCCCCCAGCCTGTTCTGACGGTGATTTGAATTCACCCTGTAGAAGGGTCTGGAGAAGAGCAATTCATTTCTTTCTGCTTCCGATACGTTTTTGGAGGAGCCAATCACCAAGTTGGTTAGTTCTCCCCCTGGCGCCCTATTGGCTGGTTGAACACAATGACGACAGGGAAGTGACGGCAAGCAGCCATTTGCGTACAGAGTCAGTTGAACAAGTTGATCAAGCCTCTTGTGCTGAAGACAATGACAGCAGCTTCCCCAGACCAACGAGTCTGGCAATAGCCAGGCTACACTTACGACTTATTAAATCATAGAGGAGTGTGCTTTCTATGGGTGTGTGCTGTAGTTGTAACAGAGGAAGCCTCTCATTTGGATGCTGAATAAGAAGATGATTTCCAACCTGCACTCTCAGCTCCTCGCGGCAGACCAGCCGCTCGCCGCGCTCCAGGCTCTTGGCCGCGCTGTGGTCCGCAGACAGCGAGTTCAGGGCCTCCACTTCTGACGCGGTGAAGAGGGTGTCATGGCCGTCCACCGCCAGTGGGCCCTCCCCTTTACCGTAGACGCTCAAGATCCGCAGCTCCCCGCCGTCACTGGACATGTGGGAGGAGCCAGGGGCGTCCACACCCAGACTCTCCGAGGTGGCGCCGCGCTGCGTGCTACGGTCTCCAAAGGCATCACAGTCTTCTGCAGAGGGAGAAAAAAAGACCAAGTAATCGTATTGATACACTGTTTGCATAAAAGGAGGAAGTGTGTATTTGTACACATGAAATAAACTATTTAAATGCATGTTTATTAGGGCTGTACCGATATGCATATCGAAACCGGAATCACGACACTCAAAACCACAAACCTGTCTCGCGGTGTGAGAAGGCAGAAGCGCGATACGCCCTTTCTAACTCTCCGGTCAAATTGTCAGATGGAAATTTGCTAATAACCTGTCTAAATAATAGTCTGCTGACACCGCCCCCTCTTATCGATGCCGTAAATGTGCGACGAGATGCCCTCTCTGTGATGACAGCTCTCCGTGGCTACGGAGGATTGCATTTCTCCACCGCCTGCGAAGTCCTCATATGCGATATGAACGACATTTATCCAGAGTGGGACAAATGCGAAAAAATCGCCTGTGTGATCCTGTCTATTGTTTTGTGTGCTTTGAACGGCAGTTGGTCTGCTTATAGGTCGGAATGAAGCGGCCACCGATTATTGACAGGATGGGTACTTTATTCTACCGGACTCGTTTGTTTCTTCACTAGACACACACACGCTACCGCTCGCTCTCCTCGCTCGTCCACTCACTCGCTGACGTCACTCACACACACATACATACGCTACTCGTAACACTGCCACGTTATCGCGAATCAGACGTTCATGTTTTTTCCCCATCTATTTGAAAGTTAGGCTATTAAAAATGTTCTATACGGCCTGATTATGTAATTATTTAAGCTACATAGCCTAATAAGAATCCATAATAGGATATTTGACTAAACCACAAAACTAGTTGAGGGTTTTTGTATAACTGCAAGCATCCTCCAACTGCAATCTTTGGTTATTTATTTATTAATGTAGCGATACATTAATAGTATTCTTTCTGTTCAAATCTGATCAGTGTTCCAAAATATTTTTTATTAAATGTTACATTAAGTTTATTGTTATACAAGTGTTGTTTAAGATTAAAAAAAATCGGGGGAAGTATCGAACAGTGGGTCAAAAATCTTGATACAAACCGAATCGTGAGTTGGTTTATTGTTACAGCCCTAATGTTTATGTAACATTGAGACCGAGGGTTTAAAATGTGTACTGCAGACAAAGATTCAGAGTTTTGGAGAGGGATGTCTCCTCCAGCACCCTCCCCCCTAGACTCAAAGCTCAAGCGGGGGCCAGGTGGAGGACACTGAACGAACACCAGCGCAAAATGATCTGAGCACAACATGACATGCGAGAGAGGCGCAATTACTCTATTTTGACAATAACAAGCGACAACGTGTCCTTCCCTGTAAGCTGATCAGCTAACATTTATACATTTTGAATTCATTGATGTTTGAGAATGATAAACCAGCTCATGTGATATTTATCTTGAAACCCTTCTGGGCTCTTGACTGATTCCATCTTTGAAATGCTACTCCCAAATTTGACTCGTGTTTTAACAGGGCGCTGGTCATGGTGCTTTTCCAAAGAGGACCAGGCTTTTCAGCGCAGATAGAATCGAGTACATTCTCAGTTGATCCAGGTTGTTTGCTTGCATGGATGCAATGTGTATTACTAACCTACAGCGGGCATGCCTCCACCAATATCCTCTTCAACCTTGATTGAAATGGTGTCTGGGGTCTGCTGCTTTCCACATAAAGAAGGAAACACACAAAATACATATTCTTTCATTTGCACAGAATAGTTGTCAATCCCCACTAAGGACACATTATGCATTTTTACACTGCCAAGCCGGTTCGTTCGCGGCTTTGCACGCCCTGCAAATTCATTGTCTTGCCTGTGTACGTGAAATGAGCCTGAAATAACAGGGCATTTTCTTTTAAATTGAATCCAAAATCATATGTAATATGTCTCATATTGGAAACCTTGGTTGTCTTTTATTTTGAAACTCCACATCAGAATGTTCTGAAACTTCTTGCGTGACCCCATGGGGTCTTGAACTATAACCCTGAAGTGAAATGAGCCTGAAATAACAGGGCATTTTATTTTAAATTGAATCCAAAATCATATGTAATATGCCTCATATTGGAATGTTTGGTGGGCTTTTATTTTGAAACTCCAAATCAGAATGTTCTGAAACTTCTTGCCTGACCCCATGGGGTCGTGAACTATGACCCTGAAGTGAAATGAGCCTGGAATAACAGGGCATTTTCTTTTAAATCGAATCCAAAATCATATGTAATATGTCTCATATTTGGTGGGCTTTTATTTTGAAACTACGCATTAGAATGTCCTGAAACTTCTTGGGTGACCCTGTGGGGTCTTGGACTATCGCCCTGCAGTGAAACGAGCCTGGAATAACAGGGCATTTTCTTTTAAATCGTATTCAAAATCATATGTAATACGTCTCATATTGGAATGTTTGGTGGGCTTTTATTTTGAAGTAAATACCACAACGGCCGTACACTTCCTTTGATAGTATTTGCTTGTATTGACTGTCTTTTTGTATGTACCGGACGAATGCTTTTATTTGAAACTAGTTCTGAGACGCTATTACCGTAATGGCTAGTATATACAGGTACGGCAAAAAACTGAGTCGGCTGGCTTGACCGACGATCTTGATGAGTCGGCTGGGTTGACCGCAGTCCTGGACTGCAGAGGTGCCCACTCAGTCAGAACGGTTATCCAAATAACAAAGAAGTGTACAACACTCGCATTACAGTGCGTGTATTCACACACAAACCTGATGCCATCTACCTTTACATTAGAGACAGTAACTGGGCCGGTAGCTGTAGAGCTAATGCTAGGGTAACAACAAGGTAACCATATACAGTAAAGCAACACAATGATACAGCGGTAGTTGACTTACTTGTCCGAGGTTTGTAGCTGAGCCGAGGAGAGTTGGTACTGCTCCGGACTCCATTTCCAGACGTTCCCCAAGTCCAGCTTTGTATTGGACCAAGTTGAGGAAGCAGTCGTCGGTGAAACTTACTATATGTGCTGAGCTCACGCGGTCGCAGCTCATTTTCTCATGGGCGGTCGGGACAAATTCTCTGGACGGGCAAAGTAGAGAAAGGGGAGGTTACCTCTCCCCGTGTTTTTCTTTTCTATTGAACATGTTTATAGATAATACAAACAAAAGAATGAGCGATAAAATGCAAGAAATAAAATAACAAATGTAATGAGGATCAATGAGATCCTCAGGATCCTTAGCAACAAATATAGGGTTAGGTAATACAGTTCAAATAATAATTTTCTCTTTCATTATTTCCTTTTTGAAGAGTTTTGTTAGATTTGATATAGTGTTAAATGTTAACCCTTTGCATTGGTTCTTATTGGTGGTTGGTTGAAGGAACCACTAGGGGGGACACACACACACACACACACACACACACACACACACACACACACACACACACACACACACACACACACACACACACACACACACACACACACACACACACACACACACACACACACACACACACACACACACACACACACACACACACACACACAGTGGCGGTCTTGACATAGAGGCATAGGCCATCTCACTAATGGTCACTCAAAGTCCGGGTCACGCCCACTTTTGGCGGTGGAAACGCGACCCGACCCGCACCTTTGCGATCCGATCCGTTCCGCACCCTGCAGTGGAAACGCGCCATTAAATGTATTTAAGGTCACCATGTCCAGTATTCAAAGCATTTATTCACACATTCTTTGCCAACCGGAGCCGACAGTCCTTTGCTAGACTAGTATGCAAATTAGCCATGTGCGGCAAACAGAAGATAGACGCAATGTATAGAACTGATTGTTGTGCATTGTTGTGGATATGTAGGCTGGTTAGTTGTGGTTGTTTGTGGTCTTAGTGAAACAGCTTAGCCTTGGAGTTGGAGAAGTTGGAGTGATTGTGTGAATGTGCGAGAGAGAGCGCACCTGCCGTGGTGATGTTGGGCTTGTTGTGGGCTTATATGTGATCAATGATGTATCTGTCTGATCGTATTAGCTGTAGATGGATGGTTAAATAATGTCAAAAGATCGGTCATACTGCAGGCTCTCATTTGCAAGTGCACTGATTGTGTGCTCGTCTCCGATATGCTATACCTGGCATTTATTCAGTTCATGTTCTTCTGAGTGCGCAAGAATGTTGCCAATTATTGTCGTGTTTGCATTGTAATGCACAACTTTGCCTCTCCCTGTGTTATAAAATAACGTGCATCCCAAAAACTTTAGCCAATGCAGGCTCCTATTGCTTTCCCAGTGTGTTTAAAGTTTGTGTGCGTGTGTGTGTTTAAAGTCTGGGTGTGTGTGTCTCCAAACTTGACTCAGATTATCTTGTTCGCCACCTACAGAGCTGCTATGTACGACGAGGGAACCGCAGCCTCGGACGCGGGACTTACTCTTCAGAGGTCTATTGTTTTTCATATTTTATTAACACCACATGATTGGACCATTCAGCGAATCAATCAAATAGGCTACCTCCCTCAGCAGCAATCGCGCAACACAACTGCATGCAGAGAAAAGAGATAGAAACTAGCAGACAGAGAGTTGCAAATTACAACTCTGCTAGAGTTGTAATTTCTTTGCTGGATGGAAAGGAGCTTTTCCACCCTTTTCAGTGGAGGAATTGGACTCCCAAAGCAATATAGTAGGTCTGTATATGCAGTGTAAGCTTGGCCAGGCCCTGCAAGTCAGGGTGTAGGCTATGATTTTTAAGCTAGGGGGCATCTCAGAAATGCACCAGAATACAGAAAATAAAATTTACCAAATTCAAAATCGTCTACCCCCGTTCATTACTGCACCCCAGCCACAAATTTGATCACCAGCAGCCACTGCAAACAAGGAGTGAAGGGTGACCAATGCTAGGAATCTTCTGACTCTGTCCCACTAGAATAATGCTGCACTCTAGGAGGACCGGCATGAACTGACTCAAGCATCACTGAGATCTAGACATTTAACCAGGGACCTTTTTAAGTGGATCCTCTTCAACCACGATTGCCTATTGTGATACAAGATATGAACTAGAAAATAATGCCAGTAGAAAGACAGCAATTAGAAAGTCAAAACAAGAGGTAGTTGGCATTAAGGACATGCCAAAAGGTAAGTGAAACTAACACAATCATGTTTAATGTGCGGTTTAATTGCAGTCTATTTCACAGGTGAACTTTGCAGGCTTTTTCTAATAACAAAGGTAGAGGTAATGACATAGTTGTGGAAATATCAAACATAACTCCAATATACAATTGTATACAAATTACATGAACCCTGTTTATATAATTAGTCAATTTAAAGTAATTTATATACATTCTCCTTGGACCTAGAGCTACCTTCCGTCCCCTCTAATTGAAAGGTGTTAAGATAGTTTGCATTTGCAATTGAACTTATTGAACAAATGCCTGGTAACTTTGCTGTCTGTTTCTTCCCATGATTAAGCTCTAAAATTAAAATGTTTTGCAGTCAGAAGTGTCCTAGAACCAAGTCATTCTTCATCACACTGACATCAATTCAAAAAAAATAAAAACATGTTGAATCAAACATTGGAAAGCGTTTAATCATGATGAAAAAAAAAAGCAGCACCTGGATACAGGTGTGAAAGTATCCCTTTAAAGGGGTAGTTCCGAATTTTGGACAAAGGGCCCGATTCTCATAATGTTAGAAATAAAACTAACCTTGCGTTAGAAATTAAACTCGCCGGTGTGAGTCTTCATGTGGTTCTTCAGATTGCATTTCTGACTGAAGCGCTTCATGCATTGGTCACACCGGTAGGGCTTCTCTCCGGTGTGAGTCCTCATGTGGCTCTTCAGCGTGCCTTTCTGACTGAAGAGCTTCGTGCATTGGTCGCACCCGTAGGGCTTCTCGTCGGTGTGACTCATCATGTGGATCTTCAGTACGTGTAGCTGACTGAAGCTCTTCGTGCATTGGTCACAGCTGTAGGGCTTCTCCCCGGTGTGAGTCCTCATGTGGCTCTTCAGGTGTTCACTTCGACTGAAGCACTTCGTGCATTGGTCACACCTGTAGGGCTTCTCACCGGTGTGAGTCCTCATGTGGTTCTTCAGGCGTTGACTTCGACTGAAGCTCTTTGTGCATTGGTTACAGCTGTAGGGCTTCTCCCCGGAGTGAGTCATTTTGTGGCTCTTCAGGTTTCCACTTTCACTGAAGCGCTTTGTGCATTGGTCACACCTGTAGGGCTTCTCCCCGGAGTGCGTTCTCATGTGGATCTTCAGTTGGCCTTTCTGACTGTAGCGCTTGATGCATAGGTCGCACCCGTAGGGCTTCTCGCCGGCGTGAGCCCTCATGTGGTTCTTCAGTTCGCATTGGTGACTGAAGCTCTTCGTGCATTGGTCACCGCTGTAGGGCTTCTCCCCGGAGTGAGTCATTTTGTGGATCCTCAGGGCATCTTTCCGTCCGTAGCGCTTGTTGCATTGGTCACACCCGTAGGGCTTCTCGCCGGTGTGAGTCCTCATGTGGCTCTTCAGGTGTCCACTTTCACTAAAGCGCTTCGTGCATTGGTCACACCTGTAGGGCTTCTCCCCAGAGTGCGTTCTCATGTGGATCTTCAGATAGTTGCTCTGACTGAAGCGCTTCATGCATTGGTCACAGCTGTAGGGCTTCTCGCCGGTATGAGTCCTCATGTGGATGTTCAGTTGGCCTTTATGACTGAAGCGCTTCGTGCATTGGTCGCACCCGTAGGCCTTCTCGCCGGTGTGAGTCCTCATGTGGCTCTTCAGGTGTTCACTTCGACTGAAGCGCTTCGTGCATTGGTCGCACCCGTAGCCCTTCTCGCCGGTGTGAGTCCTCATGTGGCTCTTCAGGTGTTCACTTCGACTGAAGCGCTTCGTGCATTGGTCACAACTGTAGGCCTTCTCTCCGGTGTGAGTCCTCATGTGGCTCTTCAGGTGAGCACTTCGTCTGTAGCGCTTCGTGCATTGGTCACAGCTGTAGGGCTTCGCCCCAGAGCAAGTCCTCATGTGGATCTTCAGGAAGTCTTCCCGTATGTAGCGCTTCTTGCATTGGTCGCACCCGTACGGCTTCTCGTCTGGTCGGGTCCTCATGTGCAGCTCCTCAAGGCGGACCAGCCGCACGCTGCAGTTCCGGCTCTTGGCCACGCTGCGGTCCACGGACAGCGAGCTCAAGGCCTCCACTTCTGACGGGGTGAAGAGGGTGTCATGGCCGCCCACCGCCAGTGGGCCCTCCCCTTTTCCGTAGACGCTCAGGATCCGCAGCTCCCCGTTGTGACTGGCCATGTGGGAGGAGCCAGGGGCGTCTACACCCAGACTCTCTGAGGTGTCGCCGCGCTGCGTGCTACGGTCTCTAATGTCATAGCCGTCTTCTTCAGAGAGGAAAACAAAGACAGAGAGAGTAATGGTTTGAATTCATGATTTGCACAAAGGGATACAGCATGTACTTTTACACACTGGTGTACTGGAAGAAGTATATTTTGACACTTTCTTTCTAACATCTTTTTGTTTATGACGCATTTCCCTTGTTCCCCTTGGGGGGGTCAAGGGTCAAAGGCGTCAGCTGAGAAGGCACCGCTACGTCTCCACCTTTTAAGGATGTGGGGAGGTCATCAAGACACAACCCAGGTCATCTGTTGTTTCCGATCACCTGCTTTACCAATACTGTAGTTATACTGGGAATCAGAGCGGATTCAGCATTCCTGACACCTGCCATGAAGAAGATGTAAATCATTCTATAAATCATTCTAGAGCACAGGAGTCACTAAAGTGACTCCTGTGCTCTCTCTCCACAGGCTGACCCGAAGGCTGCAGTGTGACGCCGCAGACGCAGCCGTGTGACGCCGCAGACGCAACTTCCGGGTAGCCGGCTTGGTTTGGTTTGTTTGGTTTGGTTAGCAGGACGCTTAGCGTCGACCTGCTATCTCGGTTTGTATCGGTTTATATCTACTTTTCGGTATTTATATCTGTGACCTGTTCTGCATACTCTGTATTGTATTCGCTGCTTCCTCGCTGGAGCTCCGTCTGCATCAACCACGGTAAGCATGGATTGCGATTGTTCTTGCTCTGCCTTTCTCATGGATAAGATAGCTCTGTTAGAGAGACGTATCTGTCAGTTAGAGGATGAAAGGGTAGCGAGCGTAGAGAAAACAGATATTCCAAAAAGTATAGAGAAGAGACCCGCCAGGCGGACTCGTGGAGCTAACGCTATCGTTAGCAGTGACTCCGTCAAGGCAATCCTGTCGGCAGCACCACTTGCGAGGCAGGTTGCGGTCAGTACCCTGCCTCGCAAGTCTTTTTCGGGGGTAGAAACGCTAGTCATAGGTGACTCTGTTACACGTAAAGTTAGGCTACACTCACCAGCGACAGTTATTTGCCTACCCGGGGCCAGGGCTCCCGACATTGAAGCTAAACTTAGGGTGCTAACATGCGGTGAGACCTCATACGGAGTTAGATTAGATGCACCAAACACCGACATTAGCTTCGACAACATTGTAGTTCATGTCGGCACCAACGATGCTAGGACAAGACAAACTGAGGTCACAAAAAGCAACATAGCTAGGCTTTGTGACTTCGCCAGAAAGATGTGTCGGCATCGATTAATTCTCTCTGGCCCTCTACCCGATAAGGGTAATGATGAGCGTTATAGTAGATTATTGTCTCTAAATCGCTGGCTGGCCCTATATAGCTCAGAGCAGGGCTTTGGTTTCATAGATAACTGGCCCTCCCTGTGGGGTCGCCCTGGTGTGCTCATGAGAGACGGCCTACACCCTACTGGGTTAGGCGCCTGAATTATGTCAAAAAACATAGATAGATGTCTTAGTCAGGCGTGACTCATCCACTCATAGCACGCTGGGCTGCAGGAGTTTAGCAAACCTGCTAGCAACATGATAGTTTACGTTGCAGAGTCTAGAATAGCAGATGGGTTAGCTGAACCAGTATCTATTGCACCAATTGTTTCAGAGCGTGTTGGTTTTGTTTCAGAGAGTGTTGTACCTATATGTTCGCTGGTGCGGCCTCGCGCTGTCTCGAGGTGTAAAACCCGCAGGCGAGGGCCGCGACCAGTATGTCCAACTCTGGCGATCCCACTGATCGCCTCAGAGCTGAGTGTTAACCAGACTCCCTCTGAAAATAACCCTGTACCTATATGTACGGTGGTGCGGCCTCGCGCTGTCTCGAGGTGTAAAACCCGCAGACGAGGGCCGCAACCAGTATGTCGAAACCGCGGTATCCCCTTGACCGCTTCAGAGCTGAGTGTTAACCAGACTCCCTCTGAAAATAATAAAAGGGAAGTACTCAGAATAGGGTTCATGAACATAAGGTCGCTTTCATCGAAGGCGCTCTTGGTCCATGATTTAATTATTGATAAAAAGATCGACATACTGGGGCTTTCTGAAACCTGGTTAAAACCAGATGAGTTTCTAGTCTTAAACGAAGCTACTCCACCCCATTACGTTAGCACCCAAGTATCTAGAGAAGTTAAGAAAGGTGGTGGAGTAGCCCTGATATCTAATTCTAAGCTTAATTTAAAGCCAAAGAATAGATATATTTTCAGATCCTTTGAGGTGCTAGCGCTCTGCACCTCAGCTCCTCGAGAAGCAAAACGAGTTCCAGACTCTTTTGTTTTAGCTGTAGTATACCGTCCTCCAGGACCGTATTCAGTTTTTCTGGATGAGTTTTCTGACTTTGCAGCTGATCTGGCTACATATTCAGACAATATTTTGCTTATTGGGGATTTCAACATTCACGTGAATAACCCGTCTGATGCCCTCACAAGGGCTTTTCTGTCCATTACAGATACGCTTGGCTTCAAACAGCTCGTCCAGCAACCAACCCACATCGGTGGAAACACGTTGGATCTCGTTCTGACCCGCGGTGTTGACATTTCGCAGCTAGTGGTCTCTTCCTACACCTCAGCTTTATCAGACCACTTTTTGCTCACTTTCCAGGTGGTGGTATCCTGCCCCTGCGACGATCAGCAAGCTACTTTCAGCTGTCGCCGCATCACACCTGCAACCATTACAGCTATGGAAGATAAGTTATCTGGTTCACTTGCACCTCTCTGTAACTATAGTGGTTCTGTGGAGTGCCTTACTGATGAACTCAACATTGCCTTGTCTGTTGCCATTGATTCAGTTGCTCCGTACGTAGCTAAAAAACGAACATTGAAAAAACCAGCTCCTTGGTTTAATGCAGAAACTCGCATTTTGAAGCGAAATTGCAGGATCCTTGAACGCAAATGGCGCTCGACTAAACTTGAGGTCTTTCATCTTGCATGGCATAATAGTCTGATCACCTATAAGGGTGCGCTGACTATCGCCAGGAACGCCAACTTTTCTAGTATCATTAATTTGAATAGAAATAATCCTAAGTTTCTTTTTGACACGGTGAGGAGTCTCACTCAGAAACAGAATCAGACCGTAGGCTCCTCGATCTTGGCAGGTGAATTCATGGATTTCTTTGAGAATAAGATTCAATCAATTAGAGAGGAAATTGATGCTTACCGGGCGGCTAATCCTACACATCCTGTGGGGCAGGATGGGGTTCTGCCAAGTAGGATGGTGAACTCTGACGCGACTCTTTTGGAGTTTAAGGCGATTTCCTTGGTGGAACTTGAAAGGGTGATAAAGGCCTCAAAGCCAACAACTTGTATGTTGGATCCGCTCCCTTCTAGGGTTCTTAAGGAACTTGTTCCAACGGTGGGGCCTGTTATCCTCTTGCTTATGAATCTTTCGTTTTCAACAGGAATTGTTCCTTCCAATTTCAAGGCTGCGGTGTTAAAACCGCTACTCAAAAAGCCTGGCCTAGATCCTGAATTAGTCAGGAACTATCGGCCTATATCGAATCTGCCCTTCTTGTCTAAAGTACAGGAAAGGATTGTAGCAAAGCAAATTGTTGACTATTTGACGAGGAATAATCTCTTCGAACCTTTCCAGTCGGGGTTCAGGAATTTCCACTCAACTGAAACTGCTATTACAAGAGTTGTAAATGACATCCTTCTTGCTTTGGATAAAAATACAAGCACAATGCTTGTGCTGTTGGATCTGAGCGCTGCGTTTGATACGATTGACCATAGCACTCTTCTTCACCGTCTTGAACACTATGTTGGTATCGGGGGTACGGCTCTTGGTTGGCTCGAATCGTACCTCACAGATAGAACCCAATTTGTGCTTCATGAGGGTGCAGAATCGAAGCATTGTAAATTGCGCTTTGGCGTACCACAAGGGTCGGTTCTTGGTCCATTGCTTTTTGCAATTTATATGCTTCCCCTCGGTGACGTTATCCGCGGCTTCGGAATTAGTTTCCATTGCTATGCGGATGACACCCAGCTCTACATTCCTGTAGATTCCGGGGATTCTGCCCAGATTCAGAAGGTTGAGTCCTGTTTGGCTGCTGTGAAGGGCTGGATGTCACAAAACTTCCTACAGCTTAATACTGGGAAGACAGAGCTGATGATTATCGGCTCGAAGCGGGACCGGGAAAAGTTTGAGGATGTCTCTCTGTGGTTGGATGGCTTCGCCATCCCACAGAGTGCATCCGTCAGAAATCTTGGTGTCTTGTTTGACCCTCAACTATGCTTTGATCAGCATATAAGAAGTATAACTAGAATTGCCTTTTTCCATTTGAGAAACATTGCAAGAATCAGATCAATGTTATCTGTAGTGGATGCAGAGACACTGATTCATGCGTTTGTCTCGTCAAGACTGGACTATTGCAATGCACTGTTCTCGGGATTACCGATCTCTACTACAAAGAGTCTACAGCTGGTACACAATGCGGCAGCTAGATTGCTGACCAGAACGAGAAAGTTTGATCATATTACACCTATTCTCGCCTCTTTACATTGGCTACCAATAACTTTCAGATCAGACTTTAAGGTGCTATTGCTAACCTATAAAGTCTTGCATGGACTATCTCCATTGTACCTGAAGGACCTGATCATTCCTTATAGTCCTTCTCGGTCTCTCCGGTCTTCGGGAGCCGGCCTTCTTTCATTGCCGAAGGGTAAAAAGAAATCGGCTGGACAGAGAGCGTTTGCCTATCGAGCCCCCTTCCTATGGAATAGGCTGCCATCAGCGATCAGGGAAGCTGACTCTGTGGAGCTATTCAAAGGGAAGCTCAAAACGCACCTCTACAATCTTGCATTTGGAGTGTGAAATCAACAGATGCGTAGTGAAGACTACTCTGTTTGCTTGTGCTTTTCTTATTACATTATACATTCCCACTATGTACTTTTCCGTTCTAATTCACTATTCTGTCAGTTGTAGCGTGCTGCGGGTGCTGGACTGGATGCCTGGACTCTCCTCATGGATAACCGGCCAGAACCCCATCACCTTTTTAAATATTATGTACATGTATTTACCTGCATGCCAATTGTGGCACCCATTGCACTCCTGACCATCCCTGGAAGAAGGGATCCCCTACACTGCGTTTCTTCTCAAGATTTCTTCCTTGCTGATTCAAGGGAGTTTTTTCTTGCCCGTGTGGGGGCATGGGTAAAGGGGGGTGTCACAAATATTTGGCCTGTTAAGCCCTTTGAGACTGTAATGGTGATTAAGGGCTATACAAATAAAATTGAATTGAATTCTACTGTAAACTGTATAGTAGTCCCTGTGTTTTTGCAGGGTGCCGGTCATGATGCTTTTCAAAAGAGGACCAGCGCAGATAGAATCGAATACATTCTCAGTTGGTAGGTCAGTTTGCTTGCATGGATGCAATGTGTATTACTAACCTACAGCGGGCATGCCTCCACCAATATCCTCTTCAACCTTGATTGAAATGGTGTCCGGGGTCTCCGGCTTTCCACATAAAGAAGGAAACACGTTTTAATTTCCTTTCATTTGCACAGAATAGTTGTTAATCCCCATTTACGATAGACTTCGCCGATTTGAATCCGCCCTGTAGAAGGGTCTGGAGAACAGCAATTCATATCTTTCTGCTTCCGATACGTTTTTGGAGAAGCTGTCAAACCCAAAATGTACCGGGGGCGAAACTTGTACCGCCTACGTAATCTGCGTTCGAAATTTCCAAACCTGTCTGGCAACGGACGATCGTGTCGAACGTTGCCTGGCAACGGACGATCGCGTCGAACGATGACGTAGGAAGGTTCATGAATATTCACAAACATTTGCGCTCATTCATTGAGCGTCACAAGACGGAATAACATAAAGCAGATAACACTTATTTTACAAATGACATTTATTAGCGTTGCTAACTTTATATTTACATTGGATGTAATTGTTTAATGGCATTTAGCTACTAAACTGAGTGTATTAACACAAGCTAGTGTTCGATTTCAGCTTATTTCTAAACTGTTCGGACAGACTCTGCGTTGTGTATTTTTCGTCGTAGTAGTAATTCTTGAAGTCAAAATCAAAGCAACTTGACAGGTTGGATCAGAGGGTTGAATAGATGGTTTATTCCAGGATGTAATACAGCGAGATACAGACTTAGGTTGAATAATCTATAGTGGACCCATTGAGGAGCCGTTTGATGACTTGTTCCTTGGCTGTCGAACCCTCTTCTCGTCGAACCAAAGGGTTGGGGCGAGCATTATACAAAAAGGGGATACATGAATAACACGTGAACAGACGCACTCTGAGCCTTGATAAGGTATCTGGCCCTGGCTATGTCCCGGAGGACCAGGTCGTGTTCCTAGACTAGAAATGTGAACAAAAGAGAGACACTAAAATACACCAACATTCTACACTAGCTAGACTATGATACACTTTATAACACTCAATTTAATAGCTATATTCAATACATTACAAATATAAAGTAAAAAAAAGTGTTGTCTGTATTATTTACTGTATTATTATACTGTTATTTCTTCTTTGGCAACATCGGCGCGAATTATTTTTGAAACCTGCCTAGCAACGGACAATCGTGATTTTCGCCCCCGTACAATTTTGGTTCGACAGCTCCAATCACCAAGTTGGCTTCTCGCCCTGGCACCCTATTGGCTAGTTAAACACAATGATGACAGGGAAGCGACAGCAAGCAGACATTTGCGTACAGAGTCAGTTGAACAAGTTGATCAAGCCTCTTGTGCTGAAGACAATGACAGCAGCTTCCCCAGACCAACGCGTCTGGAAATAGCCAGGCTACACGTATGACTCATTAAATCATAGAGGAGTGTGCTTTCTATGCATGTGTGCTGTAGTTGTAACAGAGGAAGCCTCTCATTTGGATGCTGAATAAGAAGATGATTTCCAACCTGCACACTCAGCTCCTCGTGGCAGACCAGCCGCTCGCCGCGCTCCAGGCTCTTGGCCACGCTGTGGTCCGCAGACAGCGAGTTCGGGGCCTCCACTTCTGACGCGGTGAAGAGGGTGTCATGGCCGTCCACCGCCAGTGGGCCCTCCCCTTTACCGTAGACGCTCAGGATCTTCAGCTCCCCGCTGTGACTGGACATGTGGGAGGAGCCAGGGGCGTCCACACCCAGACTCTCCGAGGTGGCGCCGCGCTGAGTGCTACGGTCTCCAAAGGCATCGCAGTCTTCTGCAGAGGGAAAAATAAAAAAGACAGTCATTGTTTTGACAGTGTTTGCATAGAAGGAGGAAGTGTTTATTTGTACACATGAAATAAACTATTTCATTGACATAGAGGGTTTAAAATGTGTACTGCAGACAAAGATTCAGAGTTTTGGAGAGGGATGTCTCCTCCAGCACCCTCCCCCCTAGACTCAAAGCTCAAGCGGAGGCCAGGTGGAGGACACTGAACGAACACCAGCGCAAAATGATCCGAGCACAACATGACATGCGAGAGAAGCGCAATTATTCTATTTTGACAATAACAAGCGACAACGTGTCCTTCCCTGTAAGCTGATCAGCTAACATTTATACATTTTGAATTCATTGATGTTTGAGAATGATAAACCAGCTTATGGGGAATCTGTCTTGAAACCCTTCTGGGCTCTTGACTGATTCCATCTTTGAAATGCTACTCCCAAATTTGACTCATGTTTAACAGGGCGCTGATCATGATTCTTTTCCAAAGAGGACCAGGCTTTTCAGCGCAGTTAGAATCTAGTACATTCTCAGTTGATCCAGGTTGTTTGTTTCCATGGATGCAATGTGTATTACTAACCTACAGCGGGCATGCCTCCACCAATATCCTCTTCAACCTTGATTGAAATGGTGTCCGGGGTCTGCGTCTTTCCACATAAAGAAGGAAACACACTCAAGACATATTCTTTCATTTGCACAGAATAGTTGTCAATCCCCACTAAGGACACATTATGCATTTTTACACTGCCAAGCCGGTTCGTTCGCGGCTTTGCACGCCCTGCAAATTCATTGTCTTGCCTGTGTACAACAGAGGGGGTAAAATCCCCCTTCGTAACGGAGCCAGCTTTCTTGGTTCACTGGAGATGGCGGGGCTATGCACGGAGAGTACACGTCTTATCGATAAATTGCATACTCCGAATGTCTTTTTTCTTTCGATTCACTCATTCTAGCATGCAAGAATAAGTTGACATCTGAGTGTAGACTAAAACGCGATTCACTATTTACAAGCGCAAAATCAACAACATATTCTTTGTTTGGCTGACCACTTTGCTGACCAAGCATCGTAAGGAAAGTTCTTCTGGTATTTTCTCGTAGATCGCACTCTCTCACCGTCTTCGTTAAATGCGACTGCATCACCTTCCATCCCATGACGGTCAGCAGCTTGCAGATATCAGTATCCCTCCAGTTATAACTACTCATGTTGAAATCACTGCGTTGTCCCTGTTGTAGAGACAATGCAGCAACACCTCTACCCAAGTCCCTTCCCTGGAACCGCAAAGCTGTCTGATCACATTTACATCTAAATGAAAAGTGCCAATATGTGTAGGGTCTGAGAAGGTAAATTGGGGTGCGAAATCAAGCCGGTAAATTACCACGGTCAGTGTAAACGCGCGGATCATGCAAGGAAAAAGGTGGGCATAAGAAGGGCATATTTGGCAGCATTTTCTGAATGATAAAGGAGTGTGCTTTCTAGGGGTGTGTGCTGGAGTTGTAACAGAGGCAGCCTCTCATTTGGATGCTGAATAAGAAGATGATTTCCAACCTGCACACTCAGCTCCTCGCGGCAGACCAGCCGCTCGCCGCGCTCCAGGCTCTTGGCCGCGCTGTGGTCCGCAGACAGCGAGTTCAGGGCCTCCACTTCCGACGCGGTGAAGAGGGTGTCATGGCCGTCCAACGCCAGTGGGCCCTCCCCTTTACCATAGACGCTCAGGATCTTCAGCTCCCCGCCGTGACTGGACATGTGGGAGGAGCCAGGGGCGTCCACACCCAGACTCTCCGAGGTGGCGCCGCGCTGCGTGCTACGGTCTCCAAAGGCACCACAGTCTTCTGCAGAGGGAGAAAAAAATGACGGAAAGTAATTGTTTCAGTACACTGTTAGCATAAAAGGAGGAACTGTGTATTTGTATTTGAAACTATTTAAATGTATGTGTATACCATTGAGACCGAGGGTTTAAAATGTGTACTGCAGACAACTCCCAAGTTTGTCTCTTTGCAGGGCGCTGGTCATGATGCTTTCCTAAGAGGACGAGGCTTTTTAGGTAGGATCTTTTAGGTAGGTCTTTGCTGCCTAGAATCTACTACATCAAATGTAAATGTACTCAAGGTGGAAAAGTACATACCTTTACTTGTGAATTGGGGCCGGAAAGTCTTTAAGGATAGCCGTGTGGCTACAGTATGTGTTCCCAGGTGGTCTGTATGGCAGGCAACATCCCTTGAGAGAAACACCTGAATGTTACCAATTGATGGGCTGGCCTGTGTAGAGACAACAAGGTCAAATTAGTACTCAATGTATTGCTTTCAATGTATTCCAGGTGCAAGTTGTAAGAACATATAAGGTACGCATGTTTAGTGAATTACATTAGCCACATACTTAAAATTAGATCTATGAAGTGATCAAATGATGTTACATTCATTTGTTTGCATATTTCATACAACGTAAAAGATCATCTCATCATCTCACTACAATTACATCAAGCTCTGCAGAAACCTGTAAATAACCCATTGATTTGAATCAGGTGCGATGGAAAATATGAGTGGGCCCTGGAATGGCAGTCCAACCCGCAACTCACTGCCTGTGAACTCGTATCAGATCGATGTATAACATTATGCTGCGTTCCAGGAACACTTTTTAGACCGTAAGTTACGCGCTGTAACAGAGGTCATCGATCTGGTAGAGGGTTGTGAAAACACGGGTTACGGGTTGCCTGGATCGCACCATATGTATGATTATCAGTAAAACGCTAGAACTACTGCGGTCACGTCGCTGTTAAAATACAGCTGTATTAGTTTGAAGTATGGTGACGAGTATAGTAGAAAATAACCGAATTCTATCACTTCAACTAAATAAGAGCGCTTGAGGAATCGAGGAGTCCGGAGCAAGTAAGACAGAAGACTTTATTGTTACCAGTAATTAGTGTTGACTCGTTCGCGAACGAATCAGTTTGGATGAACGAATCTTTAAGACGATCGAACCAAACCGATTCCACTCACTCGTTCGTCTCGTTCGTCTCATTTGTCTCGTTCGTTCTCAAGACTCGATTCCTCCCAGACCCACTAGTCGCTGACTCGCTGACAGTTTTACCTTTTCATCGGTCCACACGTAGGCTATCCAGTGTTTCCCCCAGTAAAAAGCGCCGCGCAGAAAAATTGTGGGGGTATTTTGCTCAAAGATGCCAGTACGCATGAATGAAATAAACAACTGTTTATTTCCATATAAATAAACAACAGTAGGTACAAATGTTGTGCAAACATGCAGATTTTTCGGCCCTCGGTGTGAGGGAGGGGTCCGTTAAGTCGATGGATGCGATGTTTAATCATTTAGTCCAAACTACAGTAGGCTACGGGCAAACCTGAAGTCACCGTCGTGACATTTCATATACGTCCCGTCTGTGTGTGTGTGTGTGTGTGTGTGTGTGTGTGTGTGTGTGTGTGTGTGTGTGTGTGTGTGTGTGTGTGTGTGTGTGTGTGTGTGTGTGTGTGTGTGTGTGTGTGTGTGTGTGTGTGTGTGTGTGTGAGTGAAAGGGAGGAACTTATTTGAAATCGGCCGTGCGTGCCTGTTTGTTGTTTATTGTTTTTGATTAAACAATATATAGGTTTAGAGAAATCTGGCTTTCAGAACTCAGTGCCTACCCACTCACTGACCTCACCGCACGTCACTGGCGGTAAATTGACAGGTGACTATGATAGACTATGCAACAATATATTCAACCACCAGATGTCCCCGTCTCAATTACACTCAAAAAACTTTATTGGCACGACTAATGTTGTAAACAGTATTACCTGAGTATTACAATGCCATTTTTTTTATTATTATTTTTTTTTTTTTTCAATACATTGGTAGTCAAGGCGGGGCCCTAGTCTCTAGGGCAGGCATCTCCAAACGGCGGACCGCGGTCCGGGTCCGGACCAAGTGACGGTCCTATCCGGACCAAGTGACGGTCCTATCCGGACCCAGTGACGGTCCTATCCGGACCCATGACCAATTTAAAATAGTAATAATAAAAAAAAAAAGCATGATTTGGAATGAGAAAATGGCTCGCAAATGAATGCTCACTTAAGATTGCATGGATTTTGGGGCAACATAAAAAAACTTTCAGTGACACGACTGTTGTGAAGGAGTGCTTGAAGTGCTTTTACTTGAAGGTAAACAAAGGGATGAATTGCGTGAAAAAATAAAGCAAATCCCAATGTGAGCTGCAACGACAGCCAGAAAATCCGAAACGTTATCAGATGACGCACTGTCACAGCTTGATGCGGCTGTTCAGAGTGGCCCATCCTTGGCCATTGATGAGTCTTCAGATGTAACGGATAATGCCCAGGTTTTGGTTTATGTGCGATTGTTTCATCAAGACAAGGAAGAGATCTGTGAGGACCTGTTGGGTCTAACACTGCTTGAGACACACACAAGACGAGAAGATATTTATGAGGCTATTAAGGAGATGCTGTCAAAGAGGGGGATTGATCTAACAAAGGTTGTCTCAGTCACTACTGATGGGGTACCTGTTTTGCTTACTTGAAATGTAGGCCTGGTGTACCTGTTTTGCTTACTTTAAATGAAGGCCTAATGCTTTTTTTTTTTGTTGATTTGAAGTGTAGGCCTAGTGTTCCTGTTCTGCTTACTTGACATGTAGGCCTTATGCACTTTTTATATTGACTTGAAATGCAGGCCTAATGTACCTGTTTTGTTTACTTGAAATGTTAATATGTGTTACTTTGTCTTACTAGTTTTTCATGGCTAAAAGTAAGCTAATTTCTTTTTACAGTTTAATAAAATTTTTACAACCCGCCAGCTCTCGTTGTGAAGACAAGTCACCACGCCATTCGTTTCAATGGGAATGGTGACTATAATTTCAACATAAAGCGTACATATTTGTAATTTCAAAGTCGTACCAGCCTTTATACCACAGATACTATAGGGTGTCTATAGGATATAACCGCGTTTTCTGAATCCAGTTTAATGCATTTTTCACAATTTACCAGCTCTCATTTTGAAGGCAGTGTTAATTTTGCCATCCATTGTAGATTTAGTCTTGGGCTGCACAGGGTTCTGTTTATGAGAGCCTAAAACACCCGGGACCCCCACCATCATTGCTAAATCAAGTCTATTATCTTGCTGATATGTTAAACATTCAATAATCATCTACACTCCCAATCCCGCTGTGTTTGGTTAAAGTTATAATGTTGACGATTGAGAATGAGAACGAGGAGCTGAGTTTGAGAACAGTGCATTCCTTGATTCGACCCCCCCCCCCGCTTGAAGGTAGGTTTGCAATGTTGACACTAGACTGGTAGACCTCGGGAGGTTGGCTATTTGAAAAGTAGATCTTGGGTCAAAAAAGGTTGGGCAGCCCTGCTGTAGAGCTAATGCTAGGGTAACAAGGTAACCATATACAGTAAAGCAACACGATGATATAGCGGTAGTTGACTTACTTTGTCCCAGATTTGTAGCTGAGCCGAGGAGAGTTGGTACTGAACCGGACTCCAATTCCAGACGTTCCGCAAGTCCAGCTTTGTATTGGACAAAGTTGAGGAAGCAGCCGTCGGTGAAACTTACTATGTGTAGTGATGTTATGGTTTGCGTCGAGGCATCGGGGCGTGTGTCGAGTACCTTGGCTCCTCCCCCAAGCGGAGCTCAGAAATGACGTAGCGTGTGACGTTCGGGGCTTCATCTCGGGCTGTGCCGCGATATGGGTTCACAATTGGCAGAAAGAAGGCACTACACTACCCAGTTCCAAGATCACTTGAATGGCTATGTAGCCTAATTAATGACACTCATTCTCAGTCATCATGCAGTTCTATTATTACAATTATTAGTAGGCTACTGTAGTAGATAAGACATTCTATTTTGCCCGGGATGACTTAAAATCTTTGTAAAATTATTTGTTTTCTACCATAATAATAATAATAATACATTTAATTTAGAGGCGCCTTTCAAGACACCCAAGGACACCATGAGCTCGGGAGATATTTATGAACGGCACACTCACACGTAGGCCTATCAATGAAATTACTTTTCTCAAATGTTTTGATGTTGTACGAAGCAAACATCACATCATCACAGGAAACTCTTTCATCAACATTTCATTCACCAATAGGTGTCCCTAGCGTACTCATTTGAAGCTTCGAGGTCGAACCACTTTGACGGTTCATCTGGCTGCGAGGCTTTGACGTTTCATGAGGCATCATCTCGGCACCAACTAATAGGCCTATGTGCTGAGCTCACGTTGTCGTAGCTCATTTTCTCAAGGGCGGTCGGGACAAATTCTCTGGACGGACAAAGCAGAGAAAGGGGAGGTAATCTCTCCCTGTATATTTGTTATTCTTTTTTATTGAACATGTTTATAGATAATACAAACAAAAGAATGAGCGATAAAAAGCAAGAAATAATATAAAAACGAACAAATTAGATCCTCAGGATCCTTAGCTTAGGTAATACAGTTCAAATAATACTTTTTTTTTAACCGACCTCCCCCCCAAACAATACACAAACAGAGACAAAGCAAAATAAAATTAAGGTTTAGGAAAAGGGTTAGGAATTAAAGTTACCCTAAAAAGCTAAATAACGCCGGTAAGTATTTGGCCAAAAAAATATTTGGCCAAAGATTACACAGTTTTACGGCTACTGTTGGGGATACAGACAGGAACAGCAACGTCCAAAGCGTTGAACATGTGTTGGGAAAAACGGTCTGTCTAGTTACTGGACCAGATGAAATGAGACGGAGAGGTAATAAAGTCTATTGGCACGAGGACCTTGGATTTATTAAGTAAAGTGGCAACGGTTATACAGAGTCATAAAGCGTGAGAAATCGAATATGTCTAAGTCCCTACTCAGCGCATATGGTTCGTCCAGAGCTTCGCCTCCGTGGAAGGTCTGCTGCAGAAGAAGGTAATGAGTTCCTGTGTGATACACTCTTATGCTGTATCCTCCTCTCGATGAGGTGTGTGCGTTTGAGATGTGTACGGTTCTGTGTGTTTTTGCTTGACCTTGCCTCCCAGGCCTTAGTGTATGCCTGTGTATCTTCTTGTGTTCTTCCTAATGGGGGAGAGCTTCACAGAGTCTCCTGTTTGTGAATCTCCCGTTCTTGAGGATGACTAGTGCATTGTCTGAGTGTCCAACATCTGCCTGGCTGAGAAATGGGGCCTTCGGCTCCGGCCTTGACCTGACTATATATTATGTGTGTGTTATGTGTTAAAAGTTGACTATATTGTAATGTGACTGCCATGTGGTGTGCTCTTCAGGCGTTAAAAGTTGACTATATTGCAATGTGACTGCCGTGTGATGTGCTCTTCAGGCTAGGGTAGGAGTTAGCTGTATTTATAATGTACATGTGATGTACTCAGCAGGTTATTTTGCCCAACACATGCCGCTTCAGCAGCAGCAGCTAGCTGGGAAGTGGCGCTAGGTGAAGACCTGTGAGAAGACGTCAATAACATAGGACTCTGTTATTGGCGGAATTATTGGCGACCCCCTTCACAGTGGTATAATGAGCACATACCACAGACTGAAGTGAGCTATTGCTTTTATACAACGGTTACTATTATGGCAAAACGAAAGTCACACGGTACATTAAACCGCTCGGCTAGAGCGGTTCCCCGGTTATTTATCCTATGGAGCAGTTCACTCGCCGTGTGCCTAAGCTTTCGTTAGTCTCTCCATCGCCTTGCTCACTCCCGGAGTAACAACATTTACACCCTCTCCATCATTCAACATGTTTTACTTTGTAACTACTTCCAGGCGCGGAGTGATATGCAAACTTTCACAAAATGATCGGGCGTCATAGCAGTTATCCTATACGCTCATTATACAACAGTTAGGAACCAATCAGATCGCTGGATTTAAGCCACCCGTTGTATAAAGGCCTAATAATAATCGTAGTTTACCATAAAATGTAGGGTTATATTCTTCCGTACTATTACCAGTTATCTGTTTTCACTCTCTAACCCCTACCTGCTGCTTACTCACATGTATCCTTATTCACTGTCTAACCCCTACCTACTGCTTCATCACATGTATCCTTATTAACTGTCTAACCCCCTACCTACTCCTTGAATCACATGTATCTATGTACTGTAAGTAGTTTTAGGGTGAACGGGTCTGAAGGGTATCAACCACCATAGAAACGATAGAAAACGTGAAATTCAAACAATTTTCTGTTGAGATCTGAAAGAAATTAACTGCCTATTGTGATTCAAGGTATGAACTAGAAAATAATAATGGCAGTAGAACGACAGCAATTAGAAAGTCAAAACAAGAGGTAGTTGGCATTAAGGACATGCCAAAAGGTAAGTGAAACGAACACAATCATGTATAATGTGGGGTTTAATTGCAGTCTATTTCACAGGTCAACTTTGCAGGCTTTTTCTAATAACGAAGGTAGAGGTAACGACAGTGTCGAAATATCAAGCGTAAGTTTAATATATACAATTATATATAAATGATATAAACCCTGTTTATAGAATAGAATACTTTGTCATCATACAAGGTAGAACTATGGCTATGGCGTCCTCCGTTGATCCATTTGATCGATAGTCAAACTGGTGGGGGTCGAAGCTGGGTGGGAGGCAGGCTTTAAAGATGAACTGAGCTGAGATCTGAAGTTTAGTTGATATAACAGATGTATTGTCTGCCTTCTCATTGGTACAATAAATAAAAAGGGCTGAATTTGCTAAAAGGGATTAAATTGTACTGTAGGGCTTCTCTCCGGTGTGAGTCTTCATGTGGCTCTTCAGGCAGGCTTTATAAATGAAGCGCTCCGTGCATTGGTCACACTTGTAGGGCTTCTCGCGGTTGTGAGTCCTCATGTGGACATTTAGGCTGCCTCTCTGTCTGAAGCGCTTTGCGCATTGGTCACAGTTGAAGGGCTTCTCCCCGGTGTGAGTCCTCATGTGGATCTTCAGCTTGTCTTTCCGAATGAAGAGCTTCGTACATTGGTCACACTTGTAGAGCTTCTCCCCGGTGTGAGTCCTCATGTGGATCTGGATCTGAAGGGTGCTTGTCTGTTCGAAGCGCATTGCGCATTGGTCACACTTGTAGGGCTTCTCCCTGGTGTGAGTCCACATGTGGCTCTTAAGGTGGCTTATCGTTAAGAAGCGCTTTGCGCATTGGTCGCACTTGTAGGGCTTCTCCCCGGTGTGAGTCCTCATGTGGCCCGTAAGCTGGCTTGTCTGTCTGAAGCGCTTTGCGCAATGGTCACACTTGTAGGGCTTCTCCCCGGTGTGAGTCCTAATGTGGATTCGAAGGGCGTTTGTTTGTCCAAAGCGCTTTGCGCAATGGTCACACTTGTAGGGCTTCTCCCCGGTGTGAGTCCACATGTGGCTCTTCAAGTGCGTTTTCGATATGAAGAGCTTCATGCATTGGTCGCACCTGTAGGGCTTCTCCCCGGTGTGAGTCCTCATGTGCCTCTTCAAGTGACAGTTCAGACTGAAGAGCTTCATGCATTGGTCGCACTTGTAGGGCTTCTCTCCGGTGTGAGTCCTCATGTGGATCTCCAAGTTTACTTTCCCAATGAAGCTCTTCGTGCATTGGTCACACCCGTACGGCTTCTCGTCGGGTTTTGTCCTCATGTGAACGATCATATTGTCATTATTGGGAAAAACCTTGCCACACAAGACACCGGGCCGGCCCTTGCAGCCGCCCCGATGCCCAGTCAGCTCCTCAAGGCGGACCAACCGCACGCAGCAGTTCAGGCTCTTGGCCACGCTGCGGTCCACGGACAGCGAGCTCAAGGCCTCCGGTTCTGACGTGGTGAAGAGGGTGTCATGGCCGTCCACCGCCAGTGGGCCCTCCCCTTTTCCGTAGACGCTCAGGATCCGCAGCTCCCCGTTGTGACTGGCCATGTGGGAGGAGCCAGGGGCGTCCACACCCAGACTCTCTGAGGTGTCGCCGCGCTGCGTGCTGCAGTCTCTGATGTCATTGCCGTCTTCTTCAGAGAGGAAAACAAAGACAGAGAGAGTAATGGTTTGAATACATTATTTGCGCGAAGGGATACAGCATGTACTTTTACACACTGATGTATTGGAAGAAGTATATTTTGACACTTTCTTCCTAACTTCTTTTTGTTTATTATGTATTTCCCTTGTTCCCCTTGGGGGGGTCAAGGGTCAAAGGCTCCAGCTGAAAAGGCACCGCTACGTCTCCACCTTTTAAGGATGTGGGGAGGTCATCAAGACTAGGGCCCGACCGATTTATCGGCCTGCCGATTTAATCGCCCGATTATAGCCTTTTTGAAAATAATCGGCATCGGCCAAAAAGACGCAGATTACAACAGATTTTTTTTTTTTTTTTTTTATAAATGTTATTGCGATTAGTATCCTGCAGATTGCGCTCCTACTCGCCTTGCTAACTAACAACTTTAGCTGGAGTAAAAAAGAGGAGATTGAATTTTACCGTACAACATGAAAGCACGCTCGCTCAGGCAGCTGCGCGCTCACCTCACCAATGTACACAAGACGCGTTGTTTGAGCATGTTGTGCCTGTTTTTCTTTAGGTCCCAGGCCATGTTAATTTGTTATACTGTAGACTCTAACGGTGAGACCATACTGCTCAGCACGCACGTGTTAGTCACTGCTCACGAGCGCAGCACATTGGGAGTTAGTTATTTATTTTACATTTTACATTACACTCATTTTTGACTGTAAATGTATTCTAAAACACTCAAAGATTCTGCATTCAATTCACATATTCGTCAAAAGTGTTTAAAGTATATTTAAGGTATCAAAAACTACGTTTAATATGTTTTTATTTATTTATTTATTTATTTATTTATTTTTAAATCGGCCGATTAAATCGTAATCGTAATTTTTCTCTGAAAATAATCGGCATCGGCATCGGCACTCAAAAATCAATATCGGTCGGGCCCTAATCAAGACACAACCCAGGTCATCTGTTGTTTCCGATCACCTGCTTTACCAATACTGTAGTTATACTGGGAATCAGAGCGGATTCAGCATTCCTGACACCTGCCATGAAGAAGATGGAAATCATTCTACTATCAACTGTATAGTAGTCCTTGTGTTTTAGGAGGGCTTTGGTCATGATTCTTTTCAAAAGAGGACCAGGCTTTTTAGCGCAGTTAGAATCGAGTACATTCTCAGTTGGTAGGTTGTTTGCTTGCATGGATGCAATGTGTATTACTAACCTACAGCGGGCATGCCTCCACCAATATCCTCTTCAATCTTGATTGAAATGGTGTCTGGGGTCTGCTGCTTTCCAAAAAGAGGGAAACACACGCAAGACAAATTCTTTCATTTGCACGGAATAGTTGTTAATCCCCACCTATGATAGACTGGGTGCCCCCAGCCTGTTCTGACGGTGATTTGAATCCGCCCTGTGGAAGGGTCTGGAGAAGAGCAAATCATTTCTTTCTGCTTCCGATACGTTTTTGGAGGAGCCAATCACCAAGTTGGTTAGTTCTCCCCCTGGCGCCCTATTGGCTGGTTGAACACAATGACGACAGGGAAGCGACGTTAAGCAGCCATTTGGGGACAGAGTCAGTTGAACAAGTTGATCAAGCCTCTTGTGCTGAAGACAATGACAGCAGCTTCCCCAGACCAACGAGTCTGGCAATAGGCAGGCTACACTTACGGAACATTAATTCATAGAGGAGTGTGCTTTATAAGGGTGTGTGCTGGAGTTGTAACAGAGGAAGCCTCTCATTTGGATGCTGAATAAGAAGATGATTTCCAACCTGCACACTCAGCTCCTCGCGGCAGACCAGCCGCTCGCCGCGCTCCAGGCTCTTGGCCGCGCTGTGGTCCGCAGACAGCGAGTTCAGGGCCTCCACTTCTGACGGGGTTAAGAGGGTGTCATGGCCGTCTATCGCCAGTCTACCCTCCCCTTTTTCATGGATGATCAGAATCTTCAGCTCCTCCCTGTGTCTGGCCAGGTGGGAGGAGCCAGGGGCGTCCACGCCCAGACTCTCCGAGGTGGCGCCGCGCTGCGTGCTACGGTCTCCAAAGGCATCGCAGTCTTCTGCAGAGGGAGAAAAAAAAGACAGTCATTGTTTTGATACACTGTTTGCATAGAAGGAGGAAGTGTGTATTTGTACACAGGAAATAAACTATTTAAATGTACCATTGACATAGAGGGTTTAAAATGTGTACTGCAGACAAAGATTCAGAGTTTTGGAGAGGGATGTCTCCTCCAGCACCCTCCCCCCTAGACTCAAAGCTCAAGCGGGGGCCAGGTGGAGGACACTGAACGAACACCAGCGCAAAATGATCTGAGCACAACATGACATGCGAGAGAAGCGCAATTATTCTATTTTGACAATAACAAGCGACAACGTGTCCTTCCCTGTAAGCTGATCAGCTAACATTTATACATTTTGAATTCATTGATGTTTGAGAATGATAAACCAGCTTATGGGGAATCTGTCTTGAAACCCTTCTGGGCTCTTGACTGATTCCATCTTTGAAATGCTACTCCCAAATTTGACTTGTGTTTTAACAGGGCGCTGGTCATGATGCTTTTCCAAAGAGGACCAGGCTTTTCAGCGCAGTTAGAATCGAGTACATTCTCAGTTGATCCAGGTCGTTTGCTTGCATGGATGCAATGTGTATGACTAACCTACAGCGGGCATGCCTCCACCAATATCCTCTTCAACCTTGATTGAAATGGTGTCCGGGGTCTGCGTCTTTCCACATAAAGAAGAAAACACACTCAAGACATATTCTTTCATTTGCACAGAATAGTTGTCAATCCCCACTAAGGACACATTATGCATTTTTACACTGCCAAGCCGGTTCGTTCGCGGCTTTGCACGCCCTGCAAATTCATTGTCTTGCCTGTGAGGGGGTAAAATCCCCCTTCGTAACGGAGCCAGCTTTCTTGGTTCACTGGAGATGGCGGGGCTATGCACGGAGAGTACACGTCTTATCAATAAATTGCATACTCCGAATGTCTTTTTTCTTTCGATTCACTCATTCTAGCATGCAAGAATAAGTTGACATCTGAGTGTAGACTAAAACGCGATTCACTATTTACAAGCGCAAAATCAACAACATATTCTTTGTTTGGCTGACCACTTTGCTGACCAAGCATCGTAAGGAAAGTTCTTCTGGTATTTTCTCGTAGATCGCACTCTCTCACCGTCTTCGTTAAATGAGACTGCATCAACTTCCCTCCCATGATGGTCAGCAGCTTGCAGATATCAGTATCCCTCCAGTTATAACTACTCATGTTGAAATCACTGCGTTGTCTCTGTTGTAGAGACAATGCAGCAACACCTCTACCCAAGTCCCTTCCCTGTAACCGCAAAGCTGTCTGATCACATTTACATCTAAATGAAAAGTGCCAATATGTGTAGGGTCTAAGAAGGTAAATTGGGGTGCGAAATCAAGCCGGTAAATTACCACGGTCAGTGTAAACGTGCGGATCATGCAAGGAAAAAGGTGGGCATAAGACGGGCATATTTGGCAGCGTTTACTGAATCATAAAGGGGTGTGCTTTCTAGGGGTGTGTGCTGGAGTTGTAACAGAGGAAGCCTCTTATTTGGATGCTGAATAAGAAGATGATTTCCAACCTGCACACTCAGCTCCTCGCGGCAGACCAGCCACTCGCCGCGCTCCAGGCTCTTGGCCGCGCTGTGGTCCGCAGACAGCGAGTTCAGGGCCTCCACTTCAGACGCGGCGAAGAGGGTGTCATGGCCGCCCACCGCCAGTGGGCCCTCCCCTTTACCGTAGACGCTCAGGATCTTCAGCTCCCCGCCGTGACTGGACATGTGGGAGGAGCCAGGGCCGTCCACACCCAGACTCTCCGAGGTGGCGCCGCGCTGCGTGCTACGGTCTCCAAAGGCATCGCAGTCTTCTACAGAGGGAGAAAAAAAATGACGGAAAGTAATTGTTTCGGTACACTGTTTGCATAAAGGGAGGAACTGTGTATTTGTACATTTAAATGTATGTATATACCATTGAGACCGAGGGTTTAAAATGTGTACTGCAGACAACTCCCAAGTTTGTCTCTTTGCAGGGCGCTGGTCATGATGCTTTTCCTAAGAGGACCAGGCTTTTTAGGTAAGATCTTTTAGGTAGGTCTTTGCTGCCTAGAATCTACTACATCAAATGTAAATGTACTCAAGGTGAAAAGTACATACCTTTACTTGTGAAGTGGGGCCGGAAAGTCTTTAAGGATAGCCGTGTGGCTACAGTATGTGTTTCCAGGTGGTCTGTATGGCAGGCAACATCCCTTGAGAGAAACAACTGAATGTTACCAATTGATGGGCTGGCCTGTGTAGAGACAACAAGGTCAAATTAGTACTCAATGTATTGCTTTGTATGTATTCCAGGTGCAAGTTGTAAGAACATATAAGGTACGCATGTTCAGTGAATTACATTAGCCACATACTTAAAATTAGATCTATGAAGTGATCAAATGATGTTACATTCATTTGTTTGCATATTTCATACAACGTAAAAGATCATCTCATCATCTCACTACAATTACATCAAGCTTTGCAGAAACCTGTAAATAACCCATTGATTTGAATCAGGTGCGAAGGGGAAAATATGAGTGGGCCCTGGAATGGCAGTCCAACCCGCAACTCACTACCTGTGAACTCGTATCAGATCGATGTATAACATTATGCTGCGTTCCAGGGACACATTTTAGGCCGTAAGTTACGAGCTGTAACAGAGGTCATCGATCTGGTTGTGATCTGAGGGTTGTGAAAACACGGGTTACGGGTTGCCTGGATCGCATCATATGTATGATTATCTCCTCATCAGTAAAACGCTAGAACTACTGCGGTCACGTCGCTGTTAAAATACAGCTGTATTAGTTTGTAGTATGGTGACGAGTGTAGTAGAAAATAACCGAATTCTATCACTTCAACTAAATAAGAGAGCTTGAGGAATCGAGGAGTCCGGAGCAAGTATGACAGAAGACTTTATTGTTACCAGTGATTAGCGTTGACTCGTTCGCGAACGAATCAGTTTGAATGAACGAATCTTTAAGACGATCGAACCAAACCGATTCCACTCACTCGTTCGTCTCGTTCGTCTCATTTGTCTCGTTCGTTCTCAAGACTCGATTCCTCCCAGACCCACTAGTCGCTGACTCGCTGACAGTTTTACCTTTTCATCGGTCCACACGTAGGCTATCTATTATTCACATTGGCCATCTGTTGCATGGACGAATTTGTAGGATACATTGTACATATTATAATTCGAAATTCGTCCCTGCCTGTATACCAGATGCTCTAGGGCAGGCATCTCCAAACGGCGGACCGCGGTCCGGGTCCGGACCAAGTGACGGTCCTATCCGGACCAAGTGACGGTCCTATCCGGACCAAGTGACGGTCCTATCCGGACCCATGACCAATTTAAAATAGTAATAATAAAAAAAAAAAGCATGATTTGGAATGAGAAAATGGCTCGCAAATGAATGCTCACTTAAGATTGCATGGATTTTGGGGCAACATAAAAAAACTTTCAGTGACACGACTGTTGTGAAGGAGTGCTTGAAGTGCTTTTACTTGAAGGTAAACAAAGGGATGAATTGCGTGAAAAAATAAAGCAAATCCCAATGTGAGCTGCAACGACAGCCAGAAAATCTGAAACGTTATCAGATGACGCACTGTCACAGCTTGATGCGGCTGTTCAGAGTGGCCCATCCTTGGCCATTGATGAGTCTTCAGATGTAACGGATAATGCCCAGCTTTTGGTATGTGCGAATGTTTCATCAAGACAAGAAAGAAATCTGTGAGGACCTGTTGGGTCTAACACTACTTGAGACACACACAAGACGAGAAGATATTTATGAGGCTATTAAGGAGATGCTGTCAAAGAGGGGGATTGATCTAACAAAGGTTGTCTCAGTCACTACTGATGGGGTACCTGTTTTGCTTACTTGAAATGTAGGCCTGGTGTACCTGTTTTGCTTACTTTAAATGAAGGCCTAATGCTTTTTTTTTGTTGATTTGAAGTGTTGGCCTAGTGTTCCTGTTCTGCTTACTTGACATGTAGGCCTTATGCACTTTTTATATTGACTTGAAATGCAGGCCTAATGTACCTGTTTTGTTTACTTGAAATGTTAATATGTGTTACTTTGTCTTACTATTTTTTCATGGCTAAAAGTAAGCTAATTTCTTCTTACAGTTTAATAAAATTTTTACAACCCCCCAGCTCTCGTTGTGAAGACAAGTCACCACGCCATTCGTTTCAATGGGAATAGTGACTCTATAATTTCAACATAAAGCGTACATATTTGTAATTTCAAAGTCGTACCAGCCTTTATACCACAGATACTATAGGGTGTCTAAAGCAGTGGTTCCCAAACTGTGCCGTGAGGCAAGTCCAAGTGTGCCGTGGGATTTTGTGACAACCATAGCCTACTGCAATATAGTATACAACTATACAAAAATAATTATTTTAATTTACTATATACTACTTTGAATGCACTCATTCCATAATACAGAGGCAAACTCTTTATCTAAAAACTATTTAAAAAATCCTCAAAGAGGATCCCACATTTCGCTGTTCGCGCAGGTGGGAATTTAATTTAGACTGTGACACATCAAAGCCAGTGAGCGCGCTATATATGCCGAACACCTTCAGACCTTAAAAGAGAGGTTTGAGCGCTATTTTCCACGTGTGGCGGACATCGAGGACAATGACTGGATCCGAGACCCATTCAACCAGGAGTCCGGGTCCTCAAACGAGAAGCTCACTATGAAGGAGAGAGAGGAGAGCGCAGAGCTCTGTGCGGACCGCACGCTGAAACTGAAATTTAGTGAGCTCACACTCGATCAGTTTTGCTTGGTTTGTGCATCAGAATATCCAACCATCTCCCACCACGCCATCGACCAACTTCTTCATTTCCCCACCACCTACCTGTGTGAGTTGGCGTTCTCCACTCTTGTTTACATGAAGAACAAGACCAGGTCACGGCTCTCTGTCGAGCAGGACTTGCGAGTGGCCCTCTCCTCCGTGCCACCAAGGATTAAAAAAATCTGCGCGCCCCGACAGGCACATGTGTCCCACTGATTTGTTAGTAGGCAGAATATTTACAAAAAAAGCCTGATTCTAAATGTTAGTTATAATTTGTGGGTCAGATTCAGGACCATGCAGCTTTCTCATGGACAGTTCTCTGCTGAATTTCTGTTTCCTTTGCCTCACCTGTCTGGTTGAAATGGGTGTGTTTGATTAAGCCCAATTTGATAAAGTTTAAATATTTTTGTGATTTATTTTGTTGATAAAATATTTCATGACTAGAATAGTTGTCTTTGTCACATCTTATTTGGCATTAGTAAATAATTATAAACTTAACAGATAAACAGATGATATTAGTGATAACACGTGTTATAAGGCTATTTTGCACAATAGGTGTGCCTTGAAAATTGTATTTGTCCTTTGGTGTGCCTTGGGCACAAAAAGTTTGGGAACCACTGGTCTATAGGATATAACCGCGTTTTCTGAACACAGTTTAATGCATTTTTCACAATTTACCAGCTCTCATTTTGAAGGCAGTGTTAATTTTGCCATCCATTGTAGATTTAGTCTTGGGCTGCACAGGGTTCTGTTTATGAGAGCCTAAAACACCCGGGACTAGGGCTGAACGATTTATCGTTTTCTGATCGAAATCGCGATTTCAGACAACGCGATCTCGGGATCGCCAAAGACACGTTTTTTTCGGTTTTACTGTGCGTTCACGCGTCAACGTAGAGACGCGAATCGGGCGAATTAATATAATATAATTTTATAGATAATATCATGGCCAAAAGCTGAGTGAGCCTACGGATGGCCGTAGGGCTGGGAGCTCTCTTCGAGGGGTTTGTTTACCGGCGTTTGTTTACCGGCGTTGCAATGGTTAACATGCGTTCAACAGCGTGGCCACTGAGTCACATGTGTAACGTAACAGCCAATCAGCGTTCAACCGTCAAACTCAGTGCAGTTCAGTCCGGGGTGAACTGCAGCATGGAGAAGAAAGTGAATGTTGCCGTTTGCGACTCCCGGAGCTCTATATAATAGTATCGTAATATAATATTTGTATATATAATATCACGGGCAAAAGCTCTGTGCACCGCCGGACGGCCGTAGCGCGGGGAGCTCTCATAGGGATTGGGCTTCTCGGGGTTTGTTTACCGGAGTTGCTATGTTTCCGGTCTTAATAATAATAATAATACATTTAATTTAGAGGCGCCTTTCAAGACACCCAAGGTCACCTACCCAATGGTCTTGTGTGTTCCAACGGTTTATTAGGTAGGCCTATCTAATAAATCTCTGTCTATTCAATACTCATTACAATATTATGAATAGACTGCGTTGGGTTCTCTGACGTCTCTCTCTTTGTTGTTATACTCTAATGCACGAATTAACTAAAAGAGCCATCTTTGACTGTCTTAAAAAGTAGTAGTACTTTCCTAAGTTAAGACAGTCAAAGATGGCTCTTTTAGTTCATTTGTAACAACTGCAATTGGTCAAGGACTTTAGTTTACATTTATGTTTCTTAATAAATACATTTAAAATAAATTCTTAACTTTAGTTTTCATTCTTACATTAGAGTAATGGCATGTAATGTTTTAATGGTATGATTTCATGTTTGTAAATATTACTGTACATAATGAATATTGCACTGAAGCTTGATTTGAAGAAAATCGTGAAGAAAATCGAAATCGCAATATCTGCCAGAAAAATCGCAATGCAATCTTTTCCTGAAATCGTTCAGCCCTACCCGGGACCCCCACCATCATTGCTAAATCAAGTCTAGTATCTTGCTGATATGTTAAACATTCAATAATCATCTACACTCCCAATCCCGCTGTGTTTGGTTAAAGTTATAATGTTGACGATTGAGAATGAGAACGAGGAGCTGAGTTTGAGAACAGTGCATTCCTTGATTCGATTCCCCCCCCCCCCCCCCGCTTGAAGGTAGGTTTGCAATGTTGACACTAACTGACTGGTAGACCTCGGGGGGTTGGCTATTTGAAAAGTAGATCTTGGGTCAAAAAAGGTTGGGCAGCCCTGCTGTAGAGCTAATGCTAGGGTAACAAGGTAACCATATACAGTAAAGCAACACGATGATATAGCGGTAGTTGACTTACTTGTCCGAGATTTGTAGCTGAGCCGAGGAGAGTTGGTACTGAACCGGAATCCATTTCCAGACGTTCCGCAAGTCCAGCTTTGTATTGGACCAAGTTGAGGAAGCAGTTGTCGGTGAAACTTACTATGTGTAGTGATGTTATGGTTTGCGTCGAGGCATCGGGGCGTGCGTCGAGTACCTTGGCTCCTCCCCCAAGCGGAGCTCAGAAATGACGTAGCGTGTGACGTTCGGGGCTTCATCTCGGGCTGTGCCGCGATATGGGTTCACAATTGGCAGAAAGAAGACACTACACTACCCAGTTCCAAGATCACTTGAATGGCTATGTAGCCTAATTAATGACACTCATTCTCAGTCATCATGCAGTTCTATTATTACAATTATTAGTAGGCTACTGTAGTAGATAAGACATTCTATTTTGCCCGGGATGACTTAAAATCTTTGTAAAATTATTTGTTTTCTACCATAATAATAATAATAATACATTTAATTTAGAGGCGCCTTTAAAGACACCCAAGGACACCATGAGCTCGGGAGATATTTATGAACGGCACACTCACACGTAGGCCTATCAATGAAATTACTTTTCTCAAATGTTTTGATGTTGTACGAAGCAAACATCACATCATCACAGGAAACTCTTTCATCAACATTTCATTCACCAATAGGTGTCCCTAGCGTACTCATTTGAAGCTTCGAGGTCGAACCACTTTGACGGTTCATCTGGCTGCGAGGCATTGACGTTTCATGAGGCATCATCTCGGCACCAACTATATGTGCTGAGCTCACGTTGTCGTAGCTCATTTTCTCATGGGCGGTCGGGACAAATTCTCTGGACGGACAAAGCAGAGAAAGGGGAGGTAATCTCTCCCTGTATATTTGTTATTCTTTTTTATTGAACATGTTTATAGATAATACAAACAAAAGAATGAGCGATAAAAAGCAAGAAATAATATAAAAACGAACAAATTAGATCCTCAGGATCCTTAGCTTAGGTAATACAGTTCAAATAATACTTTTTCTTTTTTTTTTCATTATTTCCTTTTTGAAGAGTTTTGTTAGATTTGATATAATGGTAAATTTTAACCCTTTGCATTGGCTCGTATTGGGCACACACACACACACACACACACACACACACACACACACACACACACACACACACACACACACACACGTCTTGACATAGAGGCATAGGCCGCGGCCGCTTGTGGCCCCGTAGTGGGGGGGCCCCTACCGACCTCCCCCCGAAACAATACACAAACAGAGACAAAGCAAAATAAAATTAAGGTTTAGGAAAAGGGTTAGGAATTAAAGTTACCCTAAAAAGCTAAATAACGCTGGTGAGTATTTGGCAACACAGCCAAAGATGACACAGTTCTACGGCTACTGTTGGGGATACAGACAGGAACAGCAACGTCCAAAGCGTTGAACATGCCGCTTCAGCAGCAGCAGCTAGCTGTGAAGTGGCGCTAGGTGAGAAGACGTCAATGACATAGGACTCTGTGTTATTGGCGGAATTATTGGCGACCCCCTTCACAGTGGTATAATGAGCACATACCAGACTGAAGTGAGCTATTGCTTGTATACAACCAGGCCCGGCTCTGGGCATAGGCAGTATAGGCGAATGCTACGGGCGCATCCATCCGCCGGGGGCGCCGAAAATATGGGATTCTTTTTTCTTTTTTTTTTAATACTGTATTCATCTAACTTTAACTTCTATGTTTATATATATTAATACCAGTAGTTATTTCGAAATAAATATTAGACAACATAACATAACATGCAAAATAAAAGAGCGCCCTAGTTTCCACTTCCTCCGCGCGCCCCCCCCCCCCCCCAAAAGGGACTGCGGTCATGCCAGCCGACTCATCGAGATCGGCGGTCATGCCAGCCGACCCAGTTTTTTGCCGTACCTGTATATACTAGCCATTACGGTAATAGCGTCTCAGAACTAGTTTAAAGTAAAAGCATTCGTCGGGTAGCCTACATACAAAAAGACAGTCAATAAAAGCAAATACTATCAAAGGAAGTGTACGGCCGTTGTGGTATTTACTTTCAAAATAAAAGCCCACCAAACATTCCAATCTGAGACACATTACAAATGATTTTGGATTCGATTTAAAAGAAAATGCCCTGTTATTCCATGCTCATTTTACTTCAGGGTTATAGTTCACAACCCCATAGGGTCACCGAAGAAGTTCCAGAACATTCTGATGTGGAGTTTCAAAATAAAAGCCCAGATTCCAATATGAGACATATTACAATGATTTTGGATTCAATTTAAAATAAAAATACCCTGTTATTCCAGGCTCATTTCACTGCAGGGCGATAGTTCAAGACCCCATAGGGTCACCCAAGAAGTTTCAGGACATTCTGATGTGTAGTTCCAAAATAAAAGCCCACCAAATATGAGACATATTACATATGATTTTGGATTCAATTTAAAAGAAAATGCCCTGTTATTCCAGGCTCATTTCACTTCAGGGTTATAGTTCAACCCCCCATAGGGTCACGCAAGAAGTTTCAGAACATTCTGATGTGGAGTTTCAAAATAAAAGCCAACCAAAATGTCCAATATGAGACATATTACATATGATTTTGGATTAAATTTAAAATAAAATGCTCTGTTATTCCAGGCTCAGGGCGATTGTTCAAGACACCATAAGGTCACCCAAGAAGTTTCAGGACATTCTGATGTGTAGTTTCAAAATAAAAGCCCACTAGATATTGAAATATGAGACATTAGATATTATTTAGGTATGATTTTTGGATTAGATTTAAAAGGAAACGCCCTGTTATTCCAGACTCATTCCACTTCAGGGTCATAGGTCAGAACCCCATAGTGATATTCAAGAAGTTTCAGGATATTCTGATGCGTAGTCTCAAATTAAAAGCCCACTAGATATTGAAATATGAGACTTATATTTCAATATCTAGTGGGCTTTTAATTAGAAATTACACATCAGAATATCCTGAAACTTCTTGGGTGACACTATGGGGTCTTAAACTTTGACCCTGAAGTGGAATGAGTCTGGAATAACAGGGAGTTTCCTTTTAAATTGAAACCAAAAAAATATGTAATAAGTCTCATATGTCAATATCTAGTGGGCTTTTAACTTGAAACTACACATCAGAATACCCTGAAACTTCTTGGGTGACACTATGGGGTCTTAAACTGTGACCCTGAAATGGAATGAGTCTGGAATAACAGGGAGTTTTCTTTTAAATTGAATCCAAAATCATATGTAATATGTCTCATATTGGAATTCTTGGTGGGCTTTTATTTTGAAACTCCACATCAGAATGTTTTGAAACTTCGTGGGTTACCCTATGGGGTTTTGAACTATAACTCTGAAGTGAAATGAGCCTGGAATAACAGGGCATTTTCTTTTAAATTTAATCCAAAATCATTTATAATATGTCTCAGATTGGAATATTTGGTGGGCTTTTATTTTGAAAGTAAATACCACAACGGCCGTACACTTCCTTTGATAGTATTTGCTTTTATTGACTGTCTTTTTGTATGTACCCGACGAATGCTTTTATTTTAAACTAGTTCTGAGACGCTATTACCGTAATGGCTAGTATATACAGGTACGGCAAAAAACTGGGTCGGCTGGCTTGACCGCCAATCTCGATGAGTCAGCTGGCATGACCGCAGTTAAAAGGGGTAGGGGGCACCAGCAAAAAACTTGCCTAGGGCACCAAATTGGTCAGAGCCGGCCCTGTATACAACGGTTACTATTATGGCAAAACGAAAGTCACACGGTACATTAAACCGCTCGGCTAGAGCGGTTCCCCGGTTATTTATCCTATGGAGTAGTGATGTTACGTTTTGCGTCGAGGCATCGAGGCGTGTGTCGAGTATCTCGGCTCCTCCCCCAGCGAAGCTCCGCTTCGAGTAGGATTCACGTTGGCAAAATGACGTAGGGTGTGACGTTCGAGGCTTCGCCTCGGGCTTCTGCTTCGAAATATGGGTTCAGTATTGGCGGGAGATTTCGACTATAAAGATGTCCCGTATACGATCACAACCTTGTGGTATATTCAATATACCACTAGTCTGTGATCGTAGTAGTTTGAGCATTGCATTTTCTGTAGTATCAATCGAAACATCACACATTGTGTAAACATCACGTAGGGAGCTACGTGAAACATTACCCCCCCTGCACCTCCCTCCAAAGTTACACAAAACACTGTCCCCCACATCTCATCCACATTTCCCCTTTTACAAAATCAGTTCTATCATTCTGCCAAAAAAATTCAATAACCACTGTCCAGAACACTTTAATGGCTATTAAATTAATGAGTCCTTCTCAATCACGCAGTGTGGGTCGGCTTAGCTCAGGCGATAAAGCAGTTGACCTGTAACCAGTAGGTTGCTAGTTCAATCCCCAGCTCCTCCTAGCTCAGTGTTGTTGTGTCCCTGTCACTTTGCTCCTGACAGCTGACTGTCGCCTTGCATGGTTGACTCTGCCGTCGGTGTGTCAATGTGTGTATTTACCGATGTAAGTCGCTTTGGATGAAAGCGTCTGTTAAGACACACCTTTGTCAAATGATTTATTTTCTAGCATGAGCTCTGTGCCATTTTATGAATGTCACACTCACACACATGTATCACTGAAATGACTTCAATTCTCAAATGATTTAATGTTGTATCGGCACACGAAGCAAAAATCACATTTTGGGTTGGGTTGTCATAATTTCATTCATCACAAGATGTCCCTAGCGTACTCATTTGAAGCTTCGAGCACGAACCACTTTGGTGGTTCATCTGGCTTTGAGGCTTTGACGTTTCATGAGGCATCATCTCGGCACCACTACTATGGAGCAGTTCACTCGCCGTGTGCCTAAGCTTTCGTTAGTCTCTCCATCGCCTTGCTCACTCCCGGAGTAACAACATTTACACCCTCTCCATCATTCAACATGTTTTACTTTGTAACTACTTCCAGGTGCGGAGTGATATGCAAACTTTCACAAAGTGATTGGGCGTCATAGCAGTTATCTTATACGCTCATTATACAACAGTTAGGCACCATCAGATCGCTGGATTTAAGCCACCCGTTGTATAAAGGCCTAATAATAATCGTAGTTTACCATAAAATGTAGGGTTATATTCTTCCGTACTATTACCAGTTATCTGTATTCACCGTCTAACCCCTACCTGCTGCTTAATCACATGGAGCTGTATTCACTGTCTAACCTCTACCTTCTCTTTGAATCACATGTATCTGTATTAACTGTCTACCCCTACCTACTGCTTCATCACATGTATCCTTATTCACTGTCTAACCCCTACCTACTGCTTCATCACGTGTATCCTTATTCACCGTCTAACCCCTACCTACTGCTTCATCACATGTATCCTTATTCACTGTCTAACCCCTACCTACTGCTTCATCACATGTATCCTTATTCACTGTCTAACCCCTACCTACTGCTTCATCACATGTATCCTTATTCACGTCTAACCCCTACCTACTCCTTGAATCACATGTATCCTTATTCACTGTCTAACCCCCTACCTACTCCTTGAATCACATGTATCTATGTACTGTAAGTCGTTTTAGGGTGAACGGGTCTGAAGAGTATCAATCACCATAGAAACGATAGAAAACGTTAAATTCAAACAATTTCTGTTGAGATCTGAAAGAAATTAACTGCCTATTGTGATACAAGGTATGAACTAGTAAATAATGGCAGTAGAAAGACAGCAATTAGAAAGTCAAAACAAGAGGTAGTTGGCATGAAGGACATGCCAAAAGGTAAGTGAAACGAACACAATCATGTATAATGTCGGGTTTAATTGCAGTCTATTTTACAGCTGAACTTAGCAGGCTTTTTCTAATAACAAAGGTAGAGGTAATGACATAGTTGTGGAAATATCGAACGTGACTCCAATATACAATTGTATACAAATGATATAAACCCTGTTTATATTAGTCAATTTAAAGTAATTTATATACATTCTCCTTGGACCTAGAAATACCTTCCGTCCCCTCTAATTGAAAGGTGTTAAGATAGTTTGCATTTGCAATTGAACTTACTGAACGAATTCTTGGTAACTTTGCTGCCTGTTTCTTCCCATGATTAAGCTCTAAAATGAAATCAAATGTTTTGCAGTCAGAAGTGTCCTAGAACTAAGTCATTCTTCATCACACTGACATAATTTCTCAAAAATAAAAAGATGGCGAATCAAAAGTTGGAAAGCGTTTAATCATGATGAAAAAAAAAAAGCAGCACCTGGATATAGGGTTCAAAGCATCCCTTTAAAGGGGCAGTTCGGAATTTAGGACCAAGGGCCTGATTCCCATAATGTTAGAAATAAAACGAACCTTGCGTTAGAAATTAAACTTCTCGCCGGTGTGAGTCTTCATGTGGATCTTCAGTTTGTTTTGCTGACTGAAGCTCTTCGTACATTGGTCACACCTGTAGGGCTTCTCGCCGGAGTGAGTCCTCATGTGGTTCTTCAGGCGTTGACTTCGACTGAAGCTCTTTGTGCATTGGTCACACCTGTAGGGCTTCTCCCCGGAGTGAGTCCTTTTGTGGCTCTTCAGGTTTCCACTTTCACTGAAGCGCTTCGTGCATTGGTCACACCTGTAGGGCTTCTCCCCGGAGTGCGTTCTCATGTGGATGTTCAGTTGGCCTTTCTGACTGTAGCGCTTGATGCATAGGTCGCACCCGTAGGGCTTCTCGCCAGTGTGAGCCCTCATGTGGTACTTCAGTTCGCATTGGTGACTGAAGCTCTTCGTGCATTGGTCACAGCTGTAGGGCTTCTCCCCGGTATGAGTCCTCATGTGGTTCTTCAGTATGTTTTGCTGAC
Source organism: Gadus macrocephalus (assembly GCF_031168955.1). NCBI lineage: Eukaryota > Metazoa > Chordata > Actinopteri > Gadiformes > Gadidae > Gadus > Gadus macrocephalus. Next base: position 33,205,503 of record NC_082385.1, read on the forward strand.
TGAAGCTCTTCGTGCATTGGTCACAGCTGTAGGGCTCCTCCCCGGAGTGAGTCATTTTGTGGATCCTCAGGGATTTTTCCCATCCGTAGCGCTTGATGCATTGGTCACACCCGTAGGGCTTCTCGCCGGTGTGAGTCCTCATGTGGTTCTTCAGGTTTCCACTTTCATTGAAGCGCTTCGTGCATTGGTCACACCTGTAGGGCTTCTCGCCGATGTGAGTCCTCATGTGGCTCTTCAGGTGTCCACTTTCACTAAAGCGCTTCGTGCAATGGTCACACCTGTAGGGCTTCTCCCCGGAGTGCGTTCTCATGTGGATCTTCAGATAGTTGCTCTGACTGAAGCGCTTCATGCATTGGTCACAGCTGTAGGGCTTCTCGCCGGTATGAGTCCTCATGTGGACGTTCAGTTGGCCTTTCTGACTGAAGCGCTTCGTGCATTGGTCGCACCCGTAGGCCTTCTCGCCGGTGTGAGTCCTCATGTGGCTCTTCAGGTGTTCACTTCGACTGAAGCGCTTCGTGCATTGGTCACAGCTGTAGGCCTTCTCGCCGGTGTGAGTCCTCATGTGGCTCTTCAGGTGATCACTTCGACTGAAGCGCTTCGTGCATTGGTCACAGCTGTAGGGCTTCGCCCCAGAGCAAGTCCTCATGTGGATCTTCAGGAAGTCTTCCCGTATGTAGCGCTTCTTGCATTGGTCGCACCCGTACGGCTTCTCGTCTGGTCGGGTCCTCATGTGAAGCTCCTCAAGGCGGACCAGCCGCACGCTGCAGTTCCGGCTCTTGGCCACGCTGCGGTCCACGGACAGCGAGCTCAAGGCCTCCACTTCTGACGGGGTGAAGAGGGTGTCATGGCCGTCCACCGCCAGTGGGCCCTCCCCTTTACCATAGACGCTCAGGATCCGCAGCTCCCCGCTGTGACTGGACATGTGGGAGGAGCCAGGGGCGTCCACACCCAGACTCTCCGAGGTGGCGCCGCGCTGCGTGCTGCAGTCTCTGATGTCACTGCCGTCTTCTTCAGAGAGGAAAACAAAGACAGAGAAAGTAATGGTTTGAATTCATGATTTGCACAAAGGGATACAGCATGTACTTTTACACACTGGTGTACTGGAAGAAGTATATTTTGACACTTTCTTTCTAACATCTTTTTGTTTATGACGCATTTCCCTTGTTCCCCTTGGGGGGGTCAAAGGTCAAAGGCGTCAGCTGAGAAGGCACCGCTACGTCTCCACCTTTTAAGGATGTGGGGAGGTCATCAAGACACAACCCAGGTCATCTGTTGTTTCCGATCACCTGCTTTACCAATACTGTAGTTATACTGGGAATCAGAGCGGATTCAGCATTCCTGACACCTGCCATGAAGAAGATGTAAATCATTCTACTATAAACTGTATAGTAGACCTTGTGTTTTTGCAGGGTGCCGGTCATGATGCTTTTCAAAAGAGGACCAGCGCAGTTAGAATCGAGTACATTCTCAATTGGTAGGTCAGTTTGCTTGCATGGATGCAATGTGTATTACTAACCTACAGCGGGCATGCCTCCACCAATATCCTCTTCAACCTTGATTGAAATGGTGTCCGGGGTCTCCGGCTTTCCACATAAAGAAGGAAACACGTTTTAATTTCCTTTCATTTGCACAGAATAGTTGTTAATCCCCATTTACGATAGACTTCGCCGATTTGAATCCGCCCTGTAGAAGGGTCTGGAGAACAGCAATTCATATCTTTCTGCTTCCAATACGTTTTTGGAGAAGCTGTCAAACCCAAAATGTACCGGGGGCGAAACTTGTACCGCCTACGTAATCTGCGTTCGAAATTTCCAAACCTGCCTGGCAACGGACGATCACACCAACATTCTACACTAGCTAGACTACGATACACTTTAAAACACTCAATTTACTAGCTATATTCAATACAATACAAATATAACGTAAAAAAAAGTGTTGTCTGTATTATTTACTATATTACTATACTGTTATTTCTTCTTTGGCAACATTTTTTTTTGAAACCTGCCTAGCAACGGACAATCGTGATTTTCGCCCCCGGTACAATTTTGGTTCGACAGCGCCAATCACCAAGTTGGCTTCTCGCCCTGGCACCCTATTGGCTAGTTAAACACAATGACGACAGGGAAGCGACGGGCAAGCAGACATTTGCGTACAGAGTCAGTTGAACAAGTTGATCAAGCCTCTTGTGCTGAAGACAATGACACCAGCTTCCCCAGACCAACGCGTCTGGAAATAGCCAGGCTAAACGTATGACTCATTAAATCATAGAGGTGTGTGCTTTATAAGGGTGTGTGCTGGAGTTGTAACAGATGAAGCCTCTCATTTGGATGCTGAATAAGAAGATGATTTCCAACCTGCACACTCAGCTCCTCGCGGCAGACCAGACGCTCGCCGCGCTCCAGGCTCTTGGCCGCGCTGTGGTCCGCAGACAGCGAGTTCAGGGCCTCCACTTCTGACGCGGTGAAGAGGGTGTCATGGCCGTCCACCGCCAGTGGGCCCTCCCCTTTACCGTAGACGCTCAGGATCTTCAGCTCCCCGCTGTGACTGGACATGTGGGAGGAGCCAGGGGCGTCCACACCCAGACTCTCCGAGGTGGCGCCGCGCTGCGTGCTACGGTCTCCAAAGGCATCGCAGTCTTCTGCAGAGGGAGAAAAAAAAAGACAGTCATTGTTTTGACACAGTGTTTGCATAGAAGGAGGAAGTGTTTATTTGTACACATGAAATAAACTATATAAATGTACCATTGACATAGAGGGTTTAAAATGTGTACTGCAGACAAAGATTCAGAGTTTTGGAGAGGGATGTCTCCTCCAGCACCCTCCCCCCTAGACTCAAAGCTCAAGCGGGGGCCAGGTGGAGGACACTGAACGAACACCAGCGCAAAATGATCTGAGCACAACATGACATGCGAGAGAAGCGCAATTATTCTATTTTGACAATAACAAGCGACAACGTGTCCTTCCCTGTAAGCTGATCAGCTAACATTTATACATTTTGAATTCATTGATGTTTGAGAATGATAAACCAGCTTATGGGGAATCTGTCTTGAAACCCTTCTGGGCTCTTGACTGATTCCATCTTTGAAATGCTACTCCCAAATTTGACTCGTGTTTTAACAGGGCGCTGGTCATGATGCTTTCCCAAAGAGGACCAGGCTTTTCAGCGCAGTTAGAATCGAGTACATTCTCAGTTGATCCAGGTTGTTTGTTTCCATGGATGCAATGTGTATGACTAACCTACAGCGGGCATGCCTCCACCAATATCCTCTTCAACCTTGATTGAAATGGTGTCCGGGGTCTGCGTCTTTCCACGTAAAGAAGGAAACACACTCAAGACATATTCTTTCATTTGCACAGAATAGTTGTCAATCCCCACTAAGGACACATTATGCATTTTTACACTGCCAAGCCGGTTCGTTCGCGGCTTTGCACGCCCTGCAAATTCATTGTCTTGCCTGTGTACAACAGAGGGGGTAAAATCCCCCTTCGTAACGGAGCCAGCTTTCTTGGTTCACTGGAGATGGCGGGGCTATGCACGGAGAGTACACGTCTTATCAATAAATTGCATACTCCGAATGTCTTTTTTCTTTCGATTCACTCATTCTAGCATGCAAGAATAAGTTGACATCTGAGTGTAGACTAAAACGCGATTCACTATTTACAAGCGCAAAATCAACAACATATTCTTTGTTTGGCTGACCACTTTGCTGACCAAGCATCGTAAGGAAAGTTCTTCTGGTATTTTCTCGTAGATCGCACTCTCTCACCGTCTTCGTTAAATGAGACTGCATCAACTTCCCTCCCATGATGGTCAGCAGCTTGCAGATATCAGTATCCCTCCAGTTATAACTACTCATGTTGAAATCACTGCGTTGTCTCTGTTGTAGAGACAATGCAGCAACACCTCTACCCAAGTCCCTTCCCTGTAACCGCAAAGCTGTCTGATCACATTTACATCTAAATGAAAAGTGCCAATATGTGTAGGGTCTGAGAAGGTAAATTGGGGTGCGAAATCAAGCAGGTAAATTACCACGGTCAGTGTAAACGCGCGGATCGTGCAAGGAAAAAGGTGGGCATAAGACGGGCATATTTGGCAGCGTTTTCTGAATGATAAAGGAGTGTGCTTTCTAGGGGTGTGTGCTGGAGTTGTAACAGAGGCAGCCTCTCATTTGGATGCTGAATAAGAAGATGATTTCCAACCTGCACACTCAGCTCCTCGCGGCAGACCAGCCGCTCGCCACGCTCCAGGCTCTTGGCCGCGCTGTGGTCCACAGACAGCGAATTCCGGGCCTCCACTACTGGCGCGGTCAAGAGGGTGTCATGGCCGCCCACCGCCAGTGGGCCCTCCCCTTTACCATAGACGCTCAGGATCTTCAGCTCCCCGCCGTGACTGGACATGTGGGAGGAGCCAGGGGCGTCCACACCCAGACTCTCCGAGGTGGCGCCGCGCTGCGTGCTACGGTCTCCAAAGGCACCACAGTCTTCTGCAGAGGGAGAAAAAAATGACGGAAAGTAATTGTTTCAGTACACTGTTAGCATAAAAGGAGGAACTGTGTATTTGTATTTGAAACTATTTAAATGTATGTGTATACCATTGAGACCGAGGGTTTAAAATGTGTACTGCAGACAACTCCCAAGTTTGTCTCTTTGCAGGGCGCTGGTCATGATGCTTTCCTAAGAGGACGAGGCTTTTTAGGTAGGATCTTTTAGGTAGGTCTTTGCTGCCTAGAATCTACTACATCAAATGTAAATGTACTCAAGGTGGAAAAGTACATACCTTTACTTGTGAATTGGGGCCGGAAAGTCTTTAAGGATAGCCGTGTGGCTACAGTATGTGTTCCCAGGTGGTCTGTATGGCAGGCAACATCCCTTGAGAGAAACACCTGAATGTTACCAATTGATGTGCTGGCCTGTGTAGAGACAACAAGGTCAAATTAGTACTCAATGTATTGCTTTCAATGTATTCCAGGTGCAAGTTGTAAGAACATATAAGGTACGCATGTTTAGTGAATTACATTAGCCACATACTTAAAATTAGATCTATGAAGTGATCAAATGATGTTACATTCATTTGTTTGCATATTTCATACAACTTAAAAGATCATCTCATCATCTCACTACAATTACATCAAGCTCTGCAGAAACCTGTAAATAACCCATTGATTTGAATCAGGTGCGATGGAAAATATGAGTGGGCCCTGGAATGGCAGTCCAACCCGCAACTCACTACCTGTGAACTCGTATCAGATCGATGTATAACATTATGCTGCGTTCCAGGAACACTTTTTAGACCGTAAGTTACGCGCTGTAACAGAGGTCATCGATCTGGTAGAGGGTTGTGAAAACACGGGTTACGGGTTGCCTGGATCGCACCATATGTATGATTATCAGTAAAACGCTAGAACTACTGCGGTCACGTCGCTGTTAAAATACAGCTGTATTAGTTTGAAGTATGGTGACGAGTATAGTAGAAAATAACCGAATTCTATCACTTCAACTAAATAAGAGCGCTTGAGGAATCGAGGAGTCCGGAGCAAGTAAGACAGAAGACTTTATTGTTACCAGTAATTAGTGTTGACTCGTTCGCGAACGAATCAGTTTGGATGAACGAATCTTTAAGACGATCGAACCAAACCGATTCCACTCACTCGTTCGTCTCGTTCGTCTCATTTGTCTCGTTCGTTCTCAAGACTCGATTCCTCCCAGACCCACTAGTCGCTGACTCGCTGACAGTTTTACCTTTTCATCGGTCCACACGTAGGCTATCTATTATTCACATTGGCCATCTGTTGCATGGACGAATTTGAAGGATACATTGTACATATTTATAATTCGAAATTCGTCCCTGCCTGTATACCAGATGCTCTAGGGCAGGCATCTCCAAACGGCGGACCGCGGTCCGGGTCCGGACCAAGTGACGGTCCTATCCGGACCAAGTGACGGTCCTATCCGGACCAAGTGACGGTCCTATCCGGACCCATGACCAATTTAAAATAGTACTAATAAAAAAAAAGAAGCATGATTTGGAATGAGAAAATGGCTTGCTGGATGCTCACTTAAGATTGCATGGATTTTGGGGCAACATAAAAAAACTTTCAGTGACACGACTGTTGTGAAGGAGTGCTTGAAGTGCTTTTACTTGAAGGTAAACAAAGGGATGAATTGCGTGAAAAAATAAAGCAAATCCCAATGTGAGCTGCAACGACAGCCAGAAAATCCGAAAAGTTATCAGATGACGCACTGTCACAGCTTGATGCGGCTGTTCAGAGTGGCCCATCCTTGGCCATTGATGAGTCTTCAGATGTAACGGATAATGCCCAGGTTTTGGTTTATGTGCGATTGTTTCATCAAGACAAGGAAGAGATCTGTGAGGACCTGTTGGGTCTAACACTACTTGAGACACACACAAGACGAGAAGATATTTATGAGGCTATTAAGGAGATGCTGTCAAAGAGGGGGATTGATCTAACAAAGGTTGTATCAGTCACTACTGATGGGGTACCTGTTTTGCTTACTTGAAATGTAGGCCTGGTGTACCTGTTTTGCTTACTTTAAATGAAGGCCTAATGCTTTTTTTTTTTGTTGATTTGAAGTGTAGGCCTAGTGTTCCTGTTCTGCTTACTTGACATGTAGGCCTTATGCACTTTTTATATTGACTTGAAATGCAGGCCTAATGTACCTGTTTTGTTTACTTGAAATGTTAATATGTGTTACTTTGTCTTACTAGTTTGTCATGGCTAAAAGTAAGCTAATTTCTTTCTACAGTTTAATAACATTTTTACAACCCGCCAGCTCTCGTTGTGAAGACAAGTCACCACGCCATTCGTTTCAATGGGAATGGTGACTCTATAATTTCAACATAAAGCGTACATATTTGTAATTTCAAAGTCGTACCAGCCTTTATACCACAGATACTATAGGGTGTCTATAGGATATAACCGCGTTTTCTGAATACAGTTTAATGCATTTTTCACAATTTACCAGCTCTCATTTTGAAGGCAGTGTTAATTTTGCCATCCATTGTAGATTTAGTCTTGGGCTGCACAGGGTTCTGTTTATGAGAGCCTAAAACACCCGGGACCCCCACCATCATTGCTAAATCAAGTCTATTATCTTGCTGATATGTTAAACATTCAATAATCATCTACACTCCCAATCCCGCTGTGTTTGGTTAAAGTTATAATGTTGACAATTGAGAATGAGAACGAGGAGCTGAGTTTGAGAACAGTGCATTCCTTGATTCGACCCCCCCCCCCGCTTGAAGGTAGGTTTGCAATGTTGACACTAGACTGGTAGACCTCGGGAGGTTGGCTATTTGAAAAGTAGATCTTGGGTCAAAAAAGGTTGGGCAGCCCTGCTGTAGAGCTAATGCTAGGGTAACAAGGTAACCATGTACAGTAAAGCAACACGATGATATAGCGGTAGTTGACTTACTTTGTCCCAGATTTGTAGCTGAGCCGAGGAGAGTTGGTACTGAACCGGACTCCAATTCCAGACGTTCCGCAAGTCCAGCTTTGTATTGGACAAAGTTGAGGAAGCAGCCGTCGGTGAAACTTACTATGTGTAGTGATGTTATGGTTTGCGTCGAGGCATCGGGGCGTGTGTCGAGTACCTTGGCTCCTCCCCCAAGCGGAGCTCAGAAATGACGTAGCGTGTGACGTTCGGGGCTTCATCTCGGGCTGTGCCGCGATATGGGTTCACAATTGGCAGAAAGAAGGCACTACACTACCCAGTTCCAAGATCACTTGAATGGCTATGTAGCCTAATTAATGACACTCATTCTCAGTCATCATGCAGTTCTATTATTACAATTATTAGTAGGCTACTGTAGTAGATAAGACATTCTATTTTGCCCGGGATGACTTAAAATCTTTGTAAAATTATTTGTTTTCTACCATAATAATAATAATAATACATTTAATTTAGAGGCGCCTTTCAAGACACCCAAGGACACCATGAGCTCGGGAGATATTTATGAACGGCACACTCACACGTAGGCCTATCAATGAAATTACTTTTCTCAAATGTTTTGATGTTGTACGAAGCAAACATCACATCATCACAGGAAACTCTTTCATCAACATTTCATTCACCAATAGGTGTCCCTAGCGTACTCATTTGAAGCTTCGAGGTCGAACCACTTTGACGGTTCATCTGGCTGCGAGGCTTTGAATCACATGCATCTATTTACTGTAAGTAGTTTTAGGGTGAACAGGTCTGAAGGGTATCAACCACCATAGAAACGATAGAAAACGTTAAATTCAAACAATTTTCTTTTGAGATCTGAAAAAAAATGTAACTGCCTATTGTGATACAAGGTATGAACTAGAAAATAATGGCAGCAGAAAGACAGCAATTAGAAAGTCAAAACAAGAGGTAGTTGGCATTAAGGACATGCCAAAAGGTAAGTGAAACTAACACAATCATGTATAATGTGGGGTTTAATTGCAGTCTATTTCACAGGTGAACTTTGCAGGCTTTTTCTAATAACAAAGGTAGAGGTAACGACAGTGTCGAAATATCAAGCATAAGTTTAATATATACAATTATATACAAATGATATAAACCCTGTTTATAGAATAGAATACTTTGTCATCATACAATGTAGAACAATGGCTATGGCGTCCTCCGTTGATCCGATATTTTTGCGAATCCATGTCTTTAATAACCATGTTATTAGCCAGATAATATACCACGTTCTTTAATAGGTCCATGATCCCATGGTGGTTTCAAATAAAACCGGACCTGTTTTTTTTTTTTTGTAGCTTTAAATACAGCCCCTTGGTCAACTTAATTACTAACTGTACATTAAAAAGTATTTCTACTCAATCTAAAAGGTTAAACAACAACTATCTCCGCCTCGACTTGAACCTTTTTATACAGCGCTCAGGCTGGATGCGCGCAGGCTTGATGCGTTCCTTGAATATGTAGGTACTACAGCGTTTGTACAGCTCGTTGCAATTCCGCAATGAGTCCGTCTTTACAGAGATATTCCTCAAACGCATCAAAGGAAGACGGAGGGGGAAAGATTGTTTTCGCCTTGTTACTTGGTTGCTATTTATGGGGCGCTCCAGTGTCTCCGCTCGGACGTCCCGTAGAGAGAGCTTGGCCACTTCCAAACCCCCTCTCACCGCACAGCAATCGAAATGCCCTGTGCATGGTTATGCAACCTAATCCCACCATTAGATGGTCAAGGTTGACAGGGACCTCTCGGCAGCAGACCGATTCAATGGCAGTGTCCACGCTCCGGCAGCACCCACACGCACACCAGTCACACGCACACGATCCGGAGCTGGAGCTGGAGCCTGAAATTGATCCCTCTCCACCGGGTGGCAGTAGGACACTACAGGCATGTCCCGCATAGGCTCAAACTCGTAACCAGCCATATTTCAACCGTGGAGTGAATAAGACATTCGCGAGTCTGCAGCAACGACCTAGTTGTACCATGCCAGTGACGTCATCGGCGCTCTAATTCTAAAAGACGCATTATCTTTTGTTGCTAAAATAAAGCTTAAAAAAAAAAAAATTGTGTAATTTTTTAACCAAAACGTTAACGATGTTTATTATTTCAGTTCAGTTCATCTTTAATGTGGTGAAAGACCAGCCTTTCATGATCACAGGTGTTCGAGCTACTGGGCGGTAGTAGACACACGCAGGGCTTCTCCCCGGTGTGAGTCCTCACGTGGATCTTCAGCTTGGAGCCATGACTGAAGCGCCTTGGTCACCCATGTAGGGCTTCTCCCCGGAGTGAGTCCTCATGTGGCAATTGTCGTGCTCTTGTTGAAAGTAGTTCGAAACGGCTGGATTTTAACTCACTTTATTTGTTTAAGTATTTCGGTATGGTAACTATGAAGCAAAAGGGAGGGAATTGTATCCAACACTAGTAGAGAGAAATACCGTGAGCTACTACGAGCCCCGGGCTTAGGCCCGAGGCTCTCTGCGACGCGCCTATGATTCTCTGACCTCCTCTGGCTCCGCACCAACTAATAGGCCTATGTGCTGAGCTCACGTTGTCGTAGCTCATTTTCTCATGGGCGGTCGGGACAAATTCTCTGGACGGACAAAGCAGAGAAAGGGGAGGTAATCTCTCCCTGTATATTTGTTATTATTTTTTATTGAACATGTTTAATGGAGGACCACATAACACATGTGGTCCTCCAGGTGCCTTTTCTGACTGAAGAGCTTCGTGCATTTGTTCAGACCTGTAGGGCTTCTCTCCGGTGTGAGTCTTCATGTGGCTCTTCAGGCAGGCTTCATAAATGAAGCGCTCCGTGCATTGGTCACACCTGTAGGGCTTCTCCCCGGTGTGAGTCCTCATGTGTCTCTTCAGGCTGCCTCTCTGTCTGAAGCGCTTTGGTCACAGTTGAAGGGCTTCTCCCCGGTGTGAGTCCTCATGTGGATCTTCAGCTTGTCTTTCCGCATGAAGAGCTTCGTACATTGGTCACACTTGTAGGGCTTCTCCCCGGTGTGAGTCAACATGTGTGTCTTAAGGCGACTTGTCGTTAAGAAGCACTTTGCGCATTGGTCACACTCGTAGGGCATCTCGCCGGTGTGAGTCCACATGTGCCTCTTAAGCTGCCTTGACTCTCTGAAGCGCTCTGCGCATTGGTCACACTTGTAGGGCATCTCGCCGGTGTGAGTCCTCATGTGGCTCTTAAGATGGCCTGAATGTCCGAAGCCCTTTGCGCAATGGTCACACTTGTAGGGCTTCTCCCCGGTGTGAGTCCTCATGTGGCCCGTAAGCTGGCTTGTCTGTGCGAAGCACTTTGCGCAATGGTCACACTTATAGGGCTTCTCCCCGGTGTGAGTCCTAATGTGGATCTGAAGGGCGTATGTTTGTTTAAAGCGCTTTGCGCAATGGTCACACTTGTAGGGCTTGTAGGGCTTCTCCTCGGTGTGAGTCCACATGTGGCTCTTCAAGTGCGTTTTCGATATGAAGAGCTTCATGCATTGGTCGCACCTGTAGGGCTTCTCCCCGGTGTGAGTCCACATGTGGCTCTTCAAGTGCGTTTTCGATATGAAGAGCTTCATGCATTGGTCGCACCTGTAGGGCTTTTCCCCGGTGTGAGTCCTAATGTGGATCTGAAGGGCGTTGTTTTGTCCAAAGCGCTTTGCGCAATGGTCACACTTGTAGGGCTTGTAGGGCTTCTCCCCGGTGTGAGTCCACATGTGGCTCTTCAAGTGCGTTTTCGATATGAAGAGCTTTATGCATTGGTCGCACTTGTAGGGTTTCTCCCCGGTGTGAGTCCTCATGTGGATCTTCAAGTGACATTTCAGACTGAAGAGCTTCATGCATTGGTCGCACTTGTAGGGTTTCTCGCCGGTGTGAGTCCTCATGTGGCTCTTCAGGTGTCCACTTTGACCGAAGCACTTTGCGCATTGGTCACACTTGTAGGGCTTCTCTCTGGTGTGAGTCCTCATGTGGATCTCCAAGTGTACTTTCCCAATGAAGCTCTTCGTGCATTGGTCACACCTGTAGGGCTTCTCTCCGGTGTGAGTCCTCATGTGGATCTTCAGCTTGCTTTTCCGACTGAAGCCCTTGATGCATTGGTCGCACCCGTATGGCTTCTCGCCGGGTTTTGTCCTCATGTGAACGATCATATTGTCATTATTGGGAATAACCTTGCCACCCAAGACACCGGGCCGGCCCTTGCGGCCGCCCCGATGCCCAGTCAGCTCCTCAAGGCGGACCAACCGCACGCTGCAGTTCATGCTCTTGGCCACGCTGCGGTCCACGGACAGCGAGCTCAAGGCTTCCACTTCTGACGTGGTGAAGAGGGTGTCATGGCCGTCCACCGCCAGTGGGCCCTCCCCTTTTCCGTAGACGCTCAGGATCCGCAGCTCCCCGTTGTGACCGGCCATGTGGGAGGAGCCAGGGGCGTCCACACCCAGACTCTCCGATGTGGCGCCGCGCTGCGTGCTACAGTCTCTGATGTCATTGCCGTCTTCTTCAGAGAGGAAAACAAAGACAGAGAAAGTAATGGTATTCATTAATGATTTGCACAAAGGGATACAGCATGTACTTTTACACACTGATGTATTGGAAGAAGTATATTTTGACACTTTCTTTCTAACATCTTTTTGTTTATTATGCATTTCCCTTGTTCCCCTTGGGGGGGGTCAAGGATCAAAGGCTTCAGCTGAAAAGGCACCGCTACGTCTCCACCTTTTAAGGATGTGGGGAGGTCATAAAGACACAACCCAGGTCATCTGTTGTTTCCGATCACCTGCTTTACCAATACTGTAGTTATACTGGGAATCAGAGCGGATTCAGCATTCCTGACACCTGCCATGAAGAAGATGGAAATCATTCTACTATAAACTGTATAGTAGTCCTTGTGTTTTAGGAGGGCTTTGGTCATGATTCTTTTCAAAAGAGGACCAGGCTTTTTAGCGTAGGTAGAATCAAGTACATTCTCAGTTGGTAGGTCGTTTGCTTGCATGGATGCAATGTGTATTACTAACCTACAGCGGGCATGCCTCCATCAATATCCTCTTCAACCTTGATTGAAATGGTGTCTGGGGTCTGCTGCTTTCCAAAAAGAGGGAAACACACGCAAGACAAATTCTTTCATTCGCACAGAATAGTTGTTAATCCCCACCTACGATGGAATGGGTGCCCCCAGCCTGTTCTGCCGGCGATTTGAATTCGCCCTGTAGAAGGGTCTGGAGAAGAGCAATTCATTTCTTTCTGCTTCCGATATGTTTTTGGAGGAGCCAATCACCAAGTTGGTTAGTTCTCCCCCTGGCGCCCTATTGGCTGGTTAAACACAATGACGACAGGGAAGCGACGGCAAGCAGCCATTTGCGTACAGAGTCAGTTGAACAAGTTGATCAAGCCTCTCCTGCTGAAGACAATGACAGCAGCTTCCCCAGACCAACGAGTCTGGCAATAGCCAGGCTACACTTACGGAACATTAATTCATAGTGTGCTTTATAAGGGTGTGTGCTGGAGTTGTAACAGATGAAGCCTCTCATTTGGATGCTGAATAAGAAGATGATTTCCAACCTGCACACTCAGCTCCTCGCGGCAGACCAGCCGCTCGCCGCGCTCCAGGCTCTTGGCCGCGCTGTGGTCCGCATACAGCGAGTTCAGGGCCTCCACTTCTGACGCGGTGAAGAGGGTGTCATGGCCGTCCGTCGCCAAAGGGCCCTCCCCTTTACCGTAGATGCTCAGGATCTTCAGCTCCCCGCTGTGACTGGACATGTGGGAGGAGCCAGGGCCGTCCACACCCAGACTCTCCGAGGTGGCGCCGCGCTGCGTGCTACGGTCTCCAAAGGCATCGCAGTCTTCTGCAGAGGGAGAAAAAAAAGACAGTCATTGTTTTGACACAGTGTTTCCATAAAAGGAGGAAGTGTGTATTTGTACACATGAAATAAACTATTTAAATGTACCATTGACATAGAGGGTTTAAAATGTGTACTGCAGACAAAGATTCAGAGTTTTGGAGAGGGATGTCTCCTCCAGCACCCTCCCCCCTAGACTCAAAGCTCAAGCGGAGGCCAGGTGGAGGACACTGAACGAAAACCAGCGCAAAATGATCTGAGCACAACATTACATGAGAGACAAGCACAATTATTCTATTTTGACAATAACAAGCGACAACGTGTCCTTCCCTGTAAACTGATCAGCTAACATTTATACATTTTGAATTCATTGATGTTTGAGAATGATAAACCAGCTTATGGGGAATCTGTCTTGAAACCCTTCTGGGCTCTTGACTGATTCCATCTTTGAAATGCTACTCCCAAGTTTGACTCGTGTTTAACAGGGCACTGGTCATGATTCTTTTCCAAAGAGGACCAGGCTTTTCAGCGCAGTTAGATTTGAGTACATTCTCAGTTGATCCAGGTCGTTTGCTTGCATGGATGCAATGTGTATTACTAACCTACAGCGGGCATGCCTCCACCAATATCCTCTTCAACCTTGATTGAAATGGTGTCCGGGGTCTGCGTCTTTCCACATAAAGAAGGAAACACACTCAAGACATATTCTTTCATTTGCACAGAATAGTTGTCAATCCCCACTAAGGACACATTATGCATTTTTACACTGCCAAGCCGGTTCGTTCGCGGCTTTGCACGCCCTGCAAATTCATTGTCTTGCCTGTGTACAACAGAGGGGGTAAAATCCCCCTTCGTAACGGAGCCAGCTTTCTTGGTTCACTGGAGATGGCGGGGCTATGCACGGAGAGTACACGTCTTATCGATAAATTGCATACTCCGAATGTCTTTTTTCTTTCGATTCACTCATTCTAGCATGCAATAATAAGTTGACATCCGAGTGTAGACTAAAACACGATTCACGATTTACAAGCGCAAAATCAACAACATATTCTTTAATTGGCTGACGACTATGCTGACCAAGCATCGTAAGGAAAGTTCTTCTGGTATTTTCTCGTAGATCGCACTCTCTCACCGTCTTCGTTAAATGCGACTGCATCACCTTCCCTCCCATGACGGTCAGCAGCTTGCAGATATCAGTATCCCTCCAGGTATAACTACTCATGTTGAAATCACTGCGTTGTCTCTGTTGTTGAGACAATGCAGCAACACCTCTACCCAAGTCCCATCCCTGGAACCGCAAAGCTGTCTCTTCACATTTACATCTAAATGAAAAGTGCCAATATGTGTAGGGTCTAAGAAGGTAAATTGGGGTGCGAAATCAAGCCGGTAAATTACCACGGTCAGTGTAAACGCGCGGACCATGCAAGGAAAAAGGTGGGCATAAGACGGGCATATTAGGCAGCGTTTACAGAATCATAAAGGGGTGTGCTTTCTATGGGTGCGTGCTGAAGTTGTAACAGAGGCAGCCTCTCATTTGGATGCTGAATAAGAAGATGATTTCCAACCTGCACACTCAGCTCCTCGTGGCAGACCAGCCGCTCGCCGCGCTCCAGGCTCTTGGCCGTGCTGTGGTCCACAGACAGCGAGTTCAGGGCCTCCACTTCTGACGCGGTGAAGAGGGTGTCATGGCCGTCCACCGCCAGTGGGCCCTCCCCTTTACCGTAGAAGCTCAGGATCTTCAGCTCCCCGCCGCGACTGGACATGTGGGAGGAGCCAGGGGCGTCCACACCCAGACTCTCAGAGGTGGCGCCGCGCTGCATGCTACGGTCTCCAAAGGCATCGCAGTCTTCTGCAGAGGGAGAAAAAAAAGACAGTCATTGTTTTAATACACTGTTCGCATAGAAGGAGGAAGTGTGTATTTGTCCACAGGAAATAAACTATTTAAATGTACCATTGACATAGAGGGTTTAAAATGTGTACTGCAGACAAAGATTCAGAGTTTTGGAGAGGGATGTCTCCTCCAGCACCCTCCCCCCTAGACTCAAAGCTCAAGCGGGGGCCAGGTGGAGGACACTGAACGAACACCAGCGCAAAATGATCTGAGCACAACACGACATGTGAGACAAGCGCAATCATTCTATTTTGACAGTTACAAGCGACAACGTGTCCTTCCCTGTAAGCTGATCAGCTAACCTTTATACGTTCTGAATTCTTTGATGTTTGAGAATGATAAACCAGCTTATGGGGAATCTGTCTTGAAACCCTTCTGGGCTCTTGACTGATTCCATCTTTGAAATGCTACTCCCAAATTTGACTCGTGTTTTAACAGGGCGCTGGTCATGGTGCTTTTCCAAAGAGGACCAGGCTTTTCAGCGCAGTTAAAACCGAGTACATTCTCAGTTGATCCAGGTTGTTTGCTTCCATGGATGCAATGTGTATTACTAACCTACAGCGGGCATGCCTCCACCAATATCCTCTTCAACCTTGATTGAAATGGTGTCCGGGGTCTGCTGCTTTCCACATAAAGAAGGAAACACACACAAGACATATTCTTTCATTTGCACATAGTAGTTTTCAATCCCCACGAAGGACACATTATGCATTATTATGTTTTTTTTTTAATTCAAGACACTCATGCAAGAATGAGTTTACATCTCAGTGTAGGATAAAACAAGTGCAAAAACGACAACATATGCTTTATTTAGCTGACCATGCATCGTAAGAAAAGTTATTCTGGTACTTTCTCGTAGATCGTACAAGCTTTCCCCGTCTTCATTAAATGCGACTGCATCACCTTCTCTCCCATGATGGTCAGCAGCTTGCGGATATCAGTATCCCTCCAGTTAGAACAACTCATGTTGATATCTCTGTTCATAACTTTCATATAATGTCAATGATTTTTAAACAAGAATAAGTTGTAGAGAAAGGCGTGTCTTTATTTGAGGCACAATTCTAAATAAAAAGAAAAATAAGGTGTTCAAAGTGCTTCACTGAGCTGAAATTGAACATTTCGAACTAAACCATTAAGCAAAATAAAACTTTTTTTGTTTTTAAAGTATTACACAATTAAAATGTTGACCGGTCTCCCTTTGCGCAAAATGCGGCTGTAGAGGATCACACACTCTTTGGTAGAGACGTCTGTGTCCCCGTCAATCATGAAGGACATGTATGTGGCGTTTCCGACGTCCGCAGCTGTCTTTTGCTTTAAGGTGTCGCCTAGTACTGCAATGAATTGTGCACATGCCATCTCATTGCTATACGTCGGGTTGACGTTTAATCCATTTTTCTTCATGAGAATAATTTCGGATTTAAATTTCGTGAATGGCAACTCCTCTTTGGCAATGTTGTATGCAACATTAAATTAGATCATTTCCGATTCCTTAGAGAACCTTATTGTTACTGCCTGTCGCTGAAATGCAGCTGGGAGAGGGGCCACTTTCTCTACACACTTGTCACGTTATGTTGGGTTATTTAGACACATGCTTTTTTAATGTTTCGATACGAAACGTTGTTGACCCGCTTACAAATGCACTATTACCGGCCATATTCTGACCGCACTCCTGACAGTAAATCTGTACATCGTTTGGATGATGTGTCCCCAATCTCTTCACTTCCATTTTTTCCTCCAAAGACATTAAAGAAAACCGATTAGAAAGTAAATAATCCACTTCGTTCATTTTCATGCTAACGCCCGCCATACTGCACTTGCGCTACTGTGCTGTGATTGGTCGAAGGTCACTGTACTGTAGCTACTGTGCTAGGTCAGCCTTTGGGCTAAACTAATTTAGCCCAAATGGGAAGCATATGATGGGGGCGTGTCAGGGCACCTGTCAATCAAACGTCAATGGAAGCTTACGCAGCTTGGGCTGAATGAAATTAGCCCAAATGGGGACGTGTCACGACACCTGTGAATCACAATAAAATGGCTGCTTACGCTTGGGCTGAATTACTTTAGCCCAAATGGGAAGCATATGAAGGGGGCGTGTCACGATACCTGTCAATCAAAATTGAATGGAAGCTTACGCTACTCCGCTTGGGCTGAATACATTTAACCCATTCACAGGAAAAAAAACAAGATGTCATATATCCTGGGTTTTTCTGTCACTTTTTGTTGCTGTTGCTGCTTTAGGTTCTACCAAAATTTAAACTATATGTTTAATAATATTTTTTTAATTTTTACTGTAAAAGGTAGGGAGGGCTTAGCCCTGTTAGCCCATTTATACCAGCCGTCCCTGTTTGTGTATATATATATATCTAGCCGTCCCCTCAAAACATACCTTTTCACACCAGCCTTTCCCACCTAACCTTATTCTTCATGTTTAACCTCTGTTTTTCTTTTATTCCTAGTCTGTCTTACATAGTTTTGATAGGGCAATATGTAAAGCGTCTTAGAGTACCATATTAAGCGCTATATAAATGTAATTTATTATTATTATTACATACAGAACACACGAACAGCGTTGCCCATTAATACCAGCCGTCTCTGTTTATATACATACATACATACATACATACATACATACATACATACATACATACATACATACATACATACATACATACATACATACATACATATATATATATCTCTAGCCGTCCCTGGCGGTACACCTCTGTAACCACACGAGGTGCCTGTACCGTGACGGTTCGGTACAAATACGTGTACTGCTACACCCGTAGTAGAGAGGTGTTGCTGCGTTGTCTCTACCACAGGGACAACGCAGCGATATCAACATGAGTTGTTCTAACTGGAGGGATACTGATATCCGCAAGCTGCTGACCATCATGGGAGAGAAGGTGATGCAGTCGCATTTAATGAAGACGGGGAAAGATGGTACGTTCTACGGGAAAGTACCAGAAGAACTTTTCTTACGATGCTTGGTCAGCAAAATAAAGCATATGTTGTCGTTTTTGCACTTGTTGTTTTATCCTACACTGAGATGTAAACTCATTCTTGCATGAGTGCACACAGTACACATCCGATTCGGCAGCTGGTCCACTTTAAATCGGTCCTGATTGAAAACCACTACACCTAGACTCGTCAAATCTGGACTAAATTTTCACAGTGAGGCTATACATTATATAAAACATAGTTACAGATTTGTGAAACCTTTTTTCTATTTGTGAAAATGCAATACAGGCTAATTTTAATGCTTTTTAGGGGTCCAGACTGCATTAGAACGGTCCTGATTGAAAACCACTACACCTAGACTCTTCAAATCTGGACTAAATCATCACAGTGAGGCTATACATTATGTAAAACATAGTTTCAGATTTGTGAAACCTTTACCCTATTTGTGAAAATGCAATACAGGCTCATTTAGGTTTCAAAAATCTGAAACTATGTTTTACATAATGTATAGCCTCACTGTGATAATGTAGTCCAGATTTGAAGAGTATAGGTGTAGTGGTTTTCAATCAGGACCGATTTGAAGATTCTAAGTGGTTTTCAAGCCGAATCGGATGCTGCGAATCGGATGCCAACTTCAGCGTCGTCTCCGCGGCGCCGTTTAAAACCTCATTTCCACTGTTAATGTATTTATATGATATAGGCCTGATAATAATCATAGTTTGTTAATTTCTTCCATATGAGCAGACATTCTTAAAGATTCGGGACATTCTCTTGCGGTATCTAAGCAGTAGAGATCAGTGCCTGTACCCCCTTTGCGGAACTTTGCCCATTCTCGTGTGATCCCCCTGGTTTGCAGAGGTGCCCGCTCCGTCAGAACGGTTATCCAAATAACAAAGAAGTGTACAACACTCGCATTACAGTGCGTGTATTCACACACAAACCTGATGCCATCTACCTTTACATTAGAGACAGTAACTGGGCTGGTAGCTGTAGAGCTAATGCTAGGGTAACAAGGTAACCATATACAGTAAAGCAACACAATGATACAGCGGTAGTTGACTTACTTGTCCGAGATTTGTCGCTGAGCCGAGGAGTGTTTGTACTGAACCGGACTCCATTTCCAGACGTTCCGCAAGTCCAGCTTTGTATTGGACCAAGTTGAGGAAGCAGTCGTCGGTGAAACTTACTATATGTAGTGATGTTGTGGTTTGCGTCGAGGCATCGGGGCGCGTGTCGAGTACCTCGGCTCCTCCCCCCAGCGGAGCTCCCTATCGAGCAGGATTCACGTAGGCGAAATGACGTAGCGTAATGACGTAGCGTGTGACGTTCGAGGCTTCTCGGGCTGTGCCGCGATATGGGTTCGGCAGAAAGACGACACTACACTACCCAGTTCCAAGATTACTTGAATGGCTATGTAGCCTAATTAATGACACTCATTCTCAGTCATCATGCAGTTCTATTATTACAATTATTAGTAGGCTACTGTAGTTGATAAGACAACTTATCTATTTTGCCCGGGATGACTTAAAATCTTTGTCAAATTATTTGTTTTCTACCATGAGCTCGGGAGATATTTATGAACGGCACACTCACACGTAGGCCTATCAATTAAATGACTTTAATTCTCAAATGTTTTGATGTTGTACGAAGCAAACATCACATCATCACAGGAAACTCTTTCATCAACATTTAATTCACCAGTAGGTGTCCCTAGCGTACTCATTCGAAGCTTCGAGGTCGAACCACTTTGATGGTTCATCTGGCTGCGAGGCATTGACGTTTCATGAGGCATCATCTCGGCACCAACTAATATGTGCTGAGCTCACGTTGTCGTAGCTCATTTTCTCATGGGCGGTCGGGACAAATTCTCTGGAAGGACAAAGCAGAGAAAGGGGAGGTAACCTTTCCCTGTATTTTTCTTCTTCTTTTTTATTGAACATGTTTATAGATAATACAAACAAAAGAATGAGCGATAAAAAGCAAGAAGTAAGTAAAAACGAACAAATGAGATCCTCAGGATCCTTAGCTTAGGTAATACAGTTCAAATAATTTATTTATTTTTTTCCTTATTTCCTTTTTGAAGAGTTTTGTTACATTTGACAGAGTGGTCAATTTTAACCCTTTGCATTGGTTCTTATTGGACACACACACACACACACACACACACACACACACACACACACACACACACACACACACACACACACACACACACACACACACACACACACACACACACACGTCTTGACATAGAGGCATAGGCCGCGGCCGCTTGTGGCCAAGTAGTGGGGGGGCCCCTACCGACCTCCCTATATCCTTATGTATCCTTATTCACCGTCTAACCCCTACCTACTGCTTCATCACATGTATCCTTATTCACCGTCTAACCCCTACCTACTGCTTCATCACATGTATCCTTATTCACTGTCTAACCCCCTACCTACTCCTTGAATCACATGCATCTATTTACTGTAAGTAGTTTTAGGGTGAACAGGTCCAGGGGCGGACTGGGGGGAAAAAGTGGCCCGGGAGTTTCTGTCAGACCAGCCCACTCAATACACGGCGCGCGGCCCACTAAGTACACGCCGCGTTGCCCACTCAATGGATCGCGCGTATCGAACAGTCAGTGGCCTTCTGGGAAAAATACCCATACACTTAACATTATTTTGGATGATTACAAAGAAATTACATCATATATGTATGTTTGTTTTTTAATAACATTTGGATCCACCAATTTGCCTGGATGGACACATGGAATAAAATGATTATTGGCTATTGTAACACTCCAAGGTAGGTATAGTTTGCTAGATGAATATGCTTAACTCTTGGCTAGTATCAGATGGTTAGACAAGTATAACTACAAAGAAAGAGAGAGAAAGACCACACAATAAAGAAACTGGAATCAGAGGGTAGAATTAGCATGAACAATATATTAGAAATGAACAGAACAGAACATACGATGGGGTGTGAACATCAGTGGTATCAGTAGTGTTGCATGCTGGGTGTGTGATTGTTTGTGTGTGTAGGGGTGCTGAATGTGCATAACAAAACAGTAAGTTACATAACGACGTTCCCGAAATTCAGCCGTGGTGCAGAGTTACAGCCACTCCGAGCCAGTCGCACATTGAGCTTCCCCCAAATGCGCTGTTTTGGTGGCTGTAGCTATAATGCAAATGAGGAGGAGCGAGGCGGGTCAAGGAGGAGGGTGGGGGTGTGGCCCTGAGCAGCTTGCAGCCACGGTACCATTCGCTCTGTTTACAGTGGATGTATCGCAATGGCGAGGCTCACACAGCCTTTAGCCGTGTTCTGTAAATATTCTAGAACACACGGGAGTCCTGGAGCTCTATATCAAAATATTATCATATAGCCTACATAGCCTATATCATATAATATTATAACGGCCAAAAGATGTGTGAGCCGATATTATGAATCTCAAACGACCGCGTTGGGTTCTCCGACGTTCCTGGTTCTTCAACGTCCTCATCAATGTGAAGTAGACTGAACCACGACAAGGAGGAGAAAGGGATCGTTGCCGGGCAGCGCTTAGGCACCTCCGCCTCCGGCGGTGGTCCCTCAGCGGGTCTCAAGCTGGAGACATTCGCCGCTAACAATCCCTTTCTCCTCATGGGTTGAGCGCATGCGTAGAACTGGGTGCCGCGTTGCGTGTATGTATGCAAATCCAAATTCTCTACCTCAATCCGCACAGCTGAGAACACTTCGGCTGTATAAGAACCAATTTAGAGGTGTTTATTAATAAGGTGGAGATCTTTTCTTACTTTGGACTTCCGAAGTCTGTAAAACACATATTAGAAGACACTTAAAAAAAAAACGAAAAATAGTCACCATGAGTGTGAAGACCGATTGCGAGTAGCAGTATAAAACTCAGTCAGTGCGATTCTGATAATATAGGTATAGCTCTTGGAGAAAATTACGCTTGTGCCGCTGTGATAACCATTATAGGGCTGATGCCATGATGGGCGTGGGCCGGTACATAATAGTATTTTCGGCCATCGGCCCACCGGGGATGTCCCCGGTATTCCCGATGGCCAGTCCGCCCCTGGCAGTGCCACAGGCTGATAGCATCCATGCCACGCCGCATTAGTGATTCATGCAAAAGGGGCCCAAACCAACTACTGAGTACATATGCATGATCATACTTTTCATAGGGCCAACATTTCCTTATTTGAAATCCTTTTTTTATTGATTGCATGTAATATTCTAATTTTCAGAGATTTTGAATTTTGGGTTTTCATAAGGTGGAAGCCATAATCTTAAAAATTATAACAAATAAAGGCTTGGAATATCTCAATTGACATGTAATGAGTCTACATAATGTATAAGTATGACCTTTTAAGTTGAATTACTGAAATAAATGAACTTTTGCACGATATTCTAATTTTCTGAGTATGACCTGTTCACTTTACACTGACTATTCCTCCAAGCTAGTTAATACATCCGATGGAAAGTTAATGCACGTAACGATTGGTCACCAGACATAACAGAAAACATAATTTGTTAATTAACTCGGTTTTGCGGTGGTATCTGGGCATATATAATGCCGCTTTTCCACTGCATGGTACCAGCTCGACACGACTCGACCCAGCTCGCATTTTTTGCGTTTCCACCGCGAAAACATGGTATCTGCTATCTGGTACCTGAAGTGGCTGCTTTTTTCAGTACCGCCTCGCTCTAGGTTCCAAGCGAGCTGAGCCGATGCTAAAAGGTGACGTCGGCAGACGGCCGGCCACTGATTGGCTAGAGAGTGTGACGAAGTCACGAGAGCGACATGGCAACCATGCTGGTAACAGCCATAGCAGCGCCGCAGCCAACATATTCCACTTCTTCAACATGCCAGCTAATAATAGTAATGTTATCGATGTCCTCCATTGTTGTTATGTTGGTTCGGGCTGTTTCCCAAAGTGAAGGCTGCAGCCTTGCTAGGACGCGTCCTTGCTAGTCGCGTCCTATGGAGATGAGACTAGAGTGCTAGATCGAGTGCTTCCTAGCGTTTGTAACGTCGGACTTTGGGAACGACTTGGTAGTGTGGAAGCGCTTCCGCTTCCGCTTTTTAATACTGCGTGTCCGCTTGTAAACACATGTGCGCTTATGAATAAAACATGGCAGCAATCAAGCTGATCGATATTTATTTGACTTTTGTCTGTTATGAATGCGGTCATGTCTCCTTCGCATGGAGCCTCTTTGGGGAAGTCACAAAAGCTTTGTTGTGGTTGATCGAATTGTCTTTATTAAAAGGAAAATCCATTCAATTTTTATAAAACTAAGTATAATTGTCTGAGAACTTAATTCATGCATCACATTTACAGTACGGTTGATTACGATTATGCAGGGGGAAAAAGACAAGAAAGACAAGAAAGAGATGATAAACGTGTATTTATTTGGCTATATTATTTAACTGATCCGATTCATTCATTCATATATGCCTACAATCTACCAGTGCTTTGAACACATAAGTATATCATATAAAATACAATTAAATACGTTCATTAAAAATTACAAACATTGCAAATGATCGGTTGTGCATTAATTGTACAACATTGGATAGTGGCACTATCCCTTCCACCGGCAAACAAATGTTTGTGCGCCACCCTAAAGGTGCGGCCACACCAGACGCGTATCTCGCGTACTTCGCGTATGAAATCGCCATTTTTTCCATAGGGAACCATTGGTTTACACGCGTATTACGCGTATAAGCAACATTTTACGCGCGTATTGCGCGTATATTTACGCGCTATACGCGCGTACTTTTCAAGAGTTCAAAAAATTGAATTGAATTGTTTTTGGCACATACCTCACTCATTTAGCTGGTTATCAATCATTGTTTGCAAGGATGGTGAAGAAAAACCTTGTTTTCTAATTCTCCACAATAATATCAATGGCTGGTGGAACGACCTTAAAATGGCCATAAAGTAGTTCTGTATATGCAGTGTAAGCTTGTCCAGGCCCTGCAAGTCAGGATGTAGGCTAATAGTCTGAATGTTTTTTTTACCTAGTGGGCATCCCAGAAATGCACCACAATACAGGAAATCAAAATTGTCTACCCCCGTTCATTACTGCACCCATCCCACAAATCGGATCACCAGCCGCCACGGCAAACAAGGAGTGAAGGGTGACCAATGCTAGGAATCTTCTGACTCTGTTCCATTAGAATAATGCTGCATTCTAGAGAGAGGACCGGCATGAACTGACTCAAGCATCACTGAGATCTAGACATTTAACCAGGGACCTTTAAGTGGATCCTCTTCAACCACGATTGCAGATTGTGATACAAGATATGAACTAGAAAATAATGGCAGTAGAAAGACCGCAATTAGAAAGTCAAAACAAGAGGTAGTTGGCATTAAGGACATGACAAAAGGCTTTTTCTAATAACAAAGGTAGAGGTAATGACATAGTTGTGGAAATATCAAAACGTAACTTCAATATACAATTGTACACAAATTATATAATTAATCAATTTAAAGTAATTTATCTAAATTCTCCTTGGACCTAGAGATACCTCCAGTCCCCTCTAATTAAAAGGCATTAAGATAGTTTGCATTTGCAATTGAACTTACTGAACGAATGCTTGGTAAATTTGCTGCCTGTTTCTTCGCATGATTAAGCTCTAAAAATAAATCAAATGTTTTGCAGTCAGAAGTGTCCTAGAACTAAGTCATTCTTCATCACACAGACATAATTTCTCAAAAATAAAAACATGGCGAATCAAAGTTGGAAAGCGTTTAATCATGATGGAAAAAAAAAGCAGCACCTGTATACAGGTGTCGAAGCATCCCTTTAAAGGGGTAGTTTGGAATTTTGGACAAAGGGCCTGATTCCCATAATGTTAGAAATAAAACGAACCTATCGTTAGAAATTAAACTTCGCCGGTGTGAGTCTTCATGTGGACGTTCAGGGTGCCATGCCGAGCGAAGCGCTTTGTGCATTGGTCGCAACTGTAGGGCTTCTCCCCGGTGTGAGTCCTCATGTGGTTCTTCAGGGTTTCACTTTGACTGAAGCGCTTTGTGCATTGGTCACAGCTGTAGGGCTTCTCGCCGGTGTGAGTCCTCATGTGGTTCTTCAGGTGTTCATTTCGACTGAAGCACTTCGTGCATTGGTCGCACCCGTAGGGCTTCTCGCCGGTGTGAGTCCTCATGTGGATCTTCAGTTTGTTTTGCTCAATGAAGCTCTTCGTGCATTGGTCACACCTGTAGGGCTTCTCCCCAGTGTGAGTCCTCATGTGGATCTTCAGTTTGCTTTGCTCAATGAAGCTCTTCGTGCATTGGTCACACCTGTAGGGCTTCTCCCCGGTGTGAGTCCTCATGTGGTTCTTCAGGGTTTCACTTTGACTGAAGCGCTTCGTGCATTGGTCACACCCGTAGGGCTTCTCCCCCGTGTGAGTCCTCATGTGGATCCTCAGGGACGAGCTCTGACTGAAGCTCTTCGTGCATTGGTCACACCTGTAGGGCTTCTCGCCGGTATGAGTCCTCATGTGGTTCTTCAGTTTGTTTTTCAGAATGAAGCTCTTCGTGCATTGGTCACACCTGTAGGGCTTCTCGCTGGTGTGAGTCCTCATGTGGATCTTCAGCATGTCTTTCGAACTGAAGCGCTTCGTGCATTGGTCACACCTGTAGGGCTTCTCCCCCGTGTGAGTCCTCATGTGGATCCTCAGGGACGAGCTCCGACTGAAGCACTTCGTGCAATGGTCGCACCTGTAGGGCTTCTCGCTGGTGTGAGTCCTCATGTGGTTCTTCAGGCGTTCACTTTGACTGAAGCTCTTCCTGCATTGGTCACAGCTGTAGGTCTTCTCCCCGGTGTGAGTCCTCATGTGGCTCTTCAGGTGATCACTTCGACTGAAGCGCTTCGTGCATTGGTCACACCTGTAGGGCTTCTCCCCGGAGTGAGTCATTTTGTGGATCCTCAGGGATTTCCTCTCTCTGTAGCGCTTGATGCATTGGTCGCACCCGTAGGGCTTCTCACCGGTGTGAGTCCTCATGTGGTTCTTCAGGCATTCACTTCGACTGAAGCTCTTCGTGCATTGGTCACAGCCATAGGGCTTCTCGCCGGTGTGAGTCCTCATGTGGTTCTTCAGGCATTCACTTCGACTGAAGCTCTTCGTGCATTGGTCACAGCTGTAGGGCTTCTCCCCCGTGTGAGTCCTCATGTGGATACTCAGGGACGAGCTCCGACTGAAGCACGTCGTGCATTGGTCGCACCTGTACGGCTTCTCGCTGGTGTGAGTCCTCATGTGGTTCATTAGGCGTTCACTTTGACTGAAGCTCTTCGTGCATTGGTCACAGCTGTAGGTCTTCTCCCCGGTGTGAGTCCTCATGTGGCTCTTCAGGTGATCACTTCGACTGAAGCGCTTCGTGCATTGGTCACACCTGTAGGGCTTCTCCCCGGAGTGAGTCATTTTGTGGATCCTCAGGGATTTCTTCTCACTGTAGCGCTTGATGCATTGGTCGCACCCGTAGGGCTTCTCACCGGTGTGAGTCCTCATGTGGTTCTTCAGAAGATCACATCGACTGAAGCTCTTCGTGCATTGGTCACAGCTGTAGGGCTTCTCGCCGGTGTGAGTCCTCATGTGGTTCTTCAGGCGTTCACTTTGACTGAAGCTCTTCGTGCATTGCTCACAGCTGTAGGGCTTCTCGCCGGAGTGAGTCATTGTGTGGATTCTCAGGGAATCTTTCCGTCCGTAGCGCTTCTTGCATTGGTCACACCCGTACGGCTTCTCGTCTGGTTGGGTCCTCATGTGGACGATCATATTGGCATTGTTGGGAGAAACCTTCCACCAACCATCCACCGCCAGTGGTCCCTCCCCTTTTCCGTAGACGCTCAGGATCCGCAGCTCCCCGTTGTGATTGGCCATGTGGGAGGAGCCAGGGGCGTCCACACCCAGACTCTCTGAGGTGTCGCCGCGCTGCGTGCTGCAGTCTCTGATGTCATTGCCGTCGTCTTCAGAGAGGAAAACAAAGACAGAGAAAGTAATGGTATTCATTAATTATTTGCACAAAGGGATACAGCATGTACTTTTACACACTGGTGTATTGGAAGAAGTATATTTTGACACTTTCTTTCTAACGTCTTTTTGTTTATTACGCATTTCCCTTGTTCCCCTTGGGGGGGGGTCAAGGGTCAAAGGCTCCAGCTGAAAATGCACCGCTACGTCTCCACCTTTTAAGGATGTGGGGAGGTCATAAAGACACAACCCAGGTCATCTGTTGTTTCCGATCACCTGCTTTACCAATACTGTAGTTATACTGGGAATCAGAGCGGATTCAGCATTCCTGACACCTGCCATGAAGAAGATGGAAATCATTCTACTATAAACTGTATAGTAGTCCCTGTGTTTTTGCAGGGTGCCGGTCATGATGCTTTTCAAAAGAGGACCAGCACAGTTAGAATCGAGTACATTCTCAGTTGGTAGGTCAGTTTGCTTGCATGGATGCAATGTGTATTACTAACCTACAGAGGGCATGCCTCCACCAATATCCTCTTCAACCTTGATTGAAATGGTGTCTGGGGTCTCCTGCTTTCCACATAAAGAAGGAAACACATTTTCATTTCCTTTCATTTGCACAGAATAGTTGTTAATCCCCATTTACGATAGACTGGGATCCCCCAACCTGTTCTGACGGCGATTTGAATCCGCCCTGTAGAAGGGTCTGGAGAAGAGCAATTCATATCTTTCTGCTTCCGAGACGTTTTTGGAGAAGCTGTCACACCCAAATTGTACCGGGGGCGAAACATGTACCGCCTACGTAATCTGCGTTCGAAATTTCCAAACCTGCCTGGCAACGGACGATCGCGTTGAACGTTGCCTGGCAACGGACGATCGCGTAGAACGATGACGTAGGAAGGTTCATGAATATTCACAAACATTTGCGCTCATTCATTCAGCGTCACAAGACGAATTAACATCAAGCAGATAACACTTATTTTACAAATGACATTTATTAGCGTTGCTAACTTTATATTTGCATTGGATATAATTGTTAAATGGCATTTAGCTAGTAAACTGAGTGTATTAACACAAGCTAGCTAGACTATGATACACTTTAAAACACTCAATTTACTAGCTATATTCAATACATTACAAATATAAAGTAAAAAAAAGTGTTGTCTGTATTATTTACTGTATTATTTACTGTTATTTCTTCTTTGGCAACATCAGCGCGAACGTTTTTTTAAACCTGCCTAGCAACGGACAATCGTGTCGAACGATGACGTAATGTTTCGAACGCGAATTACGTAGGTGGTAACATTTTCGCCCCCCGTACAATTTTGGTGCGATAGCGCCAATCACCAAGTTGGCTTCTCCCCCTGGCACCCTATTGGCTAGTTTAACACAATGACGACAGGGAAGCGACGGCAAGCAACAATTTGCGTAGAGTCAGTTGAACACGTTGATCAAGCCTCTTGTGCTGAAGACAATGACAGCAGCTTCCCCAGACCAACGAGTCTGGCAATAGCCAGGCTACACTTACGACTCATTAAATCATAGAGGAGTGTGCTTTCTATGGCTGTGTGCTGGAGTTGT
Organism: Gadus macrocephalus; assembly: GCF_031168955.1. Taxonomy (NCBI): domain Eukaryota; kingdom Metazoa; phylum Chordata; class Actinopteri; order Gadiformes; family Gadidae; genus Gadus; species Gadus macrocephalus. Next base: position 33,234,178 of record NC_082385.1, read on the forward strand.
AACAGATGAAGCCTCTCATTTAGATGCTGAATAAGAAGATGATTTCCAACCTGCACACTCAGCTCCTCGTGGCAGACCAGCCGCTCGCCGCGCTCCAGGCTCTTGGCCGCGCTGTGGTCCGCAGACAGCGAGTTCAGGGCCTCCACTTCTGACGCGGTGAAGAGGGTGTCATGGCCGCCCACCGCCAGTGGGCCCTCCCCTTTACCGTAGACGCTCAGGATCCTCAGCTCCCCGCTGTGACTGGACATGTGGGAGGAGCCAGGGCCGTCGACACCCAGACTCTCCGAGGTGGAGCCGCGCTGCGTGCTACGGTCTCCAAAGGCATCACAGTCTTCTGCAGAGGGAGAAAAAAAAGACCAAGTAATTGTTTTGATACACTGTTTGCATAAAAGGAGGAAGTGTGTATTTGTACACATGAAATAAACTTTTTAAATGCATGTTTATTAGGGCTGTAACGATATGCATATCGAAACCGGAATCACGACACTCAAAACCACAAACCTGCCTCGCGGTGTGAGAAGGCAGAAGCAAGATACGCCCTATCTAACTCCGTGGTCAAATTGTCAGATGGAAATTTGCTAATAATCTGTCTAAATAATAGTCTGCTGACACCACTCCTCTTATCGATGCCGTAAGTCTGCGACGAGATGCCCTCTCTGTGATGACAGCTCTCCGTGGCTACGGAGGATTGCATTTCTCCACAGCCTGCGAAGTCCTCATATGCGATATGAACGACATTTATCCAGAGTGGGACAAATGCGAAAAAATAGCCTGTGTGATCCTGTCTCTATTGTTTTGTGTGATTTGAACGGCAGTTGGTCTGCTTATAGGTCGGAATGAAGCGGCCACCGATTGACACGATGGGTACTTTATTCTACCGGACTCGTTTGTTTCTTCACTAGACACACACACGCTACCGCTCGCTCTCCTCGCTCGTCCACTCACTCGCTGACGTCACTCACACACACATACATACGCTACTCGTAACACTGCCTCGTTATCGCGAATCAGACGTTCATGTTATTTCCCCCCATCTATTTGAAAGTTGGGCTATTAAACATGTTGCATTCTATACGGCCTGATTATGTCATTATTTAAGCTACATAGCCTAATAAGAATCCATAATAGGATATTTGACTAAACCACAAAAACTAGTTGAGGGTTTTTGCCTACCTGCAAGCATCCTCCAACAGCAATCTTTGGTTATTTATTTATTAATGTAGCGATTCATTAATAGTATTCTTTCTGTTCAAATCTGATCAGTGTTCCAAAATATTTTTTATTAAATGTTACATTAAGTTTATTGTTATACAAGTGTTGTTTAAGATTAAAAAAAAAATCGAGGGATGTATCGAACAGTGGGTCAAAAATCTTGATACAAACCGAATCGTGAGTTGGTTTATTGTTACAGCCCTAATGTTTATGTAACATTGAGACCGAGGGTTTAAAATGTGTACTGCAGACAAAGATTCAGAGTTTTGGAGAGGGATGTCTCCTCCAGCACCCTCCCCCCTAGACTCAAAGCTCAAGCGGAGGCCAGGTGGAGGACACTGAACGAACACCAGCGCAAAATGATCTGAGCACAACATGACATGTGAGACAAGTCATGCGAGTGCGGACAGTGTACTACGTTTAAGGGAACTAATGGAAGTATGGATATTGGAGCACAGCACAAATGACAACGTGTCCTACCCTGTAAGCTGATCAGCTAACATTCAATTCATTGATCTTTGAGAATAATAAACCAGCTCATGTGATATCGTTCTTGAAACCCTTCTGGGCTCTTGACTGATTCCATCTTTGAAATACAACTCCCAAGTTTGACTCGTGTTTAACAGGGCAATGGTCAAGATTCTTTTCCAAAGAGGACCAGGCTTTTCAGCGCAGTTAGAATCGAGTACATTCTCAGTTGATCACGGTTGTTTGCTTGCATGGATGCAATGTGTATTACTAACCTACGGCGGGCATGCCTCCACCAATATCCTCTTCAACCTTGATTGAAATGGTGTCTGGGGTCTGCTGCTTTCCACAGAGAAGGAAACACACAAGACATTATTTCATTTGCACAGAATAGTTTTTAATCCCCACTTACGACTCATTGCTTCATAAAGGGGTGTGCTTGAGTTGTAACAGAGGACGCCTCTCATTTGGATGGTGAATAAGAAGATGATTTCCAACCTGCACACTCAGCTCCTCGCGGCAGACCAGCCGCTCGCCGCGCTCCAGGCTCTTGGCCGCGCTTTGGTCCGCAGACAGCGAGTTCAGGGCCTCCACTTCTGACGCGGTGAAGAGGGTGTCATGGCCGTCCACCGCCAGTGGGCCCTCCCCTTTACCGTAGACACTCAGGATCTTCAGCTCCCCGCTGTGACTGGACATGTGGGAGGAGCCAGGGCCGTCCACACCCAGACTCTCCGAGGTGGCGCCGCGCTGCGTGCTACGGTCTCCAAAGGCTTCGCAGACACAGAGGGTTTAAAATGTGTAATGCAGACAAAGATTCAGAGTTTTGGAGAGGGATGTCTCCTCCAGCCCCCTCCCCCCTAGACTCAAAGCTCAAGCGGCAACGGTAAGCTGATCAGCTAACATTTATACATTTTGAATTCATTGATGTTTGAGAATAATAAACAGCTCATGTGGCATCTGTATTGAAACCCTTCTGAGCTCTTGACTGATTCCATCTTTGAAATGCAACTCCCAAGTTAGACTCGTGTTTAACAGGGCGCTGGTCATGATGCTTTTCCAAAGAGCTTTTTAGCGCAGTTAGAGTCTAGCATCAGCCTAGAATCTATGCTGCCTAGAATCTACTACATCAGGTAAATGTACTCAGGGTGAAAGTACATACCTTCACTTGTAAAGTGGGTCCGCAAAGTCTTCAAGGATAGCCGTGTGTTTCCAGGTGGTCTGTATGGCAGGCAACATCCCTTGAGAGAAGCTGCTGAATGTAAGCACTTGATGAGCTGGCCTGTGTAGAGACAACAAGGTCAAATTAGTACTCAATTTACTTTGTATGCATTCCAGGTGCAAGTTGTAAGAAGACATAAGATAAGCATGTTTAGTGAATTATATTAGCCTAATACTTAAAATTAGATCTATGAAATGATCAGATGAATTCATACAATTTATTTGTTTGCATATTTCGTCTGTCTGAAAAGTTCATCTCATCATCTCAATAGAATTACATCAAGCTCTGCAGAAATCTGCTAATAACCCATTGATTTGAATCAGGTGGGATGGGGAAAATATGAGTGGGCCCTGGAATGGCAGTCCAACCCGCAACTCACTACCTGTGAACTCGTACCAGATCGATGTATAGCATTATGCTGCATCCGGGGACACATTTCAGACCGTAAGTTACGAACTGTAACGGAGGTCATTATTATTATTATCAACCTTTATTTACCCAGGCAAGCAAATTAAAAACAAAATTCTTATTTTCAAGTGCAGCCTGAAAAGAGCTAATTCGCTCTTTAAGGGGTAGAGGGAGGGGAGTGCTCAGAGGGAAAACAAGGTGATGGTAGAGGGTTGTGAAAACGCTACAACTACTGCGGTCACGTAGCTGGAAAAAGACAGTTGTACTCATTTGTAGAAGGGTGAGCAGACATTCTTAAAGATTCGGGACATTCTCTTGGTATCCAAGCAGTAGAGATCAGTGCCTGTACCCCCTTTGCTGAACTTTGCCCATTCTCGTGTGATCCCCCTGGTTTGCAGAGGTGCCCACTCAGACAGAACGGTTATCCAAATAACAAAGAAGTGTACAACACTTGCATTACAGTGCGTGTATTCACACACACATACCTGATGCCCAGTGCTTAATTTGAGGGGGAGCAAGGGGGAGCGCGCTCCGGAAGCTCTGACGTGCGCTCCGCCAGCTGGATCTGGAGTGTGTGTGTGTGTGTGTGTGTGTGTGTGTGTGTGTGTGTGTGTGTGTGTGTGTGTGTGTGTGTGTGTGTGTGTGTGTGTGTGTGTGTGTGTGTGTGTGTGTGTGTGTGTGTTTTGTTCAGATGTGCAGCAAGAGAGGTTGGACTTGGAGTGACACGAGTCGGTTGAGTGATGTGTGATAAATCTGCGAGGAGTTAGCGAAAGTGGCTGCGGAGAAGAGGGGCAAGAAGGCCAAAATGAACTTTATTATTATTATGGTTTTTGTGGTATTCTGGTATTGTTCTGGTTAATAATATGTATCTATTTGTTAACGTGGCCAAGTTGTCATGCCAGATTGTTGTTCTAACTAGGCCTACTATAATCTATGAGGTAGCCTATCTATTTGTTTTCATCTTTTGATGCGACGGAGATCCATTTTCAAGGACTTGGTGTATTTTGTTGTGTTGAGAATACAATGACTCAATGACGCACCTGCGAGTGCATGACATTATTCCTCAACTGTTAGTAAACAACGGTAAACTTTATAACGTCTCTCCAACCCAACATATGTTTACTATTTTTTCTGGGTACATCCCCATTCACGAGGCTTTAGTAGGCTAATTTCTTGCGATGTTGACTAAATAAGTGTGGGTTGTTCGAAAGCGCCCACCAGAGCCCCCGCCCCCCCCCCGCTTTTTTTCTACTCGTCCTCAGCGCTCCGGGAGCTCCCACTTGACAAATTAAGCACTGCTGATGCCATCTACCTTTACATTAGAGACAGTAACTGGGCTGGCAGCTGTAGAGCTAATGCTAGGGTAACAAGGTAACCATATACAGTAAAGCAACACAATGATATAGAGGTAGTTGACTTACTTGTCCGAGGTTTGTAGCTGAGCCGAGGAGAGTTGGTAGTGATCCGGACTCCTTTTCCAGACGTTCAGCAAGTCCAGCTTTGTATTGGACCAAGTTGAGGAAGTCGGTGAAATGTTTGGCGCGTTTCCAGAGAAAATAGTCTCGGATGAAGGAACTAAACATAGACTTTTGTGATCATTTGTACATCCCAACACTGAGCAACTGCCATGCTTGCAAGCTATGATGTCTCTCCAGGAAAGAACTGTGTGTATGCTGAGCCCACGCGGTCGTAGCTCCTTTTCTCATGGGCGGTCGGGACAAATTTTCTGGGCGGGCAAAGCAGAGAAAGGGGAGGTAACCTTTCTTCTTCTTCTTCTTGGGGTTTTACGGCGATTGGCATCCACAACTTGGTTCATTACCGCCCTCTTCTGATCCAGTTAATGAATCAAAACAAAAAATATCACTCACTCGTTCACACCTTCTTTCTACTCTATATCCTATCATATAACCCTGTTTCTTTTAAAAAGCCGAACAATACTTTTATACAATTCCTCTTCATTAATCTTAAAATATTTTCCAAAGTAAACTCCTGCATACCCAATTCTCTCAATAGATTTTTCATACTTTCCCTCTCCGTCCCATAACCACTATAACCACATTAAAACACGTTCCACTGTCTCCTCTACCTGGCACCCCTCACATAATCCAGTGTGGTGTTTACCTATCAAATTCATTGTTTTATTTAGTGCACTGTGCCCCAACCTTAAGAGGTAACCTTTCCCCGTTCTATTATCCTTTTATTGAACATGTTTAAATGGAAATGTCACCCATTTTCATTAATCGTTGTATCGTTAGAAACCAACTCATATTTTTGAACGGTGAAGAACATTTTTCGCTATCTGTGTGCTCAATGTTTTGTCTAGACAATATCGCCTAACAGCCTACCGGGACTTTCTGGAATGGGTCCTGCAAGGCGAGAGATTGGGCCGAGGCTGTCGTGTCGTTCTACCTACTTAACTTGCGTCGTGCAGACCATCCGACTAAAATATCCAGCTCCAGACGACCAGTAGTGCGGGCACTAAGAAGCTGACGACGCTCCGGAGGAACTATACGTTTCATTGTTTACATATATTTTTGTTTATATTTCTTGTAATAAATGGTTCAAATTCACGCTGTTGTTGTAGGAGTGTTGCTCCAAGTCTATATTCGAGAAATAATATTATTGGACGACCAACATGTCACAAGCGGAGCTACTAAGCTACTGTTTCCTTAGATTAAAACAATAGGCCCTATCAGAATAACGGTCATACATCATTTTTTATCAATTATTATAAGTCTAAATTGCACTATAAGTTAGCTGCCTATCAGTTACCTCCTTCTAAGTTTTGGTGTCAACAAAGCAGGAGATAAGCTACATTGTATTTTTTATTCACAAATGAAAGAATTGTGTCATGGGTAGAAAATACATTTGTGAATCCTTCTCTGTGCATTCATTATTAATGAGACTGTTCTGACCCCATAAAGATAGTTCACATTTGCATTCCTACTGGAGCGTCTGATACTAAGGCCAGGCCAATCAACTGAATACTTTGTTGTGTAGATTGTTGTTCCTTGCAGACATGTCCACCTCCCCCATAGTGTAGGCCTACTGCCGTTAACTTGGCTTTTAATATGCGAGAGAAAACGGCCATCTATTCTCACAAGTATGTTTGAATTTGAATAGTGACATGAGGCTGAATTCATTGCCAATAATCTTTTCACGGCAGTCCTTTACACCTTCATCTTGTGATGACGACGCCGATGTGGGCGTGAGGGTTGACTCAGACTGATAGCTTTCGTCGGTTTCACCAACTTCATGGCTACTGGCACTGGTATCGAGGCCTGTTGACTATAAAACCAAAGTTTTAATATCAAACTAACACACGTGAAACATTGTAAAACACTGATAACAGCAAACGTATATAGAACGCAGAGTCTATACAACGTTAAATTGCCAACTTGGCTTATTCACTGCTGAAAGAACGAAAGAAGGCAGATTTACTTTGTAAACAGCCAACTTATATACAACTCCTATGAGATGTGTTGCTTTACTGCAAACGACTGTATCAGTGTGTTTTATCTACTGTATATACACATTTTATGTGTTTAGGCCATTTATAAGATCTCGTTAACATCACTAAAGGTAATTTCCAAATACATTAAAGAAAAGAAAAAGACAAAAGCAAAGAGACTTTGCAGCAGTAGCACACTTTTATTTGAGTGGGAGACGAATCAGGTCAACAAAACATCTGAACATCTAACCCGTCTAACACAATAACAACGCAACATTAGAACATCATAAGAACGGCAAAAAAAAACCTCGACCAACATGCAGGAAGCTAGCCTAGTGTTCTTTATGGAAGGGACTTCAAGCTGTCCAGTGCTGCAGAGAGTCCAGCTACCTCTGTATACATGGGCAGGTCTTCCCTGCACTTGAGGCAGTGATCAGACGTTTTCTTCCTTTCATCTACGCAGAATTTACACCCCACCAGGGTCCTGCAGCAGGATGAGAACATCGGCTGAGTCATTGTAGCTAAAAAAAGAACCTGTATGTACATTTTAAATATTGATATTGATTTGAGATTGGAACTTCAGAAAAATGAACTGGCAATTTAGAAAAAAGACTGTTCCATTATGAAATTCAGGTACTGGGATCATAAAAATGAATAATTATTAGTAGAATTTAGAGCTCTCACATTACATTGGACACAGAAATGAGTCAGAATTTTGAGAAGCAGCTTCTGCCAAGGCAACACATGTTGATGTCTATTTTGGCATAATTTATATTTTGCTTTAATAAAATGTATGCATGTGGAGCCAGAGTCGTCTTTTACAGGGTTGCAGTACTTATACTTAATTTCAGAGCCTGAACTTTAAAGGCTCTGTACTTATGCAATTAGAAGTTGAATCGGTATTTCTATTTTTAACCAAGTATTTCTTAAAAGGTCATACTAATACATTATGTAGACTCATTATATGCAAAGTGAGATATTCCAAGCCTTTATTTGTTATACATTTGAAGATTATTGCTTACAATTTATGAAAACCCTAAATTCAAAATCTCAGAGAAGTAGAATATTGTGAAAAGGTTCGATATTGTAGGCTCAAAGTGTCACATTCTAATCAGCTAATTAATACAAAACACCAGAAAAGAGTTCCTTAGCCTGCTTCAGTAGGATTCACAATCATGGGGAAGCCTCAGAAGGTAATTGCAAAAGAAGTTGGATGTTCGCCAAGTGCTGTATCAAAGCACATTAATAGAAAGTTAAGTGGAAGGGCAAAGTGGGGAAGAAAAAGGTGCACAAGGAGCAGGGATGACCGCAGCCTGGAGAGGATTGTGCGCAAAAGGCCTTTCAAAAGTGTTGGAGAGCTTCACAAGGACTGGGATGAGGCTGGGGTGAGTGCATTAAATCTGTGAAATGGGCTTTAAATGTCATATTCCTCTTGTCAAGCCGCTCCTGAACAAAGAACAACATCAGAAGCGTCTTACCTGGGCTAAAGAAAAAAATAACTGATCTGTTGCTCAATGGTCCAAAGTCCTCTTTTCGGAGACCAAGGTCCCAGAGTCTGGAGAAAGATTGGAGAGGCACAGAAGGCAAGATGCTTGAAGTCCAGTGTGAAGTTACCACAGTCTGTTGGTTTGGGGAGCCATATCATCTGCTGGTGTTGGTCAACTGTGCTTTATTAAGACCGGAGTCAACGCAGCCGTCTTCCAGGACATTTTAGTGCACCTCATGCTTTCTTCAGCGGACCATCTTTAAGAGGATGCTGACTTCATTTTCCAGCAGGACTTGGCACCTGCCAAAACTACAAAAACCTGGTTCAATGACCATGGGATTACTGTCCTTGATTGGCCAGCAAACTCGCCTGACCTGAACCCCATAGAGAATCTATGGGGCATTGCCAAGAGAAAGATGAAAGACTTGAGACCAAACAATGGCTAAGAGCTGAAGGCCGCTATTGAAGCACCCTGGTCTTCCATAACACCTCAGCAGTGCCACAGGCTGATAGCATCCATGCCACGCCGCATTAGTGATTCATGCAAAAGGGGCCCAAACCAACTACTGAGTACATATGCATGATCATACTTTTCATAGGGCCAACATTTCCTTAATTAAAATCCTTTTTTTATTGACTTCATGTAATATTCAAATTTTCAGAGATTTTGAATTTTGGGTTTTCATAAGGTGGAAGCCATAATCTTAAAAATTATAACAAATAAAGGCTTGGAATATCTCACTTGACATGTAATGAGTCTACATAATGTATTAGCATGACCTTTTTAGTTGAATTACTGAAATAAATAAACTTTATGAGTATGACCTGTTCACTGTTCACTCCATGCTAGTTCATACAACCGATGGAAAGTTAATGCACGTAATGATTGGTCACCAGACATAACAGAAAACATAATTTGTTCATTAACTCGGTTTTGCGGTGGTATCTGAGCATACAAGACTCTTCTCTCTTCCTTTTTAACTATTCCTGAATGTGTCAGGGCTGGATTGTCCTGTCTCTCTTACGCTTTCTTCAGTACCAGCTCCTGATTCCTGGCTGTTCCAGGTCCGTGTTGTCTCTGTAGTTTCATCCTTCCCCAGGATCTGTCCTTGAGCCAGCGGAATCTGGCCCAACCCGTAGTAGAGGATCAGGAGTAGGCTCGCCATTTTCAGCATCGTCGTGTGTCTGTTGCTCCTTGCTCGGCTGGGTCTGGTCCTCGGGTAGTTGGTCAGCCCCAGGCGTGTCTACATCTGGTTCCTCCTCACGCTATTCCCTTGTTTTGGGTTGAGCGGCTTCTGTGCAGTGGTTGAGGTGATACCAGGTGGCACTGCCTTCCACCTGGATGGCTGTTGGTGTTGCGTTGGTGACTTTGTATGGTCCTTCTCTCCTGGGCTGGTCCCACCCCCTCCTGAACTCCCCTTAGGTACACCTGGTGACCTGGCTCCGACTCTCTTGGTGCTTCTACTCCTACTCTGGAATTCAGCCTTTTTCCTGTTGAAATATAAGCCTGTGTATGCCAGTTAGCTGTCCTATATACCGTCTTAATTCCGTTTCCAACTGTTCTAATGGAGGTCCCTTATGGGGCCCTCGAATGATAGGTGAAGGCATGGGTCGACCCGTAAGCATTTCATGCGGTGAACGATGCGTCGTTCTGTTAGCTTGCATTCGGTAGCTCATTAGTGCCAGTGCTTCAATCCAATTCACGTTTAATGCATGCTTTTAATGCTGACTTCTCTAGTCAGAAAATTTGATTACTGGAGCTGCACTTTGGTCTTTTGATGGGACTGCTTCTACCCATCTGCTGAACCTGTCAATAACTAACATGTACCTTTTACCACCTACACTTTTTATAATTAAGTACGGCTCACTATGCTGCATACGTAGATCAATTGGTGTGGCCTACAAACTACTCACCACCACGGGTTTGGGGGTAAGCATGAAAGTCACTCGGTCACAGGGGGATATCCTAAAGATGGTCACCAGCCACAGCAGAGACAAAGCCATACTGAGGCACATCACACCTGCTTTATATAACGGGCTTGATTAGGGGACTGGGCCATTTTCATGCTGTGTTCAAGAGCACTATGTTCAACACCGTTTAGAAATGCTTCTACATTGCTACACAGGCTTTTTCTATTAACAAAGGTAGAGGGAATGACATAGTTGTGGAAATATCGAACGTAACTCCAATATACAATTGTATACAAATGATATAAACCCTGTTTATATAATTAGTCAATTTAAAGTAATTTATATACATTCTCCTTGGACCTAGAGCTACCTTCCGTCTCCTCTAATTGGAAGGTGTTAAGATAGTTTGCATTTGCAATTGAACTTACTGAACGAAAGCTTGGTAACTTTGCTGCCTGTTTCTTCCCATGATTAAGCTCTAAAATTAAAATGTTTTGCAGTCAGAAGTGTCCTAGAACTAAGTCATTCGTCATCACGCAGATATCATTTCTCAAAAATAAAAACATGGCGAATCAAAAGTTGGAAAGCGTTTAATCATGATGAAAAAAAAAAGCAGCACCTGGATACAGGTGTCAAAGAATCCCTTTAAAGGGGTAGTTTGGAATTTTGGACAAAGGGCCTGATTCTGATAATGTTAGAAATAAAACTAACGTTGCGTTAGAAATTAAACTTCTCGCTAGGGCTGGGCGATATGACGATATATATCGTGTGATGCTATAAAAATGTCTATCGTTTCATATTATCCTCTATCGCTTAAATCGTCTTGTCGCAAATCACACTCTTCACGGTAATATTTTACGTCATTTGGACACACGTAAAATACATGAACGCAACACAAACAAACATGGAGGAGAGTGAACGTGACAATTCTGAATGGGAGAAGGACTCCAACAACCAGCCAAGACAAAGTGAGTTCGTACCTTAAAGAGGGGCTACGAAATAGGCCTTTCCATGTGGTCACTTTATATAAACTACCATAATTTTCGGACTATAAGACGCGCCTTTTTTTTCTTCTTTTTTTTCTCTGCTTCTGCGGCTTATATAACGGTGCGGCAGAGGACAGCTGATTTGGAACGGAACAACAGCTGTTCGCTTTCACGGGGAAAAACTAAGGAACTTCAACCTACTTAGGCCTAATCAACCTTTAAAAGCTATTAAATCTTCAACAAAATATGCAGATACTGTCAAAATCGGTTCCAGGGAGTATATAGGGATTATTAATGTTGTTTTTGATGGTGTTTTTTCTTGAACGAGTATTCGAATATTCGCTCGGAAAAACCAACGTGTATTTGAAGCCTGAAAAATGGCATTTGGGCCAGCCCTGATGGTAATTAAACATTAAAACACCTGTGGTTTATAGTCCAGTGCGGCTTATGTACACATCATTAAATTTAGCTGCTGCGGCTTATACTCCGGTGCGCCATATAGTGCGGAAAATACAGTATTTATTCATTGAATTTACAGAAAATGTGCTATTGCGTGATATATATTGTTATCGGGATATGAATGACCTATATCGAGATATGATATTTTGGTCATATCGCCCAGCCCTACTTCTCGCCGGTGTGAGTCTTCCTGTGGACGTACAGGGCGCCATGCTGAGCGAAGCGCTTTGTGCAATGGTCGCAACTGTGGGGCTTTTCCCCCGTGTGAGTCCTAATGTGGATCCTCAGGGACGAGCTCTGACTGAAGCGCTTCGTGCATTGGTCACACCTGTAGGGCTTCTCGCCGGTGTGAGTCCTCAAATGGCTCTTCAGATAGTAGCTCTGACTGAAGCACTTCGTGCATTGGTCACACCTGTAGGGCTTCTCCCCGGAGTGAATCATTTTGTGGATCCTCAGGGCATCTTTCCATCTGAAGCGCTTGATGCATTGGTCACACCCGTAGGGCTTCTCGCCGGTGTGAGTCTTCATGTGGTTCTTCAGGCTTTCATTTCGACTGAAGCGCTTCGTGCATTGGTCACACCTGTAGGGCTTCTCCCCGGAGTGAGTCATTTTGTGGATCCTCAGGGAATCTTTCCCTCTGAAGCGCTTGATGCATTGGTCACACCCGTAGGGTTTCTCGCCGGTGTGAGTCCTCATGTGGACGTTCAGGGTGCCATGCTGAGCGAAGCGCTTCGTGCATTGGTCACAGCTGTAGGGTTTCTCCCTGGTGTGAGTCCTCATGTGGTTCTTCAGGTAGCAGCTATAACTGAAGCGCTTTGCGCATTGGTCACACCTGTAGGGCTCCTCCCCTGTGTGAGTCTTCATGTGGATCTTCAGGTTGCCTTTCTGACTGAAGCTCTTCGTGCATTGGTCACAGCTGTAGGGTTTCTCCCTGGTGTGAGTCCTCATGTGGTTCTTCAGGTAGCCGCTATAACTGAAGCGCTTTGCGCATTGGTCACACCTGTAGGGCTTCTCGTCGGTGTGAATCCTCATGTGGCTATTCAGGTGTTCACTTTGACTGAAGCACTTCGTGCATTGGTCACAGCTGTAGGTCTTCTCCCCGGTGTGAGTCTTCATGTGGTTCTTCAGCTTGCTTTTCTGACTGAAGCGCTTCTTGCATTGGTCACAGCTGTAGGGCTTCTCCCCGGAGTGAGTCATTTTGTGGATCCTCAGGGAATCTTTCCATCTGTAGCGCTTGATGCATCGGTCGCACCCGTAGGGCATCTCGTCGGTGTGAGTCCTCATGTGGTTCTTCAGGTGTTCACTTTGACTGAAGCTCTTCTTGCATTGGTCGCACCCGTACGGCTTCTCGTCTGGTCGGGTCCTCATGTGAAGCTCCTCAAGGCGGACCAGCCGCACGCTGCAGTTCCGGCTCTTGGCCACGCTGCGGTCCACGGACAGCGAGCTCAAGGCCTCCACTTCTGACGGGGTGAAGAGGGTGTCATGGCCGTCCACCGCCAGTGGGCCCTGCCCTTTTCCGTAGACGCTCAGGATCCGCAGCTCCCCGTTGTGACTGGCCATGTGGGAGGAGCCAGGGGCGTCCACACGCAGACTCTCTGAGGTGTCGCCGCGCTGCGTGCTACGGTCTCTGATGTCATAGCCGTCTTCTTCAGAGAGGAAAACAAAGACAGAGAAAGTAATGGTTTGAATTCATGATTTGCACAAAGGGATACAGCATGTACTTTTACACACTGAAGAAGATGTAAATCATTCTACTATAGACTGTATACTATAGTAGTCCTTGTGTTTTTGCAGGGTGCCGGTTATGATGCTTTTCAAAAGAGGACCAGCGCAGTTAGAATCAAGTACATTCTCAGTTGGTAGGTTGTTTGCTTGCTTGCATGGATGCAATGTGTATTACTAACCTACAGCGGGCATGCCTCCACCAATTTCCTCTTCAACCTTGATTGAAATGGTGTCCGGGGTCTCCTGCTTTCCACATAAAGAAGGAAACACATTTTCAGTTCCTTTCATTTGCACAGAATAGTTGTTAATCCCCACCTACGATAGACTGGGTGCCCCCAGCCTGTTCTGACGGCGATTTGAATTCGCCCTGTAGAAGGGTCTGGAGAAGGGCAATTCATTTCTTTCTGCTTCCGATACGTTTTTGGAGAAGCCGTCACACCCAAATTGTACCGGGGGCAAAACTTGTACCGCCTACGTAATCTGCGTTCGAAATTTCCAAACCTGCCTGGCAACGGACGATTGCGTCGAACGATGACGTAGGAAGGTTCATGAATATTCACAAACATTTGCGCTCATTCATTGAGCGTCACAAGACGGAATAACATTAAGCAGATAACACTTATTTTACAAATGACATTTATTAGCGTTGCTAACTTTAGATTTGCATTGGATGTAATTGTTAAATGGCATTTAGCTAGTAAACTGAGTGTATTAACACAAGCTAGCTAGACTATGATACACTTTAAAACACTCAATTTACTAGCTATATTCAATACATTACAAATATAAAGTAAAAAAAAGTTGTCTGTATTATTTACTGTTATTTCTTCTTTGGCAACATCAGCACAAACGTTTTTTGAAACCTGCCTAGCAACGGACAATCGTGTCGAACGATGACGCAATGCTTCGAACGCGAATTACGTAGGTGGTAAAATTTTGGTGCAACAGCGCCAATCACCAAGTTGGCTTCTCCCCCTGGCACCCTATTGGCTGGTTAAACACAATGACGACAGGGAAGCGACGGCAAGCAGATATTTGCGTACAGAGTCAGTTGAACAAGTTGATCAAGCCTCTTGTGCTGAAGACAATGACAGCAGCTTCCCCAGACCAACGAGTCTGGCAATAGCCAGGCTACACTTACGACTCATTAAATCATAGAGGTGTGAGCTTTATAAGGGTGTGTGCTGGGGTTGTAACAGAGGAAGCCTCTCATTTGGATGCAGAATTTCCAACCTGCACACTCAGCTCCTCGTGGCAGACCAGCCGCTCGCCGCGCTCCAGGCTCTTGGCCGCGCTGTGGTCCGCAGACAGCGAATACCGGGCCTCCACTTCTGACGCGGTGAAGAGGGTGTCATGGCCGCCCACCGCCAGTGGGCCCTCCCCTTTACCGTAGACGCTCAGGATCCGCAGCTCCCCGCTGTGACTGGACATGTGGGAGGAGCCAGGGGCGTCCACACCCAGACTCTCTGAGGTGGCGCCGCGCTGCGTGCTACGGTCTCCAAAGGCATCACAGTCTTCTGCAGAGGGAGGAAAAAAAAGACCAAGTAATTGCATTGATACACTGTTTGCATAAAAGGAGGAAGTGTGTATTTGTACACATGAAATAAACTTTTTAAATGCATGTTTATTAGGGCTGTACCGATATGCATATCGAAACCAGAATCATGACACTCAAAACCACCAACCTATCTTTTTCGGTGTGAGAAGGCAGAAGCACGATACGCCCTTTCTAACTCTCCGGTCAAATTGTCAGATGGAAATTTGCTAATAACCTGTCTAAATAATAGTCTGTTGACACCGCTCCTCTTAACGATGCCGTAAATCTGCAACGAGATGCCCTCTCTGTGATGACAGCTCTCCGTGGCTACGGAGGATTGCATTTCTCCACCGCCTGCGAAGTCCTCATATGCGATATGAACGACATTTATCCAGAGTGGGACAAATGCGAAAAAATAGCCTGTGTGATCCTGTCTATTGTTTTGTGTGCTTTGAACGGCAGTTGGTCTGCTTATAGGTCGGAATGAAGCGGCCACCGATTATTGACAGGATGGGTACTTTATTCTACCGGACTCGTTTGTTTCTTCACTAGACACACACACACGCACACGCGCACGCGCACGCGCACGCTACCGCTCGCTCTCCTCGCTCGTCCACTCACTCGCTGACGTCACTCACACACACATACATACGCTACTCGTAACACTGCCTCGTTATCGCGAACCAGACGTTCATGTTTTTTCCCCATCTATTTGAAAGTTAGGCTATTAAAAATGTGGCATTCTATACGGCCTGATTGTCATTATTTAAGCTACATAGCCTAATAAGAATCCATAATAGGATATTTGACTAAACCACCAAACTAGTTGAGGGTTTTTGCCTACCTGCAAGCATCCTCCAACAGCAATCTTTGGTTATTCATTTATTAATTTAGCGATACATTAATAGTATTCTTTCTGTTCAAATCTGATCAGTGTTCCAAAATATTTTTTTATTAAATGTTACATTAAGTTTATTGTTATACAAGTGTTGTTTAAGATTAAAAAAAATCGTGGGAAGTATCGAACAGTGGGACAAAAATCTTGATACAAACCGAATCGTGAGTTGGTTTATTGTTACAGCCCTAATGTTTATGTAACATTGAGGCCGAGGGTTTAAAATGTGTACTGCAGACAAAGATTCAGAGTTTTGGAGAGGGATGTCTCCTCCAGCACCCTCCCCCCTAGACTCAAAGCTCAAGCGGAGGCCAGGTGGAGGAGACTGAACGAACACCAGCGCAAAATGATCTGAGCACAACATGACATGCGAGATAAGCCCAATTATTCTATTTTGACAGTTACAAGCGACAACATGTCCTTCCCTGTAAGCTGATCAGCTAACATAACAGGGCACTGGTCATGATTCTTTTCCAAAGAGGACCAGGCTTTTCAGCGCAGTTAGAATCGAGTACATTCTCAGTTGATCCAGGTTGTTTGCTTGCATGGATGCAATGTGTATTACTAACCTACAGCGTGCATGTCTCCACCAATATCCTCTTCAACCTTGATTGAAATGGTGTCTGGGGTCTGCTGCTTTCCACATGAAGAAGGACATTATTTCATTTGCACAGAATAGATTTTTAATCCCCACTCACGACTCATTAAATGATAAAGGCGTGTGCTTTCTAAGGGTGTGTGCTGGAGTTGTAACAGAGGAAGCCTCTCATTTGGATGCTGAATAAGAAGATGATTTCCAACCTGCACACTCAGCTCCTCGCGGCAGACCAGCCGCTCGCCGCGCTCCAGGCTCTTGGCCTCGCTGTGGTCCGCAGACAGCGAGTTCAGGGCCTCCACTTCTGACGCGGTGAAGAGGGTGTCATGGCCGCCCACCGCCAGTGGGCCCTCCCCTTTACCGTAGACGCTCAGGATCCGCAGCTCCCCGCTGTGACTGGACATGTGGGAGGAGCCAGGGCCGTCCACACCCAGACTCTCCGAGGTGGCGCCGCGCTGAGTGCTACGGTCTCCAAAGGCTTCGCAGACACAGAGGGTTTAAAATGTATAATGCAGACAAAGATTCAGAGTTTTGCAGAGGGATGTCTCCTCCAGCCCCCTCCCCCCTAGACTCAAAGCTCAAGCGGCAACGGTAAGCTGATCAGCTAACATTTATACATTTTGAATTCATTGATGTTTGAGAATAATAAACAGCTCATGTGGCATCTATCCTGAAAACCTTCTGGGCTCTTGACTGATTCCATCTTTGAAATGCAACTCCCAAGTTAGACTCGTGTTTAACAGGGCGCTGGTCATGATGCTTTTCCAAAGAGCTTTTTAGCGCAGTTAGAGTCTAGCATCAGCCTAGAATCTATGCTGCCTAGAATCTACCACATCAAGTAAATGTACTCAGGGTGGAGTACATACCTTCACTTGTAAAGTGGGTCCGCAAAGTCTTTAAGGATAGCCGTGTGTTTCCTATGTGTTTCCAGGTGGTCTGTATGGCAGGCAACATCCCTTGAGAGAAGCTGCTGAATGTAAGCACTTGATGAGATGGCCTGTGTAGAGACAACAAGGTCAAATTAGTACTCAATTTACTTTGTATGCATTCCAGGTGCAAGTTGTAAGAAGACATAAGATAAGCATGTTTAGTGAATTATATTAGCCTAATACTTAAAATTAGATCTATGAAATGATCAGATGAATTCATACAATTTATTTGTTTGCATATTTCGTTTGTCTGAAAAGTTCATCTCATCATCTCAATAGAATTACATCAAGCTCTGCAGAAATCTGCTAATAACCCATTGATTTGAATCAGGTGGGATGGGGAAAATATGAGTGGGCCCTGGAATGGCAGTCCAACCCGCAACTCACTACCTGTGAACTCAGACCAGATCGATGTATAACATTATGCTGCATCCGGGGACACATTTCAGACCGTAAGTTACGAGCTGTAACGGCGGTCATTATTATTATCAACCTTTATTTACCCAGGCAAGCAAATTAAAAACCAAATTCTTATTTTCAAGTGCAGCCTGAAAATAGTTATTTCGCTCTTTAAGGGGTAGAGGGAGGGGAGTGCTCAGAGTGAAAACAAGGTGATGGTAGCGGGTTGTGAAAACGCTACAACTACTGCGGTCACGTAGCTGGAAAAAGACAGTTGTATTCATTTGTAGAAGGGTGAGCAGACATTCTTAAAGATTCGGGACATTCCCTTGGTATCTAAGCAGCAGAGATCAGTGCCTGTACCCCCTTTGCGGAACTTTGCCCATTCTCGTGTGATCCCCCTGGTTTGCAGAGGTGCCCGCTCCGTCAGAACGGTTATCCAAATAACAAAGAAGTGTACAACACTCGCATTACAGTGCGTGTATTCACACACATACCTGATGCCATCTACCTTTACATTAGAGACAGTAACTGGGCTGGTAGCTGTAGAGCTAATGCTAGGGTAACAAGGTAACCATATACAGTAAAGCAACACGATGATATAGCGGTAGTTGACTTACTTGTCCGAGGTTTGTAGCTGAGCCGAGGAGAGTTGGTAGTGATCCGGACTCCTTTTCCAGACGTTCAGCAAGTCCAGCTTTGTATTGGACCAAGTTGAGGAAGTCGGTGAAATGTTTGGCGCGTTTCCAGAGAAAACAGGCTCGGGTGAAGGAACTAAACATAGACTTTTGTGATCATTTGTACATCCCAACACTGAGCAACTGCCATGCCTGCAAGCTATGATGTCTCTCCGGGAAAGAACTGTGTGTATGCTGAGCCCACGCGGTCGTAGCTCCTTTGCTCATTGGGCGGTCGGGACAAATTCTCTGGGCGGGCAAAGTAGAGAAAGGGGAGGTAACCTTTCTTCTTCTTCTTCTTGGGGTTTTACGGCGATTGGCATCCACAACTTGGTTCATTACCGCCCTCTTCTGATCCAGTTAATGAATCGAAACAAAAAATATCCAAACACTCACTCATTCACACATTCTTTCTACTCTATATCCTATCATATAACCCTGTTTCTCTTAAAAAGCCGAAGAATACTTTTATACAATTCCTCTTCGTTAATCTTAAAATATTTTCCAAAGTAAACTCCTGCATACCCAATTCTCTCAATTGATTTTTCATACTTTACCTCTCCGTCCCATAACCACTACAGTTCATTAAAACACGTTCCACTGTCTCCTCTACCTGGCACCCCTCACATAATCCAGTGTGGTGTTTACCTATCAAATTCATTGTTTTATTTAGTGCACTGTGCCCCAACCTTAAGAGGTAACCTTTCCCCGTTCTATTATCCTTTTATTGAACATGTTTAAATGGAAATGTCACCCATTTTCATTAATCTTTGTATCGTTAGAAACCAACTCATATTTTTGAACGGTAAAGAAACATATTTCGCTATCTGTGTGCTCAATGTTTTGTCTAGACAATATCGCCTAACAGCCTACCGGGACTTTCTGGAATGGGTCCTGCAAGGCGAGAGATTGGGCCGAGGCTGTCGTGTCGTTCTACCTACTTGCGTCGTGCAGACCATCCGACTAAAATATCCAGCTCCAGACGGCCAGTAGTGCGGGCACCAAGAAGCTGACGACGCTCCGGAGGAACTAAGTTTCATTGTTTACATATATTTTTGTTTATATTTCTTGTAATAAATGGTTCAAATGCACGTTGTTGTTGTTGTAGGAGTGTTGCTCCAAGTGTATATTCGAGAAATAATATTATTGGACGACCAACATTTCACAAGCGGAGCTACTAAGCTACTGTTTCCTTAGATGAAAACAATAGGCCCTATCAGAATAACGGTCATACATCATTTTTTATCAATTATTATAAGTCTAAATTGCACTATAAGTTAGCTGCCTATCAGTTACCTCCTTCTAAGTTTCTAATGTTGAACTTTGGTGTCCACAAAGCAGGAGATACATTGTATTTTTTATTCACAAATGAAAGAATTGTGTCATGGGTAGAAAATACATTTGTGAATCCTTCTCGGTGCATTCATTATTAATGAGACTGTTCTGACCCCATAAAGATAGTTCACATTTGCATTCCTACTGGAGCCATTAAGTCTGATACTAAGGCCAGGCCAATCGACTGAATACTTTGTTGTGTAGATTGTTGTTCCTTGCAGACGTGTCCACCTCCCCCATAGTGTATTGCCGTTAACGTGGCTCTTAATATGCGAGAGAAAACCATCTATTCTCACAAGTATGTTTGCATTTGAATAGTGACATGAGGCTGAATTCATTGCCAATAATCTTTTCACGGCAGTCCTTTACACATTCATCTTGTGATGACGACGCCGATGTGGGCGTGAGGGTTGACTCGGGCTGATAGCTTTCGTCGGTTTCACCAACTTCATGGCGTGGTGACTGTAAAACAAGAGGTTTATTTTCAATGTTAAATTCAACAGATTACAGTAGTTTTATAATTCAATTAGAGACAATATGCTGTACAAACTTACAAACGGTGCTTGGCCAGAGGGAGGATGCTTGACTGGTGTTGACATCATTGGTGCTGACTGGTGTTCCTCATCTTCTGACGACGAGAACAAAGCTGCAGCAGACGTCGTTTGAGTCTGAAATGCGATACGTTCCATAAAGATTTTAATATCAAACTAACACACGTGAAACATTGTAAAACACTGATAACAGCAAACGTATATAGAACACAGAGTTTATGCAACGTTAAATTGCCATCTTGGCTTATTCACTGCTGAAAGAACGAAAGAAGGCAGATTTACTTTGTTAACAGCCAACTCATATACAACTCCTATGAGATGTGGTGCTTTACTGCAAACGACTGAGCAAGGTACGTTTTATTACTGTTTCCTGGGAATAATTGACCTAAGCAGAAACAAGAAAACAAGCCGTTTTTTCGTTTTGTCCAAAAAACGAAAATCCAAAATTTCAGTTCGTTTATTCGTTTTTTGGTTCTTACTGAGCGAGTGCTTCGTTGACCTGTGCTCTTCATAATAAAAGTTCTTCCGTTTGATATGTCGACCAAAATATTACTGTATCATAGACACTAGCAGACACAGAGGACCACACCACCCACAGTCAAGACTGACACGGCTTCAAATAACAATAATAGTATTCATAATCATTTGAAAATGAGAACTTATGAAGTTATGATGTCTTCAGTGCAGTTGATGTTTAGCCACAGTTAATACATGCAGAGTAGACCTGAGGGCTTTACTACGACATCATTGTCCGGCTCTGAACTCTGCGCTCTGTGCGCGTTCACATCAAAGGAGCTGCGATCGCGGGCTGCTGATTCCCTCACAGCCTGAGAGCTATGAGGAATACAAGTGATTACAACACATTTCTGACAGCTGAACATTGCGCAGGGCTCTCCGTGAGACGCACGCAATTCAACCCATGCACACGCTCACACGCCACACAACTTGCGCAGCTAATTAACAGTGGAAGGGTAGGAATCAAATGCGTCCAGGTGAAATTTCAAAATCGTCCGGGATTTTATTAAAGCCTCAATACATGTTCACATTTAATTTGCGTTGCATTCCTCTGGGTCTTTTCATATTATTATTTACTGACGGTGATTACAGAATGCGAGTGCGTGTTATATTGAAAGCGAGGCTGGGTGTGCCTATGAATACAGGCTACAGTGGGTTTTTTAAGGTGCTGTACAGGCAAATCATATTGACTACTCTACAGTGACAAAGAGTGTACAGGAACCTACTTCATTCAATACAGTATGTACACTGAATAGGTTTACAGAGGACTATATACAATATGCACACTGAAGGCCTGATGCCACCATGGTTGCAGAGAACTATATACAGTATGTACTGAATAGCTTTGCAGAGGACTATATACAATATGCACAATGAAGGCCTGTCACCCATCCCTTAAATCTGATCACCAGCCGCCACGACAAACAAGGAGTGAAGGGGGACCACTGCTAGGAATCTTCTGACTCTGTCCCATTAGAATAATGCTGCACTCTAGGAGGACCGGCATGAACTGACTCAAGCATCACTGAGATCTAGATGTTTAACCAGGGACCTTTTTAAGTGGATCCTCTTCAACCACGATTGCCTATTGTGATACAAGATATGAACTAGAAAATAATCTTCCTGGACCCCAGGAAGATTAGCAAACTGCTATGGCATAAGCTAATGGGGATCCTTTAATAAAATAAAATAGGCTACTGTAGCCTACACTATGTACAAATGGTTTTGCTCTTGGCAGTTGTGGCAGTCATTTTAACATGTGAGCAGGCAAGCTTCACTCATTCCAGGATGTATTATGCTTTGTCCTATAGCCTACTTGGAACGTGTTTTGAAATGGATCTATAGTAGCCTATAGAAATTTGCCAGCTGGAATACAAAACAAACTCTCCTTCAAATGCACATTCATGGAAGTCTTGTATTGTCATCCCCAAATAATGCTGCAATGTAATAATATACATTTTTAAATGCACAATAATGAGTCATTATTATTATTATGACTTGTTTTTATTGGCTCATAGAATGCAGGTCTGTTAGTGACTCCCAGTATCTCTAAAAACAGACTGGGAAGCAGAGCCTTCAGTTACTGGGCTCCTTTACTGTGGAACCAGCTCTCTCGGGTCAGAGAGGCAGACACTCTTACTAAATTTAATCAGAGCCCCCCCTCCCACACCTTTCACACCTTGTAGTTTAATTAAACTTCTCGCTGGTGTGAGTCCTCATGTGGATCTTCAGCATGCCTTTCGAACTGAAGCGCTTCGTGCATTGGTCACACCTGTAGGGCTCTCCCCAGAGTGCGTTCTCATGTGGATCTACAGATCGTTGCTCTGACTGAAGCTCTTCGTGCATTGGTCACACCTGTAGGGCTTCTCCCCCGTGTGAGTCCTCATGTGGCTCTTCAGGTGGTTTTGCTGACTGAAGCGCTTCGTGCATTGGTCACAGCTGTAGGGCTTCTCCCCGTGTCCACACGGTTCCACATGAGGACCCGTGTGAGTCCTCATGTGGCTCCTCAGGGACGAGCTCTGGCCGTGGCATTTCGTGCATTGCTCGCACCCGTAGAGTTTCTCACCGGTGTGAGTCCTTATGTTGTTATTCAGCTGGTTTTTCAGACTGAAGCGCTTCGTGCATTGGTCACAGCTGTAGGGCTTCTACCCGGTGGGAGTTCTCATGTGGTTCTTCAGCTTGCCTTTCTGACTGAAGAGCTTTGTGCATTGGTCGCACCCGTAGGGCTTCTCGTCGGTGTGAGTCTTCATGTGGCTCTTCAGCTTGCCTTTCTGACTGAAGATTGGTCACACCTGTAGGGCTTCTCCCTGGAGTGCGTTCTCATGTGCTTCTTCAGGGACGAGCTGTGGCCGAAGCGCTTCGTGCATTGGTCACAGCTGTAGGGCTTCTCGCCGGAGTGAGTCCTCATGTGCTTCTTCAGGTCGTTACTTTGACTGAAGCGCTTCGTGCATTGGTCACAGCTGTAGGGCTTCTCCCCGGTGTGAGTCCTCATGTGGCTCCCCAGGTGTTGACTTTGACTGAAGCTCTTCGTGCATTGGTCACAGCTGTAGGGCTTCTCGCCGGAGTGAGTCCGCATGTGCTTCTTCAGGTCGTTACTTTGACTGAAGCTCTTCGTGCATTGGTCACAGCTGTAGGGCTTCTCCCCGGTGTGAGTCCTCATGTGGCTCCTCAGGTGTTCACTTCGACTGAAGCTCTTCGTGCATTGGTCACACCGGTAGGGCTTCTCGCCGGAGTGAGTCCTCATGTGCTTCTTCAGTACGTTTAGCCGACTGAAGCTCTTCGTGCATTGGTCACAGCTGTAGGGCTTCTCCCCAGTGTGAGTCCTCATGTGGTTCTTCAGTACGTTTAGCTGACTGAAGCTCTTCGTGCATTGGTCGCACCCGTACGGCTTCTCGTCTGGTCGGGTCCTCATGTGTACCATCATATTGGCATTGTTGGGAGAAACCATCCACCAACCATCCATCGCCAGTGGGCCCTCCGCTTTTCCATAGACGCTCAGGATCCGCAGCTCCCCGTTGTGACTGGCCATGTGGGAGGAGCCAGGGGCGTCCACACGCAGGCTCTCTGAGGTGTCGCCGCGCTGCGTGCTACAGTCTCTGCTTTCATTGCCGTCGTCTTCAGAGATGAAAAAAAAGACAGAAAGTAATGGTATTAATTAATTATTTGCACAAAGGGATACAGCATGTACTTGCACACGCTGATGTATTAGAAGAAGTATATTTTGACACTTTCTTTCGAACGCATTTTTGTTTATTATGCATTTCCCTTGTTCCCCTTGGGGGGGTCAAGGGTCAAAGGCTCCAGCTGAGAAGGCACCGCTACGTCTCCACCTTTTAAGGATGTGGGGAGGTCATCAAGACACAACCCAGGTCATCTGTTGTTTCCGATCACCTGCTTTACCAATACTGTAGTTATACTGGGAATCAGAGCGGATTCAGCATTCCTGACATCTGCCATGAAGAAGATGTAAATCATTCTACTATAAACTGTATAGTAGTCCTTGTGTTTTTGCAGGGTGCCGGTCATGATGCTTTTCAAAAGAGGACCAGCACAGTTAGAATCGAGTACATTCTCAGTTGGTAGGTCAGTTTGCTTGCATGGATGCAATGTGTATTACTAACCTACAGAGGGCATGCCTCCACCAATATCCTCTTCAACCTTGATTGAAATGGTGTCTGGGGTCTCCTGCTTTCCACATAAAGAAGGAAACACATTTTCATTTCCTTTCATTTGCACTGAATAGTTGTTAATCCCCATTTACGATAGACTGGGATCCCCCAACCTGTTCTGCCGGCGATTTGAATCCGCCCTGTAGAAGGGTCTGGAGAAGAGCAATTCATTTCTTTCTGCTTCCGAGACGTTTTTGGAGAAGCTGTCACACCCAAATTGTACCGGGGGCGAAACATGTACCGCCTACGTAATCTGCGTTCGAAATTTCCAAACCTGCCTGGCAACGGACGATCGCGTTGAACGTTGCCTGGCAACGGACGATCGCGTAGAACGATGACGTAGGAAGGTTCATGAATATTCACAAACATTTGCGCTCATTCATTCAGCGTCACAAGACGAATTAACATCAAGCAGATAACACTTATTTTACAAATGACATTTATTAGCGTTGCTAACTTTATATTTGCATTGGATGTAATTGTTAAATGGCATTTAGCTAGTAAACTGAGTGTATTAACACAAGCTAGCTAGACTATGATACACTTTAAAACACTCAATTTACTAGCTATATTCAATACATTACAAATATAAAGTAAAAAAAAGTGTTGTCTGTATTATTTACTGTATTATTTACTGTTATTTCTTCTTTGGCAACATCAGCGCGAACGTTTTTTTAAACCCGCCTAGCAACGTACAATCGTGATTTTCGCCCCCGGTACAATTTTGGTTTGACAGCGCCAATCACCAAGTTGGCTTCTCCCCCTGGCACCCTATTGGCTAGTTAAACACAATGACGACAGGTAAGCGACAGCAAGCAGCCATTTGCGTACAGAGTCAGTTGAACAAGTTGATCAAGCCTCTTGTGCTGAAGACAATGACAGCAGCTTCCCCAGACCAACGAGTCTGGAAATAGCCAGGCTACACTTACGACTCATTAAATCATAGAGGAGTGTGCTTTATAAGGGTGTGTGCTGGAGTTGTAACAGAGGACGCCTCTCATTTGGATGCTGAATAACTGTACGTCCACACCAGGAGCGACCAAAGCGTCAAAGACGCTTTGGTCGCTGCGAATTTTCGCTGCGAATTTTTCTGTTCGCTTTGGTCGCTCAAGTCGCTCATGACGTACAATTCAATTATGCAGACGCATTTAAAGGAGCCGTATGCGTTTAGTAGGCCCTACAGACAGCCATATCAAATATTGAACTCTCCCATACACCTTGGCCATATTGCCGAGACGGTTTTGCTTGTTCGATAAAGTGCTTCGACAACAAGTAGGACAGTGATTCCCCCCAATATAAAAATCCTAAAATGTAGGCTAATTACAACCGAGAACAAAAAACCCTGCGTGCTGTAGTAGTTGAAATATGTTTCACTGATCTGGATCTGCAAATCATGATCTGCACTCATTCGTCGCATTCAAAACAAATAGACGTTAGCGCACATGGCTAATTTGCATACGTGCACAGGACTGGTTGGCTCCGCAAGGCAAATAATGGAACATATCTATCTATCTAGGTCTTTCTGTCTATCTATCTATCAACGCGTGTCTAGTTTTAATGTGATGTATTGTGTGTATGTCCAGTCAGACTTGTTCTGTGTGGTCTTGTAGGCTACTGTCCTGTGTGGGACGAACCACCTAAATGGATTCCCGACGATTTGTGTCGTTTGGTATTAATAAAGACTTGACTATCTATCTATCTAGACTATTTAATTAAAAATTATTCACCTCAGGCTCCGTGAATAGTGGGGAATAGAGGGATAAAAGACAAGAGATATATCCCTTGTCATTTATCCCTCGTCTTGTCGATTAGTTTGTTTATGTGACGGTTTTGTTTAAAGCATGCTACACGCGATTGGTTGGTTAGATTGGTGGCATGTAGAGCAAATTATAATGATTCCCGCTTAAATACGAACGTTCTAGATGTAGCCTATAAATACTCCCGCTTATCATCACTTGATATCCAAACCACTATGGCGTTTCGATCTCTGAACTGAAAAAGGGTGGGTTCGTACAACACCGGGTGCCCAGTTACAGCCGCGATTAATACTTCAGCCGACATTTTGTTCAGTGAGTGAATAAAGGTAGGTAGGAACCAAAGTGCCTGCCGATGTTCCCTGGGATCCACGCAAGCGAAGAGCGTCTACATTCCGATTGGCTGTCAGTGTTTGGTCGCTGAAGCGAATAATAGTCATTTGCATAAAGTTAAAAAGTTTTCAACTTCTTTTTGACGCTCTGGTCGCTCAACTTTGGCCGCTGGTAGCGTTGGTCGCTTTGGTCGCTCTTGCCCATAGAAAGTGAATGACTTCCGGCGATTTGGTCGCTCAATTCGCTTCTGGTGTGGACGGACAGTTAGAAGATGATTTCCAACCTGCACACTCAGCTCCTCGTGGCAGACCAGCCGCTCGCCGCGCTCCAGGCTCTTGGCCGCGCTGTGGTCCGCAGACAGCGAGTTCAGGGACTCCACTTCTGACGAGGTGAAGAGGGTGTCATGGCCGCCCACCGCCAGTGGGCCCTCCCCTTTACCGTAGACGCTCAGGATCTTCAGCTCCCCGCTGTGACTGGACATGTGGGAGGAGCCAGGGCCGTCCACGCCCAGACTCTCCGAGGTGGCGCCGCGCTGCGTGCTACGGTCTCCAAAGGCTTCGCAGACACAGAGGGTTTAAAATGTGTACGGCAGACATAGATTCAGAATTTTGGAGAGGGATGTCTCCTCCAGCCCCCTCCCCCCTAGACTCAAAGCTAAAGTAAGGGCCAGGTGGAGGACACTGAACGAACACCAGCGCAAAATGATCCGAGCACAACATGACATGCGAGATAAGCCCAATTATTCTATTTTGATAATACTAAGTGACACTGTTTACTTCCCTGTAAGCTCATTAGCTAACATATACATTTTTTATTCATTGATGCTTGAGCGAATAATAAACCAGCTCATGTGGCATCCGTCTTGAAACCCTTCTGGGGCTCTTGACTGATTCCATCTTTGAAATGCAACTCCCAAGTTTGTCTCGTGTTTTGGCAGGGCGCTGGTCATGATGCTTTTCCAAAGAGGACCAGGCTTTTTAGGTAGAATCTAGCATCAACCTCGAATCTATGCTGTCTAGAATCTACTACATCAAAAGTAAATGTACTTATGCTGGAAAGTACAAACCTGCACTTGTATAGTGGGGCGGCAAAGTCTTTAAGGATAGTTGTGTGCCTACAGTGTGTGTTTCCAGGTGGTCTGTCTGGCAGGCAACATCCCTTGTGAGAAGCTGCTGAATGTAAACACTTGATGAGCTGATCTGTGTAGAGACAACAAGGTCAAATTAGTACTCAATGTATTACTTTGTATATATTCCAGGTGCAAGTTGGAAGAAGACATAAGATAAGCATGTTTAGTGAATGCCATTAGCCTAACTTAAAATGAGATCTAAGAAATGATAAAATTATGTCACATCATTTATTTGTTTGCGTATTTCATATATCTTAAAAGTTCATCACATCATCTCAATAGAATTACATCAAGCTCTGCAGAAATCTGCTAATAACCCATTGATTTGAATCAGGTGTGATGGGGAACATATGAGTGGGCCCTGGAATGGCAGTCCAACCCGCAACTCACTACCTGTGAACTCGTACCAGATCGATGTATAACATTATGCTGCATCCGGGGACACATTTTAGACCGTAAGTTACGAGCCGTAACGGAGGTCATCGATCTGGTAGAGGGTTGTGAAACCACGGGTTGCCTGGATCGCACCATATGTATTTAGGAGGAGTTAACGGGCCATAATTATCTCCTCATCAGTGAAACGCAAGAACTACTGTGGTCACGTAAGCAAGGCAATTCTATTTGTGTAGCGCATTTCTTACATCAAGCAGTTCAATGTGCTTTACAGAATACAAAAAACAACAGTTTTTGAAAGTACTTCTATGAAATGACACGTAATAAAAGGGAGAAAAAGATAAAAAGGAATAAAAAGACCTTCAGATATAAGCAGTATGAATAAGTATAGATCGATTAGAATAAAAATAAAAAAGAGACGGAAAACATTAGAAAGGTTAATAGTATGCATCACTGAAGAGCTTAGCCTTTAGTTTGGATTTAAAAATACAAGTTGTGCCGTAATTTCTTGATTCTTTTTTAATTTCTTCTGGCAGTTTGGTCCAAAGTTTAGCTGCATAAACACTAAAGGCTGACTCACCACATTTTGTTTTGGCCGTAGTTTGAACCAAAAGATGTTTGTTTTGAGACCCCAGTGATCTATGAGGGGCCGTATGGGACATTATTCAGAATAAGCATGCACATATGAAACCAAACTCATTCACATACTATACTGAAAAACTCACACACATACAAGTGAAAAGCTTTTACATACACAACTGAAACACTCTCACACAAACAACTGAAAAATTATACGCTCACATACACAACTGAAAAGCTTGCATACAACCTAGTGAAACCTTTTACATGGACTACTGAAATGCTTTCACACATACTGGTAAAATGTTCTCATATACACAGCTGAAAAATGTCCTCTCACATACACACATGAAACCATTCAAATAGTCTATAAGAGCTTTTCAGTTGATTGAGTGAAGGTGTATCAGTTGTGTATGTAAAAGCTTTTGCTTGTGTATGTGTGAGGTTTTCAGTATAGTCTGTGAATGGTTTCATACGTGTGTGAGAGGACATTTTTCAGCTGTGTATATGAGAACATTTTACCAGTATGTGTGAAAGCATTTCAGTAGTCCATGTAAAAGGTTTCACTGGGTTTTATGCGAGCTTTTCAGTAGTGTATGTGAGCGTATAATATTTCAGTTGTTTGTGTGAGAGTTTCAGTTGTGTATGTAAAAGCTTTTCACTTGTATGTGTGCGAGTTTTTTCAGTATAGTATGTGAATGAGTTTGGTTTCATATGTGTATGTGCATGCTTATTCTGAATAATGTCCCATACGGCCCCTCAGTGATCTGGCTTGGTTGTGCTGTGTGAACATGTCATGTATGTACTATGGTCCAATGCCATTTAGTGCTTTAAAAACAATTCTATAAATAGGCCTAACTGGAAGCCAGTGTAAGGACCTTAGGATAAGGGTAATGTGCTCACTTCTTTTAGTCCTAGTTAGCATTTTGTATAGTTTGTAGTTGCTATATAGTTTTTTGGGGAGTCCCAGTTAAAAGGGCATTACCGTAGTTGTCTATCCTGCTTGAAATGAAAGCGTGAATACATCTTTCTAAGTCACTCTCCGACATAAGGTTCCTCAATATTGCAACGAAGAAAGAAGTGTACAACACTCGCATTACAGTGCGTGTATTCACACACAAACCTGATGCCATCTACCTTTACATTAGAGACAGTAACTGGGCCGGTAGCTGTAGAGCTAATGCTAGGGTAACAAGGTAACCATATACAGTAAAGCAACACGATGATATAGCGGTAGTTGACTTACTTGTCCGAGGTTTGTAGCTGAGCCGAGGAGAGTTGGTACCGAACCGGACTCCATTTCCAGACGTTCAGCAAGTCCATCTTTGTATTGGACCAAGTTGAGGAAGCAGTCGTCGGTGAAATGTTTGGCGCAGACTTTCTCATTTCCAGAGAAAATGAAATCAACCCACTGCTTCTTCAGAGGCTCGGATGAAGGAAGTAAAAATACACTGTTGTGTTCATTTGTACTACATCCAAACACTGAGCAACTGCCATGCTTCGCTCGTTTGCAAGACATGATGTCTCTCCAGGAAATAACTATGTGGGCTGAGCTAACGCGGTCGTAGCTCATTTTCTCATGGGCGGTCGGGACCAATTCTCTGGGCGGGCCAAGCAGAGAAAGGGGAGGTAACCTTTTCCCCGTATTTTTTACTGAACTTGTTGATGCAAAGCGATCCTCAGGATCCTAAGCAAGAAATACAGGCTTGATGTAAATAATACCTTGTTTTCTTTCCATTATTTTTTTAACCCTTCTGCATTGGTTCTTATTGGTGGTTTGTTGAACTTACAGGTTCCTCTTTGATGAATGACTATGAATGACTAAAAGAAAGCCAAGAGGCCGTTTATCAAAGCCAGGCTCTGTTATTGCATGTGGAACCACTAGGGGGCACGTACACACGTACATACACACACACACACACACACACACACACACACACACACACACACACACACACACACACACACACACACACACACACACACACACACACACACACACACACACACACACACACACACACACACACACACACACACACACACGCACGCACGCACACCGTGAGGACCCAGTCGGGTCTTTGACCCCGCCCCTGCTGTGTGTATGCGTGTGTTTCTCTCCCTCCTACTTAGGAGATTGTCTGCAGGTGTGGACGGACGGTGCCGCAGGAGCCTGGCCAGACAACAGACCGGCGGGGTATACCTACTACGAACCTCGCTGAACATACCCAGCCATTCGACAGAGACGCAACTCACGATCAGAGTTAAATGGTACTACGAAGCTCACTTAGGATTAGAGGGGTTTTATATGCGTCTGAAAAAAAAACCAGTACAGAAACAATAGGGGCTAAGCAGCTTCGCTGCTCGGACCCCTAATAAGGTACGTCCAACCTGCCTTATTCTATAATTTAGGGAATTCACTTTAATTAATTTTACTCTGCAATAACTTGAATGGAACTTCAGATGTTTGGGGACAAGCAGCACAGCAGTCAGGTAGCTATTTAAAGCTATAATAAACCGCGTATTTTGTTTATTTAGATAAAGCATTGTGAAAATGTTTGCATGCACAATAAAAATGCGATATGCGTGGTAGAGAGACGGAGAAGGGAGGAAGGAAGGAGGTGTGTGTGTGTGTGTGTGTGTGTGTGTGTGTGTGTGTGTGTGTGTGTGTGTGTGTGTGTGTGTGTGTGTGTGTGTGTGTGTGTGTGTGTGTGTGTGTGTGTGTGCACGCACTTCAGTTTAACCAGTGAATGAGTCTCTCTGGTCTCTTTGATGAAAGCTTCCTTCTCCCTCCTCAAAGGGCCGTTCAGGATGCTGCCAAGTTACGGGTGCAATGGAGACGGTGTCTCGCAGAGCGCTCAGAGAGCAGATGTTCTCGTGTGGTAACATCGCCCTCTGCTGTCCACATCCGCTCACTACACACACAGGGACGCAAGATCATACGGGACTTGCTTTTCACCAACTTGACATCAGTAACACACACACGCGCGCACACACACACTCATGCACACAGTAAGGTGAATTGAATGAAGACTTTTTCGTTTTGAAGTATGAATCTAAATCAGTCAAATCAGACTCATCCCTTTAATTAAAATGAGGGAGGTCATATAAGATCAAACACAAAGCTGAAATAGCCTCTCACTGTTACCAAGTGAGAACCTGCGTTGGGTTTCACTAATTAGCTCACCTGCCGCAGCTCGCCTGCCTTTCTTAATTAGTTAATTGGTTGCATCTGGTGCGTTTCACTTAAGAGGGAGCCGGACAGTACGTTGGAGTTCTCCACTGGCAGTGTATCGTCTCCCAAACGCGGTATGTTGTGTTCCCAGAAATCAGAACGTGTGTTTAATGTTTTGTTGAGGTCTGTTGTAACTTATTTGACATCTCTTCCTGTTTCATAGGTTAAAGACTTTTTGAAGTAAGGAGGAGCATCTCATCTGAACCTGATGTGAGTAGTATTGTGTGGTGAAGCACAACTGTGGTGACTTGTATGTTGAATATAAATCACTGATAATGTGCGAAGGAAATCGGGGATTGTGGTGGTTTAACTCTCATTTGAAATTTAAATAATGAGTCCACCTGAAAGTAACATTTTAGAAACTATACATTCAAACTTGTCAAAGTAAGAGGTAAATCACTCTTGACTAATGACAGTCAAATAATTAGTGTAACTTATATAAAAAAGCTGGATTAGTTAATTATCTTAATCATTATTTAAAAGTTGGATGATCCCAAAAGCCCTGCATTTGTATTGTCATTCATTTACCTGATTTAATGGAGATGGTAGATGTTGAACTGTGGGACAGTGCCCAGGTTTGGGGACCATGAGTAAACTGTTCCTTCCTTCAAAGGTCTAGCATGGATATTTAACTGCAGCTCTGTGAGTATCCCAACTTGACCATGAAGTTGAACTGCGAACTGTAAGTGATTAGTTTCTCATTACTCTTGGGCACATTGATGTACTTTGGCTTCCTGGCGAGTTAACCTGTTAGCTGAAGGTTGATCTGAGAAGTGAGGATGTTTTATTGGTTCATGGGTTACTGAGGTGTTTGTTTTATGTTGGTTTTAATGGTTTGTTAAAACGGTTACAGGTTCTAAGTTATTGTTGTAAGCTGGAGTAATGGGTTGGGTTCTGATATCTTCAGTCTTCTTTCCAGCTACTCTCCTGAGCTCTGCATCTTCATCACATGAGTGTTGCTTTACTGATGAGGTTGTGGTCTGAGTGAGCAGAGGTGCATACTGGGATACAGAGCTGTCTGAAGTCTACATGTCTGTAGACGCGCCCCCTCAGGGGAAACCGAGTGTTTGAGAAACCGTCGTGATGTCAGTTACCTGGACTAGAATGTTCTTTAAGATGGAGACAGGGATTCAGAAGGAGAAACGCCAGGGGGAGATGAGGGGGGCTCCTCATCTCAACGACTGAAACACAACTACAGTCTGACACAGAGAACCATGGAACACATTCAACAGTCCCCTCCAGGCATCGTGAATCCTCAGGAACAGTTTCATTTCCAAGAAGGTCTTATTTGGGGCCATCCCCAGATGTATCCTGCTCCTCAAGAGCCACCCCCCTCCACTGGGTGGTCTTCTGAACAGATGACTTCCTTCCTGTCGTCAGGCTGACTAAAGCTGCACCGTTTGCATCTGTGAAGGCCCCTCATTCAGGAAACCACTGGACTACAAAGACATGACTTCAGAGACGTTGAATCAACCTTGGAGACGCCAAGAATAATCCATCACCAATGTGGGACGCCACTGAAGAATGTTGTACATAATTTACGTCTCTGGAGACATTGGTTGTTCTGTTCTGGGTGCCCTGGCAGGAGAGCTGGGGTTGGATGATGGAATGTTCTTTGGCATGAGGCTTTTACCCTGCATGATTGTTTGGCCTTTTATGGCTCGGTGGTGTGTGGGTTTGACATGAGATGGATGATTTTTGAGCATCTGGCATGGGGTTCTACGTGTGTTTGGTTCCAATTGGCATGGGGTTCTACGTCCGTGTGTGTGTGTGTGTGTGTGTGTGTGTGTGTCCGGCTTGCTTTGACGGTGATAATGTTCATACGGGGGTCTGTGTGGTTGGCTTGGGATATTGGAATGGTCAACTAAATCATACCTGATGGACGGCCACACGTTTACTTAAGGGCCTCCAGTAGACGTGAAGAGCCCTGAGCGACGCTCCGGAGCGATATCCAACACACTGGGCAGGAAGGAGAGTATCCAACTCAAGTGTAAAAGGATGCAAGCAGCGTGTTCAGATCAGTGACTTCAAACTAGGACTACACCAATCAGGATCAATGGAGGATGGACACCTAAAGGAATTCCACAAGGAGAGTCTGACGTTGGAAATGGACCTAAATGGATATTCAAGATGACCGTCAGACCTGCAAGGAGGCGGCTCTTCATACCTGGCTGGATTGATGGAGAGCCCTGTGGATCTTGTCTCGCTCTCAGTTGCACGTCTTCGCAGGCTGAACTGTATTTGTTTCGGACAGGACTAGCTGAACGATTGGTTCTGATTTAAGGGAACCAATCGTGGGAACTCCAACTAGTGCGCTCTTCGAGCTGAAGTTGTGCTCTTCGGCTGAGGAGGTAAGGAAACCTTCACTGGGGCTTCAAGGTGTAAAGAGGACTGTTTCAAAGTGTTCCATGGTACTCTGATGAAGACCGTTGTTGTGTTCCACTGGCTGAGGGGAAGAACCCTCACATCTTCCTCTTGGCCTTTCTCCTCTGAGAATCCTGCCGCCATCTTGAAGGATATTCTAGCGCATGTAACTTATGTCACGACACATTCTCAAACACTTGGTTTCTCCTGAGGGGCTTGTCTATAGAACTGAAGACGTCAGACAGCACTGTATCCCAGCATGCATCTCTGCTCTCAGACCACACCCCCATGAGTAGGATGCAACACTAGCGATGGAGATGTAGAGTTTTATAAGTAACGAGGGACAAGACAAAGGTGATTAGAACACAATGGCATGTCAAGTCTGGAAATCTTTAAACCATGAAGATGGTTGGATAGTTCAGGAATTGGGCTTTATTTTAGTATGGGCAGTCCTTATTGAATGATTCCATTGTTTTTAGGCAAGGATTTGTTGTTGTGGGATGTACATGGTAGTTTGGTTCTTCGTACGGTTTTGATTGATATAACTTGTACACACTGGGTGCATAATAATTTAAAGGTACACTGAATAGTAGTAATGACCAACAGCAACAAACAGATCTCCTCAAGGTAAGTCTGTTGGCTGTGTTTTCATGAAGACCATCACTGGACTTCAGGATCTTCCTCCGTTCAGCTCAAGGTGAGGCGCTGGTTATGTTTTTTCTTTGGTTGGTTCCGGCTGGAATGTTCGGATTCCAGTCGGACGGTTTGTGCTTCCCGCCGTGGAAGGTTTTGAGTGCGGTCACTTGATTTAGTCCCAATGGATAGCATAGAACGTTGTAGTCTTGACAACCATTAGAAGCCACCTAGCAGTTAGTTGGATAGGAATCTGGCTGAACGTTCTGGATTGTATTTGCGTAACCTCGAGCCGTTGCCAACGGAAACTATTTTTCAGTCGGTTTCCATTGGGAAATGTTTTCCCCTTATCTTAAACAACTTAAGTTTGATATTAAATACATACTGACACGTACAATCGTACAATATGTTGATAATTTCCGATGGTTGCGGCGTACTTTTAACCACGTTAACGGGACTCTCGCTGCGTACGAAACGGCATTCTACTTGCGGGCCCATTTCTGACATCAGTGAAGGCTGAAAAACATTTCAAGGTGGAAGGCAATTTGACATTTCTTCAGCGGAACCCAGCACCTGAATATGGCGAGTAAATTTGATTTAATATCAATACTACTTGGTGTTCTTTGTTACTTCTATCTGCTGTCATTAATTGCCACATAAGTTAAACCCTACCTAATGGAATGACGTTAAACAATGACTTTGGTGCTGAGTTACCAACTGGATAATATCAAAGCTAAAATAATGGCCGTCCTTCCCATGTGTTACAGTAGAAGATACTCTGTATCTGTACAAGGTTAAAAAGGTAACATGTAGTTTGTCCCAAGGTGTCCACCTCCTCACCCAGAGCCAGACCTCCACCTCCTCACAAGTCCTCCAGAACAGGTCAGTGCTCTTGTGTGTGAGTAGTGGTCAGTTTCAATGCATGGCCTGAACCACATCTTTAAACTTTTAGACTGCTCTGTCTTCATTCCC
This sequence comes from Gadus macrocephalus, assembly GCF_031168955.1. Lineage (NCBI taxonomy): Eukaryota > Metazoa > Chordata > Actinopteri > Gadiformes > Gadidae > Gadus > Gadus macrocephalus. The sequence goes on from NC_082385.1 coordinate 33,269,997, forward strand.
AAAATGGAATGCTCATGTCTGGTCTCAAGTATTTTCCAGCCTTGAGTTATAAAATAATAGTTAATTTAATTGTGTAACTAGGTTTTGGATGAGTCAATTAAGTTTATTGTTGGGCAAATGCTGATATAAATCTGCTGCTGTAGCTGAAAGGCGAGGCTGGGGACCGGAGGCTTGTGGTGCCAGGGTGGACCGGAGACTGAGGCTGGAGACCAGGGGCCTGCAGCACTGGACCAGAGGGTAACCGTCACCAAGCTCATCTCAAACACTAAAATCCACGCTAGTTTAGGTCTGGTTTTAATCATCTTATGACTTTATCTGTGCCAAGCTGTGATTTGAGTTAATTCATACCAGGTTTATGTAGGAGTCATTATTGTTACTAGTGCTGCTATGACCGTAGTGGATGAATTGCGGAATGCGACAATCTGCAGACGTTGTCTAATTTAAGTGTTCAAATATGTTTTAAATTCGTCTTCCATTTTACAAGTGAACCTCAGATGCAGGAGGTGGGGTGTGTTGTGTCCCCAGGTGATTTACTGCTGAGACCAACTGTTTGTAACCAGACCAGGAATCCATGGCTGAAGGAGCTGATGGAGGAGCCGTGCTGAAGGAGCTGATGGAGGAGCCGTGCTGAAGGCCCTGCCTGGTGGAGGAGCTGACGGAGGCCCTGCCTGGTGGAGGATGTCTGTCGTGGGGTAGATGGAGCCTGACTCTGAAGTGATCATCACACTCACTGCCACTTCTCGTAGAATACTGCTACCACAAACCACCGGCGTTTGTACCACATATACCAGACGACTACATCTGTTTTACCACATGTTGAAGCAAGACTTCTGCTGTTTGTTCCAGACCAGGACTCTGTCTGAGGAGAGCTGATGGAGGAGCTGAGACGCTGGAGGACGACTAGGAATCGACCAACAAGGATTCCTCGTAAGTTTGTATTTACTTACATGGTTGACTTAAAGGGCAAAATACAGATGTTACTTTGACATGCGTTAACAAACTACTGCTGTGTTTTCTTACTAGGACGTGTTTCTGGAGCGGAGGCGAGCTGGTAGGGGAGCCATGAATCTGGAGGATGACCATGACTCTACCAACAAGGATTGTAAGTTTGTATTAACCTAACAAAGTGGAAATAAAGGGCTTAAAATGAGACAAACTACATGTTTGTTACCAGACGTTGGGGCCAGACTTGCGCTGTTTGTTCCAGACCAGGACTCTGGGTGAGGAGAGCTGATGGAGGAGCCAAGACTCTGGAGGACGACATCACTCTACCAACAAGGATCCTCGTAAGTTTGCATTAAGTAAACAGAGTGGACTTGTTGTAACGCAGGATTAGTTTGTCCAGTAGAAGTTAAGGCATACTACTGTGGTTGGTTACCAGACAAACTACAGCTGCTACTTTGTTACGCGCCATTAGAGCCCAACTACTCCTGTGTTTGTGACCTTACATTAGAGACAAACTACTACTGTGTTTGTTACCTTACATTAGAGACCAACTACTCCTGTGTTTGTTACCTTTCATTAGAGACAAATTACTGCTGTGTTTGTTACCTTACATTAGAGACAAATTACATTTGTAACCAGACAAGGAATCTGGAGGACTGACGGAGAAGCCGTACATCTGGAAGGCAAATCCTGAGGACGACCAGGACTCTACCATCAAGGATTCCTCGTAAGTTTGCATTATCTGGATATAGTGGACTAGGTAGGGGGTTGGGGGTTCAACTCACAGACCAATGGTGCCGACATTCAAGTCCTCAGGATACAGTGATGCGTCCTTGAGCAAGGCGCCCTAAAGCCTGCCTGCTCCTTAATGACGTCTCTTTGGTTCAGATAATGTTGCATCTTTTGAATATTGAACCTAATCCATGTCCATTTGGTCCGGGCAGACACACCTGAGCTGAACCTCACCTGATCCTGTTTGGTCGGGGGCAGACACACCTGAGCTGAACCCGCCCTGATCCGGCCATCCTGCTGGTCCCGTCTCCTCAGTTCATCTGAGCCTCGTCCTCCAGAAGACCTGCTGAGCTCAGCAGTCTGAGGCTGATGGATCAATGACCTCCAGTGGGAGTGATCTTCTTGACCCCACATGTAACCGTGTGCTTCCACATGCCTTTCCCTCACGTCTGTCACTAACCTCACTACTTCACTACTCTCTACTCCTTCACCTTCTTCTTCCTTCTCTGTTGTTTGAACCTTTACACTGAAGGCGTGTCTTCCTGCCCTCAGAGGGTTCAGCGTTAGGGTTGAGAGTCAGGGTTTAGAGTCAGGGAAAGAGCTGGTCAGGGAGGACTGGTTTTACACAAACCTCTTCACTTGCTTTCTGAATGGTGGTGACATTTTGAAAAGATTCATTTGGGAAAATGTTTTCCTCTGCTTTCCTTTACAAAAATATGTATTAAACTTCTGTGTTTGTAACCAGACCAGGAATCCATGGCTGATGAAGCTGATGGAGGAGCCGTGCTGAAGGCCCTGCCTGGTGGAGGAGCTGATGGAGGCCCTGCCTGGTGGAGGAGTCGTGCTGCAGGCCCTGCCTGGTGGAGGAGCTGATGGAGGCCCTGCCGGGTGGAGGAGCCGTGCTGAAGGCCCTGCCTGGTGGAGGAGCCGTGCTGAAGGCCCTGCCTGGTGGAGGAGCCGTGCTGAAGGCCCTGCCTGGTGGAGGAGCTGGTGGAGGCCCTGCCTGGTGGAGGAGCTGGTGGAGGCCCTGTCTGGTGAAGGACGTCCGTCGTGGGGTAGATGGAGCCTGACTCTGCAGTGATCATCACACTCACTGCCACTTCTCGTAGAATACTGCTACCACAAACTACCGGCGTTTGTACCATATATACCAGACAACTACATCTGTTTTACCACATGTTGAAGCAAGACTTCTGCTGTTTGTTCCAGACCAGGACTCTGTCTGAGGAGAGCTGCTGGAGGACGACTAGGAATCGACCAACAAGGATTCCTTGTAAGTTTGTATTTACTTGCATGGTTGACTTAAAGGGCAAAATACAGCTGTTACTTTGACATGCGTTAACCAACTACCGCTGTGTTTTCTTACTAGAATGTGTTTCTGGTGCGGAGGCAAGTTGGTTGGGGAGCCGCAAATCTGGAGGATGACATCACTCTAATTACCAATTACTACTGTGTTTGTTACTTTACATTAGAGACCAATTACGTTTGTAACCAGACCAGGAATCTGGAGGACTGATGGAGAAGCCGTACACCTAGAAGGCAGATCCTTAGGACGACCAGGACTCTACCATTAAGGATTCCTCGTAAGTTTGCAAGATCTGGACATAGTGGACTAGGTAGGGGGTTGGGGGTTAAACTCTCAAACCAATGGTGCCGGGTTCAAGTCCTCAGAATACAGTGATGCGTCCTTGAGCAAGGCACCCTAAAGCCTGCCTGCTCATTAATTACTTATCTTTGGTTCAGAAAATGTTGCATCTTTTGAATATTGAATCTAATCAATGTCCTTGTTTGGTCCGGGCAGACGCACCTGAGCTGAACCCGCCCTGATCCTGACATCCTGCTGGTCCCGTCTCCTCAGTTCATCTGAGCCTCGTCCTCCAGAAGACCTGCTGAGCTCAGCGGTCTGAGGCTGATGGATCAATGACCTCCAGTGGGAGTGATCTTCTTGACCCCACATGTAACCTTGTGCTTCCACACGCCTTTCCCTCACGTTTGTCACTAACCTCACTACTTCACTACTCTCTACTGCTTCCTCTTCTTCTTCCTTCTCTGTGGTTCGAACCTTTACACTGAAGGCGCGTCTTCCTGCCCTCAGAGGGTTTAGCGTTAGGGTTGAGAGTCAGGGTTTAGAGTCAGGGACAGAGCTGGTCAGGGAGGACTGCTTTTACACAAACCTCTTCACTTGCTTTCGGAATGGTGGTGACATTTTGAGATTTGGGAAAATGTTTTCATCTGCTTCCCTTTACAAAATTGTATTTTACTTCTGTCAAGTGTTTTTGTTTATATATTAAAATCCCACATTGACTTCTACATGTTTGGTGCGGTTCATTTAATTGTCCTTTTAACTTGGTTAATGTCAAGCTAAACTCCTGCAATACATTTAATATACATGATTGTTATTCAGCAATGTTCACATAATCCATTTAGTAAAAATATGAAACCTCAATATTACTACAAAATTCAAGCCTATTCATGTATTTAACAATGTACATACTGCCCTGCAGGCCATTCTCTGCTACTACAACACTTTCAAACCACCAACCCATCTCACATCAATGTACCATAGCTACGTTGGTTCAAACGGAAAATGTAGTTTGGTGCGAGACTGTTGTCCAGCAGAGGGAGCTGTCATACACCTTAATTATGCAGGGATGTCTGTGTATTTACATTTTAAAATGTTCATGTGCTGGTCTTGTTTGTCTGCAAATAACTCTGTGGATAAGCAGCACAGCAGTCAGGTAGCTATTTTATGCTAAAATAAACGGCATATTTTGTTGATTTATGTGAAGCATTATGATTTTTTTTTTCATGCAAATTAAAGCATAGAAATAATTTTGCTTTTTATTTTTCCGTCTGGGCTAAGCCCCGGATGTTTATGAGACCTAGAAACACCCCTGCCGTCGACGGCGTTCCCATGGACGGGCCGGACGTCAGGTGGCGGAGGACGGGGTCCGACGGATGACAGGGGGCCACAAAGGGCCTCCAACGCCCCCCCTCCAGCTCATACTGAGCCAGTATCCTGTGTACTTATACTCATACTGAGCCAGTATCCTGGGTACTTATACACATACTGAGCCAGTAACCTGTGTACTTATACTCATACTGAGCCAGTATCCTGTGTACTTATACTCATACTGAGCCAGTATCCTGTGTACTTATACTCATACTGAGCCAGTAACCTGTGTACTTGTACTCATACTGAGCCAGTATCCTGTGTACTTATACTCATACTGAGCCAGTATCCTGTGTACTTATACTCATACTGAGCCAGTAACCTGTGTACTTATACTCGTACTGAGCCAGTAACCTGTGTACTTATACTCATACTGAGCCTGTATCCTGTGTACTTATACTCATACTGAGCCAGTATCCTGTGTACTTATACTCATACTGAGCCAGTAACCTGTGTACTTATACTCATACTGAGCCAGTTACCTGTGTACTTATACTCATACTGAGCCAGTAACATGTGTACTTATACTCATACTGAGCCAGTAACCTGTGTACTTATACTCATACTGAGCCAGTAACATGTGTACTTATACTCATACTGAGCCAGTAACCTGTGTACTTATATGCTCATACTGAGCCAGTAACCTGTGTACTTATACTCATACTGAGCCAGTTTCCTGTGTACTTGTACTCATACTGAGCCAGTATCCTGTGTACTTGTACTCATACTGAGCCAGTATCCTGTGTACTTATACTGAGCCACTAACCTGTGTACTTATACTCATACTGAGCCAGTATCCTGGGTACTTATACTCATACTTAGGCGGTGTCCTGTGTACTTATACTCGGTGGCGTCACAAGGCTGTTTTATTCGGGGCTAAAGCGCCGGATATTATTTAATTATCCCTGAATATAATTTTTGGGTAAAATAAGTAAAATAAAAGAATATTTTTCTCTCTATATATATATATATATATATATATATATACACATATATATACATCTATACATATATATATATTAGACCCACTTCCATTCATTTTACTCTGAAATAGATTGAATAGAACTTTAGATGTTTGGGGATAAGCAGCAAAGCAGTCAGGTAGCTATTTAAAGCAGTTTTTTTGTATGCCCAAAGGGATACTTTTCTTTTCCCTCTGGGCTAAGTCCCGGATGTTTATGAAACCTAGAATCGGCTGCGTCTCTTGCGGCGGCGGCGGCGGCAGCGGCGGCGGCGTCTCTTGCGGCGGCGGCGTCTCTTGCGGCGGCGGCGGCGGCTCTTGCGGCGGCGGCGTCTCTTGCGGCGGCGGCGTCTCTTGCGGCGGCGGCGGCGTCTCTTGCGGAGGCGCAGGCGGCGCCGCCGCAAGAGACGCAGCAGCTGTACATGTGAGCCGTCTTTTAGTGCCTTGCGTCGGCTCCATACATGGCTCAGGAGGACCACAGCCCAAAGCAGACTCCAGCTCCTAGCTGTGATGTCCATTGAGTAGGAGTTGCTTGAAAGAATTGAACACCAAAGGGTCATTGACAGGTTTGCCACCCTCAAAGTGCGGCGACATAGATTTTTTGGGCTTTTTGGGTTGACCTTCTTTTTATTCTTTTTTTTTTGCTCTTGATGTGAAGCATGTATTATTATCAATTATTGATGACTTATATTGGTTTATGAAAGTTCAGATAGGTGTGCAACCAAGTAGAATAGAGATGGCCATCCGTAAATAATTAACAGAAGATTGGTTGTCCAAGTCCCTTGTACATAGTACTTTGTTCAATGACAATAAAGTTGAATATAATATAATCTAATCGAATGACTGTTGATACAAAAGGAGGCACTTGGAGTTAACGGTCAGGGGGCTGTCTGTGTGAACTGGCACAATAAAGCTGGTGTTCTGGAAAGGGCTAAAAAAAATAGAAATAATCTGTATTTTGGAGTTAGTTTAACCAATGTTAAAATGAAAGTTATTTTTTGACATATTTTCTTTTTTGTGTGGAAAAAATGGTGGGTGGTGGCAGTGGGGCTCATTGGGTGCTTAGCACCCCTAAACCTCTGACCCTAGAATGACCCCTGCTTCTAGTCATTCTTGCTTTGCTTGAATTCTGGAATAATTTTGGGCGGGAGTGCATGAGGTTTGGTCAGAAGGCCTGATGTAGGCTAGATTGGATGGAATGCGTGTTGTGAATTGAGAACAGCCAGCTCACGATGTGATACAGCGTTCAGCTGTGCAACAAATATATTTTTATTTTTCAATCTTGACGACTTTTGTAGTGCTGTGTGTAGCCACACCTTTGGCCCTTCTGAACTTAAACACGCAGTTAATATCCTTTCATAACTCCTCTTGTTTATGTTGGTAGCTTAGCCATGTCATGTCACGTTGTCAACATTGGATACATGGAGCAGGACATAGTGGGTCATGTGTCCGATGCTTTTTGGAAACTTATTCTTCATAAAGCGTGCCAGACGGATTTTACATTTTATTCCTTAGTAATTAGCTCCATGGGTATGCCGTCTTTCAGAACCTTTCATTACCGGCACGAGAGAGAGAAATAAGAGGGCATCCTCCTTGTACCCAGCACTTCTGAAAATGCACTTCCGAATGCGTCTCTGTCCCTCAAACCAAACTGACGCCCATGTGCTTTGCGACTTTATCATTTACACTTTACATTTTACACTCATTTTAAATGTATATTGTTTATACCTTCTTTTTTGTTTGGCCTGTTTGTTCTGTTTGTCTTTACTTTATATTATAATATAATCGATACAACTGACTTTCTATTTAGGTGGGGTTGATATTATAATATCTAACTATGACTGATTGGTGGGGTATTATTTAGGAGTCTATGTTTAACTTGATTTATTCATATCGATGCATACACAAATGATCATATGCAATTATACTGAGCATATAAACTATATGTATACAGTGTCCATCGTTTTTTATCTTTATTTTAATCTTTAATTTATTTTTATTATATTTTATACTTGTATTTATCACTAAATCTCTCTTTGCTCTACTTTTGACCCTTATCCCTTTGGGATGAGAGAGAGAGAGAGAGAGAGAGAGAGAGAGAGAGAGAGAGAGAGAGAGAGAGAGAGAGAGAGAGAGAGAGAGAGAGAGAGAGAGAGAGAGAGAGAGAGAGAGAGAGAGAGAGAGAGAGAGAGAGAGAGAGAGAGAGAGCGCGAGCGCGCGCGCGCTACAGGTAAACCAGTTATGCTCCTCAGTAAGTTAATGATTGATGGTTTTACTGACAGCTCTTCCTCAGGTCCAGCTCGTTTCCTGATTTGATCCGAGCAGCGTGGATACTCTCCTAAAGATCTCTTTACTATGTTTGTTTGGTTTGTTGTCCTGTCTGTTTCCTAACTCTGAAAAGTGGTTTTGTTCTCCTTCAAAGTAAAAGTGTTCCCTTAGCTTTTCTTACGGTTAGGGGTTAGGAGTTGTCTGTATTTTGATACGTTGGGAGTGACATGATTTCACCGCAGGCGATACAATTGTACTTTGTAGTCTAGAAGTCACTTTAGTTCCACTGTTTTAACCTCCAACATCGTGACACCTGGTGGTTCATAGCTTTATAGGGACCTCATCAAACCTTTGCTCCGTCTTATCTTATCACTTGATAAGGTTCTGCGTGTGTGTTCTGGTGAAGCCCTGCCCTGGCCTCATCATAAAGGCTTTACACGTAGTGAGCTGTGTTCAAAGTCTCCTTCCTCATTCGATCTGTCTTCACTGAGGAGCCCAGCAGCTCAGTCTTTACTCAGAACCTTTAGAACCGTGTTCACGTTCTGGCTCCGTTCTGAACACTTACTTTGTGTTTTGTGAACAACTGAATCTCTTCCTTCAACGGATCTTACTTTCCTTCCTTTTGTGCTTTTATATTTTCCTATGACATGGGGCAGCACACGTTTTCATCACGGAGAAGCTAAGGTACAGCTCGCTAAATGTCATGTTTTCTTTGGATTATTGGTCGTATATTCGCTGGAACAATGAAGATCCCCCTTTTGGGATTAATACAGTTAATTGTGTGTGTGTGTGTGTGTGTGTGTGTGTGTGTGTGTGTGTGTGTGTGTGTGTGTGTGTGTGTGTGTGTGTGTGTGTGTCAGTGTGCTACAGGTAAACCAGTTATGCTCCTTAGTAAGTTAATGATTGATGGTTTTACTGACAGCTCTTCCTCAGGTCCAGCTCGTTTCCTGATTTGATCCGAGCAGCGTGGATACGCTCTTAAAGAACCCTTTACTATGTTTGTTTGGTTTGTTGTCCTGTCTGTTTCCTAACTCTGAAAAGTCCTGTTTTCTTTAGATTATTGGTCGTATATTCTCACTGTATTGATATGTTATAGAATAATCTGTTTCCAGTCCCAGTTCAATGTTTCCAGGTTCCTGCTGTAAAAGAGATGTTTATCTCAGAGAGGGAACCTGTCTGAATAAAGGAATATGGGTCAGGTGACCTTGGGTGTCTTGAAAGGCGCCTCTAAATTAAATGTATTATTATTATTATTAGAACATCAATCACTATTTCAGTCTTTCCTGTAGTGAGGTCAGATTGGTTCATGTTGTAGACTTTTGTTGTGGAGGTTCATTCTGTACTTTAGTGAGGTCAGATTCGTTGTGTTGTGGACTTTTATTGTGGAGTTTCATTTGTAACATTAGTTACTTGTTGGTGGTTTTATGGCTGTCTATAATGGTTTAGCACATTGATATGTAGACCCTTGATGCTTTCGTTACTATGCTCTACTGGGAGAGTTCAGTGTTTCAGAAGTTCAGAAGGGAAATAAGGAATCATCCCAATAATGAAGAATGAGATATAAACATATAGCGATGGAGTGTGTAGATTTAGACATAGATAGTGATAGAGTGTGTAGATCTAGACATAGATTGTGATATTGTTTAGATATAGACATAGAGTGACAGAGTGTGTGTGAGATCTAGACATAGTGATAGAATGTGTAGATTTAGACATAGATAGTGATAGAGTGTGTGATCTAGACATTGATAGGGATAGTGTGTAGCTCTAGACATAGAGAGTAATAGAGTGTGTAGAACTAAACATAGAGAGTGATAGTCTTCACTGCAGTAATTTCAAGTTCGGTACTAAGAATCCACAGAAACAATATGTAGCTGTGTTTGTGTCCAGGTCTCCAGTCTACTATGGATGAGGAGAGAGAGGAGGGGGGTCCTACCTCTAAGACCACTCTGTCTGGGGAACATGGCCGCCAGAGCAAAGCTACGAGGTAAGAAGAGGATCTCTCTGTCTGTGACTGTTGTCCATCTCAGAGCTTAGCAGTGAAACATCATGACTCCATCATTAGTCTGAGTAACAGCTGTGTGTGTGTTGAAGGCCAGATCAGCAGCAGAGAGCAGACTCCCCTGGACCCAGCTGTGTCTCCATGAAGAGTGACTGGTTTATGGAAAGAATTAACAGTTTTGAACCAAAGTGAGTATATATCAGAGATTAGAAAAACACTGCATCCATCAAACAAACATAAATCCTGGTTCTTGTTTTTCTAGAAGAGTCCAGCAGCAGAGAGCAGACTCCCCTGGACCCAGCTGTGTCTCCATGAAGAGTGACCGCTCTATGGGTGTACCTGTTAGGTTTAAAGACGGAAATCAACCTATTGAGAAGAGGTGAGGACTAAGAGAGTGACCGGTCAGACATGGAGGGGGGCATCTTCAGCGAGGAGGATCGGGGGGGCGGAGGGGGGGGATGTTATGGTGGTAAAAGGCTGTGATTGGCCGCGTCACACTGTAAGCAAGAGCTGCCAAATTGTTTTGCACAAAGGTGACTCCAATCAGATGGATTTCTGGATTACATCCAGAACAGCGTGAAAAGCACCAATCACATGCATCCGGTCCGTTCAATGATCTGATCTGGTTTGGGCCACTTTCATATGCGGTCCTGAATCAGATACAAGAGTGATTTCTCTCAATGCGACCTCAGGTTGAACAGTCGTCTTGTAATTAAGGTGACTTTGACGTGATTCGTCTTATAGGCCACATATAAAATGCAACGTGAACAGCCCAACCAGAGTAATAAATCTGAACTGAGCATTAAGGCTTCCCTGATATTAACACGGTTCTGTCTTTGTTCTCTACTGTGTTTTGTCTGCATGACTGCCGTTCTGTGGTCAAGATAGACAATAAAATAGGGTCTAACATTTGGTCATTGTCGGTTCTTAATATAAGAGATGGAAAGGATAACATGTTTAAATAAGACTGACTTTGACAAAGCAGCAGTTTGATACATCAGTGTTGATCAAACAGATTTATAATTCTGTAACTGTAGTTTCAAGAATGAGGTTACTCAGAAACAGTAATAACATGTCCGTAACAAGTTCTAAGATCTTATCAAGATAATTAAGGACTTGGAAGCTTGAAACAAGCTAAATGCTCTCACGTTAAAACTGCCTTGTAAGAAGAATTATCATGTCAGCTTAAAAACTGCAGTCTGAGTAAAAGCTGTGTTTGTTGTGTTGAAGCCCAGAGCAGCAGGAGAGAGCAGACTCCCCTGGACCCAGCTGTGTCTCCATGAAGAGTGACCGCTCTATGGGTGTACCTGTTGGGTTTAAAGACGGAAATCAACCTATTGAGAAGAGGTGAGGATTTATCAGAGTTTATGAAAATGCAGCATCTATCAAACGTCCATAAATCCTGGTTCTTATTTTTCTAGAAGAGTCCAGCAGCAGAGAGCAGACTCCCCTGGACCCAGCTGTGTCTCCATGAAGAGTGACCGCTCTATGGGTGTACCTGTTAGGTTTAAAGACGGAAATCAATCTGTTGAGAAGAGGTGAGGACTTAGAGAGTGACCGGTCAGACATGGAGGGGGGCATCTTCAGCGAGGAGGATCGGGGGGGCGGAGGGGGGAGATGTTATGGTGGTAAAAGGCTGTGATTGGCCGCGTCACACTGCAAGCAAGAGCTGCAAAATTGTTTTGCACAAAGGTGACTCTGAACCAATGGATTTCTGGATTACATCCAGAAAAGCGTGAAAAGCCCAAATCCAATCCAATCTGGTCCGTTCAATGATCTGATCTGGTTTGGGCCACTTTCATATGCCGTCCTAAATCAGATACAAGAGGGATTTCTCTCAATGCAACCTCAGGTTGAACAGTCGTATTGTAATTCACGTGTATTTGACGTGATTCGTCATAAAGGCCGCATTTAAAATGCAACGTGAACAGCCAAACCAGAGCAATAAATCTGAACTGAGCATTAAGGCTTCCCTGATATGAACACGGTTCTGTCTTAAGTAATAACATCTCAGTAAAAAGTTAGAAGATCTTATCAAGATAATTAAGGACTTAAAAGCTTGAAACAAGCGAAATGTTCTCACCTGAAAACTGCCTTGTGAGAAGAATTACCTTATCAGCATAAAAACTGCAGTCTGAGTAAAAGCTGTGTTTGTTGTGTTGAAGCCCAGAGCAGCAGAATAGAGCAGACTCCCCTGGACCCAGCTGTGTCACCATGAAGAGTGGCCACTCTCAACCTCCTAGGGATGGGAATTGATAAGAATTTCACGATTCCGATTCCGATTCTGCTTATCGATCCGATTCCTTATCGATTCTCTTATCGATTCTCATTGGGTGAGAAAATAAGTATAAATGTGTTTGTTTGCATTACATCTCTTTAATATCTGATCAGAAGTGCTTCTAGTATTAGGAAATTGTACATTTTCAAATCAATTGGTCTAGACGAAAAGATATATGTTTCGCTTTTTAAGCCCAAATGCCATCATTATGTGCCATACAACTAAAAACACAGACTGAAAACAGCCAAGTAAGAGCTTGTGCCTTTTGGAATTCTAACAGTGCTCATTTGCATTCAACTTGTAACAAAATTAAACTGACATAAACAAAATGAAGCATTGATTAGACAGAGATTTATTAGATGGGCCTACCTAATAAACCGTTGGAACACACAAGACCGGAAACCATAGCAATGCCGGTAAACAAACCCCGAGAAGCCCAATCCCTATGAGAGCTCCCCACGCTACGGCCATCCGGAGGCGACAGAGCTGTTGGCCGTGATATTATATATACAATTATAATATAGAATATAATATATTATATACTATTATATATAGAGCTCCGGGAGTCGCAAACTGCAACAATCACTTTCTCCTCCATTCCGCGGTTCACCCGGACTGCACTGCACTGAGTTTGACGGCTGAACGCGGATTGGCTGTTACGTTACACATGTCACTCAGTTATCACGCTGTTGAACGCTGATTGGCTGTCATCACGACAAAAACGTCATCGGTTTTCTCCCGCGAAAAACTCGCCCTTATACGCGTCTCTACGTTCACTTTGTATGGGATCTTGTCGCCCCGTCGCGTTTGGTGTGAACGCACAATGCGATTCTTCCTCGGCGGCGACATGTTTGCTGCGTTCTGAACCAAATCAAAACAGCGTGTGTGTGACGTCACGACGCATTTGCCGCGACCGGAACCGATGAGCGGAATCGTTAAGCAGGCTTGCTAACGATTCCAAGGAATCGGTTGACTCGGAACCGGTTCTGAACAAGAACCGGTTCTCGATTCCCATCCCTACAACCTCCTAACCTTAAAGATGGACGCCCCTCCAGAGGGGAGAGGTAGGAGTTTGAAACAGACAATGAAAACAGGCCGTGTCGTTGTTATCAGTCTAAATCGATAATTATGTTTACAAGTCGGGAAAAATGCAATTGTGTGTGTGTGTGTGTGTGTGTGTGTGTGTGTGTGTGTGTGTGTGTGTGTGTGTGTGTGTGTGTGTGTGTGTGTGTGTGTGTGTGTGTGTGTGTGTGTGTGTGTGTGATAATAAGCAAAGACCAAATGTAGATTCAGGATTCAGTTGATGAACTGTTCTTCACACTGATTTCTCACACTTTACACTGAATACCTGCCTGGCTTGTAGCTGTTCCACCTTTGGTCTCAGGTAGCACACACTGTCATCTCCTTCTCCACCTCTAGAGGGAGCCCTGACACAAGGAGTCACACGCTTTACTAAATGCAGTGATATAAAGTGTGTTAACAGATGATAAAAACGATATCTATATATTTATAAATATAATAGATCCTATGTGTGTGTGTGTGTTCTCTACAGACACCAGGAGAGGTCAAAGGCTACCAGTGCTCAGTCTGAACAGCAGCATCAAACAGAGCTGATCAAGGTGTGTAAATGCCGCCCTTCAGCTCTACATGATCATTAGAAAGCATCTCTTGTGGTGCTCATAGTCTCCAGGCTTCCCTCTTTAGACCAGCGGGACGTGATTCCAGGACAGATGCTTCTGATGACCTCAGTGAGTTCAGAGTAAAGTTCTCCTTGATGTTTGTTCTGTTCCAGAGGGCTGAGGAGAACGCACACGCTTTCCTAGACAAGGAGCTGAAGAAGCTCTGGAGGGATCTCTTCTCAGATTACCCACAATGCTCAGAGAGTCAGAGGGAGGAGGAGGAGGAGGAGGTTGATGGTAAGAACGAGGAGCAGAGGAGGCGAGCCATAGAGGGAGTGGTGGACATCACAAAGCTCTGCCTGATGGAGATGAACCAGGAGGAACTGGCCGACACACTGTGGGGCGGTAAGAGACTCTTATTTTGAAAACAGAGGAGACAATTATTTTGAAGCGCAGAAGACTCTTATCTTGAAAACAATGAAAAATCTATATTATAAAGAGTAGTATGAGACTCTTATTTGTTCTGTTCAGACTAAATAACATAATAAAATTTAGTGTTAAGAGATATCTTCATTTATAATTCATCAATGTGGAGATTGGGGGTTTAATGGTTTGATCCAGATACGAACGGTTATTGTGGGTCGATCAGGTTGAATGGTTTGATCCAGATATGTAGGGTTATTGTGGGGGTATCAGGTTAAATGGTTTGATCGTTATGCAGGGTTATTGTGGGGGTTTCATGTTAAATGGTTTGGTCCAGATATATAGGGTTATTGTGGTTCGATCAGGTTAATGGTTTGATCCAGATATGAAAGGTTATGGTGCGTCCATCAGGATAAAGAATGTTAAACAATAAATGCCAAATCAACAGCAGAATAACTATAAGTGGAATAAGTGGAAGAGATGCATCACTATCTTGTTATATCAGCATATGAAGTTAATTTCCACTGATTCACTATCATTGTTATTATCATTAGACCAATGATTTTTCTGTGTAAATAACAAACAAAAAAGAAAAAAATATGTATCCATTCCTTATTACGACCAGCTTCTCGAACCACAAGTAAAGAAGTCAGTAAATACTATGAAGTTGATCATTTTACAGGAAATATTAACATGCTTCAAGTGATGTCACCATCCACTATCTGATGTCTTCTCTTCATTCTCATGTAGGATCTGCTGCTGTTGAGTGCCAACATAAAATCAAGTCTCATTTGAAGAAGAAGTTAAAGTGTGTGTCTGAGGGAATCCCTAAAGCAGGAAATCCAACGGGTCTGAATGACTTCTACACAGAGCTCTTCATCACAGAGAGAGGCAGTGGAGAGGTCAACAAAGAGCATGAGGTCAGACTGATTGAAACAGCTTCCAGGAAACCAGCCAAGGAAGAAACACCAATCAAATGTGAAGACATCTTTAAACCCTTACCTGGACGAGATCAACCAATCAGAACAATAATGACAACTGGAGTGGCCGGCATTGGTAAAACCATCGTAACACAAAAGTTCACTCTGGACTGGGCTGAAGGCAAAGCCAACCACGACATACACTTCACATTTCTCTTAACTTTCAGAGAGCTGAATTTACTGAAAGAGAGAGAGTTTAGCTTGGTGGAACTTCTTCATCACTTCTATATTGTGACCAAAGAAGCAGGAATCTGCAGATATGAACGGTTCAAAGTTCTCTTCATCTTGGATGGTCTGGATGAGTGTCGACTTCCTCTGGACTTCCAGAACAACCCGATCTGGACTGATGTCAAAGAGCCGTCCTCGGTGGACGTGCTGCTGACAAACCTCATTAGGGGCGACCTGCTTCCCTCCGCTCGCATCTGGATAACCACACGCCCTGCGGCAGCCAATCGGATCCCTGCTGAGTGTGTTGACATGGTGACAGAGGTGAGGGGGTTCACCGACCCACAGAAGGAGGAGTACTTCAGGAAGAGATTCAGAGAGCAGACGCTGGCCAACACAATCATCTCCCACGTCAAGAAATCACAAAGCCTCCACATCATGTGTCACATCCCAGTCTTCTGTTGGATCACTGCTACAGTTCTGGAGGACATCTTAAAAAAATCCCAGATAGAAGAGATGCCCAAGACCGTGACTCAGATGTACAGCTACTTCCTTTGGGTTCAGTCGATACAGGGGGACAGGAAGTATCATGGGAGAGCTGAAACGGATCCATACTGGGGTCCAGAGAGCAGGAAGATTATTGTTTCTTTGGGAAAACTGGCTTTTAACCAGCTGGAGAAAGGCAACCTGATCTTTTACGAGGCAGACCTGGCAGAGTGTCACATCGATATCAAAGAAGCCTCAGTGTACTCAGGAGTGTTCACCAAGATCTTTAAAGAGGAGTGCGGGATTTACCAGGACAAGGTGTTCTGCTTTGTCCATCTGAGCCTCCAGGAGTTTCTGGCTGCCCTTTATGTCTTTCTGTCCTTCATCAACGATGGTGTCAATCTGCTCTCAGAAGAACCACCCACCTCTGGGGAAGATAAACTCCTCCTCCTCTACCAGAGCGCTGTGGACAAGGCCTTACAGAGTGAGAACGGACAACTGGACTTGTTCCTCCGCTTCCTCCTGGGCCTCTCTCTGGAGACCAATCAGATTGTCCTACGAGGTCTGCTGGGACGGACAGGAACTAGCTCACTGACCAATACAAAAACAGTGTCTTACATCAAGGAGAAGATAGATGTAGATCTCTCTCCAGAGAGAAGCATCAACCTGTTCCACTGTCTGAATGAGCTGAACGACCGTTCTCTAGTGAAGGAGATCGAACAGTCCCTGACATCAGGAAGTCTCTCCAGAGATCTCTCTCCTGCTCAACTGTCAGCTCTGGCCTTCATCCTACTGACATCGGAAGAGGAGCTGGACGTGTTTGACCTGAAGAAATACTCTGCTTCAGAGGAGGGTCTTCTGAGGCTGCTGCCAGTGGTCAAAGCCTCTAAAACGTCTCTGTAGGTTCACTATAAACATGTATCACAATACTCCCAACACATTATACCTTATAGTAGAATATAAAAGTTATGATGACATAGAAATCATCTTTCGAGGTTATCTTATACCATGTATCTCAATATGCACAACGTTATATTGTGTAACAAGGTTGAAAAGTCAAACTCAAAAACGATTTATTATGAATTAAGAAATAAGGAAAGAAAAATGAATATTGTTTAATAATAGTTAAATACAGCTATATATAAATATGTAGCTATATATATAAATAATTATTGATACGCATAGATTCATAAATATACGTTTATTATTAATAACAGGTAACCCATTATTTTAAAACATTTTAACCTTGTTCACTACGTTTGGCTACATGGACACTGTTTGGGTTTAACCGTTAGGATGTGTTGATACAGAGACGTCCGGGTCATCTGGGGGAAGGGTGAGAGGTCACGAGTGAGCAGGTAAAAGGAGAGAGAGGGAAGAGACAAAGGAGGAGAGTACTTAATCCTTTGTAGAGATCGCCCAGCTAAATGATATTTAAGCATTTACTTATTAGTTGTAACCAGTAGCGGCACCATATAATTATGATTGCAGGAGCTACGGGGGGCTAGATTGTTTATAGCAGAGGCTGATATATTTTGACGCAAAAAATATTACTACACACTACAATATGATACGAATCAACCATTCAAATCACACAACAAGCAGCAACGGTCATCAACACTTACACAAATGAAAAATATGATTTCATCGTTCAGTTTTGTTACATATAAGTCAGTTCGATGTCTTCATTAATGATATATATAAATATATATATTATTATTATATTATTGTGGCGATCATGGCCGGCGTCACCACGTGCCGCATTTGATCCTGGGAGGGTCGGCGGCACCGAGGCAGTCGTGGTTGTGGGCGATAGGATGTGTGTTTCAGGTGTGTGTGTGTGTTTACATAAAGTCTCTCTCAGGGTGGTGTGGATAATGGGACACGAGAGTGTCAGACTCTTATAACATGGGCTCCTGTCTGGTCGTTCCCGTGCTTCTCGCCACATTATTATTAAAAACATATTCTAAAATTCAATGAAATATTAGTCATAACAAAATGACTTGGGGTTTTGGGAGGGGGGGCTTGGCCTGTTTCAGGGGAGCTCAAGCCCCCGCTAGCCCCCTCCCCTTGTAACCGCCGCTGGTTGTAACCCTAATAAACAAAACATCTCTGTAGATGAACTATAGCATGTATTACAATACAACACAAAAAATACATAATACTTCAATAAAAAGTACAATTAAAATACTATACAAGTCTCAAACACTGCAAAAAACTCCAATATTGAATAAACATAAAGATCTAATGTATATATTAGTTAAATTAATAAGACATCGACTCAAATTTAAGATTTTCAACACAAGTCCTTCATTATGTTGAAATTAAAAGATCTAAGTTACTTTAACGTGTTCTGTTTATTGTGTGTTTAGGCTGAATGGCTGTGATCTGTCAGAGGGATGCTGTGAAGCTCTGGCCTCAGTTCTCAGCTCCAGCTCTAGTCTGAGAGAGCTGGAGCTGAGTACCAATGATCTGCAGGATTCAGGAGTGAAGCTGCTCTCTGCTGGACTGGGGAGTCCACACTGTACACTGGAAACTCTCAGGTCAGTTTCACTCAATGGTCAAACAGTTCCACCACAATTTCCCCATCAGAGGACCAGTATTGATCTGCTGTGCCCCAGTATTGATCTGCTGTGCCCCAGTAAAATCTCACGTCTGAGTTTTAACAAGATCCATATTTGGCAGTGGATTAATTTAGATTGATATTAACGGTAAAACAATGGATTATTTTCTAATCCACAACGTCAAAGCAACATTGTTTAACCCAAAATACAAGCTGAGGCGTGCACCTTGCGGTCCGGGTCCGTACACCGCGGCGTGCACATTACTGTCGGTGCACGGCAGTGTGCATGTCTTAGCCGGTGCACTGCGGCGCGCACGCAACAATCCGTTGATCCTGGTTCATTTAATAGTCTCATAGATAATTGCTGCTTGTGAAAACGATTGTTGCCATGTATTCTTTTATTTTACATTTCCCACCCATGGACGTTCTGTAAATAAAATAAACATTGCCCGGATGTACACACAGCGTTGTTTAGGTTTTTTTAGTCGGAGAAGCTACGTAGGCAGTGTATACCGTTACCAACCCCCGTTTTGAGTCACTGGATCCACCCCCCCTCTGCGCTCCGGGACCTCCCACTTTACAAATTAACGTTATCTCTGATAGGGGGTCTGTTTCTGTTTTTACCACCAGCGCCGTGACATCTCTTTCCTCACCAACCAACTCTCCATCCTCCTCCTCCTCCTCCTCCTCCTCCTCCTCCTCCTCCTCCTCCTCCTCCTCCTCAATCAAATACCTACTAATAATAACCGGCTGCTGATTGGATAATATAATCCAATTAGGATTAATCTTCTTCTCTGGGTCATCCTGAATAGTGCATTTCTTTACATGCTCTTGAATAGTGCTGCGGTGACATTTAAATGAAACTTTGCACAAAGTACAAACCAGTGTTTTAGTTTCCTGATTAAAGCAGAGTGTCTTCAGGGGAACTTAAGTGGGTCGTGTTTCCCAATAGAGCGATCAAGCTGGCGCTGCAATACAGCCGCTATTTAACCCAGCACTGAACTAAACCTTGGCAGTCTGCATGCATCGCAGCGCCATTACCACTCATCTTATCAAACACAAGACCTCAATCTCACTCTATTTGTGTTGCCATGACAGTAAAAGGTGTACCTTGGATTCAGTGTGTTAATGATGGTATAAGGTGTTTGTTTTATAGATTCCTATTCTATTCATAATCATGTAGTCAGACAGTAAGGTGGACTTTAGAGTAAAGTTAAATATTTTTTTCTTCTTAGAACTGAGTATTTTTATGGACATTTTCTGGAGTTTGCTGAATTTTTAGTTATCTGAATTCTAAATTAGTCATATTTTGAAGATCTACTGTATTGACATTTAGGTAAACTAATAAAACATTTCTAACAACAAATTTCAAATGCAAAATGAATCACAGTTCCTAACGTGTTCTGTTTATTGTGTGTGCAGCCTCAATGGCTGTGATCTGTCAGAGAGATGCTGTGAAGCTCTGGCCTCAGTTCTCAGCTCCAAGTCCTCTTGTCTGAAAAAGCTGGACCTGAGTACCAATGATCTGAAGGATTCAGGAGTGAAGCTGCTCTCTGCTGGACTGGGGAGTCCACACTGTACACTGGAAACTCTCAGGTCAGTTGTCAGCCTCTTCTTCAAACTGGTTACTCTAGCTTCCAGTAAGTGCTGCTCCTGCCTCATTTCTGTTGCTCTTTTCTCTGCTGACAAAACACTCCCTGGTTCTACACAATGTTAGAACCTGTGAAGAAACGGTCTTAGCGTACCAAACACAACAGACTTCTCCTGACTCTAACCAAACAATATCTCATTGAGTTGTAGCTATTGAGAAAGGAGCATTTGTTTAAGATCCTGTCACATCCAAGTGAAGGCAGTTCTGCTGTCTGTGATGATGTCATCTCCCCACTTCCTCTTCCTGTTCTCAGACTCTCAGGGTGACACAGCTTTGTCTCCATGAAGTATCAATAAAGCTTTTACTTGTCTTCAATGTTGAATGAATACACTTTATAAATGTGGTTACTTTAGTAGAAACTGCTCTCAACCAGATACAATAAATTCTGTGTGTGTGTGTGTGTGTGTGTGTGTGTGTGTGTGTGCGTGTGTGTGTGTGTAGCTTGTCTGGCTGCCTGGTCACACAGGAAGGCTGTTCTTCTCTGGCCTCAGCTCTGAGCTCCAACCCCTCCCATCTGAGAGAGCTGGACTTGAGCTACAATCACCCAGGAGACTCAGGAGCTGCGCTGCTCTCTGCTGGACTGGAGGATCCACGCTGGAGACTGGACACTCTCAGGTAAGGAGAGGACAGCTCACCACTAAGGTACAAAGTCTCCTTCAAGGATTCAAGCTGCCGCTAGATGAAGTGGTTTGAAGAGGCAGCTGTCACTCATGTTGTGTAGAACGTGATCAGACGGCAGATGATGAAGGTGAATGTTTCAACATGCTGCTCTCACTTTGTTTCCCCCCCAGTGTGGAGCACGGTGGAGTGTTGAGGCTGAAACCAGCTCTAAAGAAGTGTAAGTGTCTGTTTGATCCATCACCTCACACACTCACTATTGAGATGGAAAGTCCATCCACACAGCAGGAAGTGAGGTCACATCCTACTGGGAATGAAGATGATGGCTGACATCATGTATCTTACGTATATTAATACTGTCCACCATCACAGTCACCGGGTTGAGGGGGGAGGAGTGTGGGGGTGGGGGGGTGAAGGAGAGGGGGGGTGACCGGGTTAGGGGCCGGTGAGGTCTAGGGGAAGGGGTGAGAGAGAGGCTGAGGGGGGGGGGGGGGGGGGGGGGGGGCTGAGGGGGAGGACTAGGGGGGAGGGGGAGGGGGGATGCCCGGGCTGAGGGGGGGCTGAGGGGGAGGGGGGGTGAAGGGGCTGAGGGGGGGGTGACCGGGTTAGGGGCCGGTGAGGGGGAGGTGAAGGGGTGAGAGAGAGGGGGCTGAGGGGGAGGACTAGGGGGGAGGGGGAGGTAAGGGGAAGGGGGGTGACCGGGCTGATGGGGGGGTGAGGGGGAGGGGGAGGGAGGTGACGGGGCTGAGGGTGAGGACTAGGGGTGATGGGGAGGGGGGGTGAAGGGGCTGAGGGGGAGGGGGAGGGGAGGGGGGGGACCGGGCTGAGGGGGAGGACTAGGGGTGAGGAGGAGGGGGGGAGGGGGGGGACCGGCTGAGGGGGGGCTGAGGGTGAGGACTAGGGGTGAGGGGGAGGGGGGGAGGGGGGGAGGGGGGGTGAACGGGCTGAGGGGGGGATGAGGGGGAGGGGGAGGGGGGTGAAGGGGCTGAGGGAGGAGGGGGAGGGTTGTGACCGGGCAGAGAGGGGAAGGGGAAGGGGGGGTGACGGGGCTGAGGGGGGGATGAGAGGGAGGGGGCTGAGGGGGGGATGAGAGGGAGGGGGCTGAGGGGGGGATGAGAGGGAGGGGGCTGAGGGGGGGATGAGAGGGAGGGGGATGAGGGGGGTTGGTGAGGGGGAGGGGGGGGCTGATGGGGGGGGGGGGCTGAGGGGGGGATGAGAGGGAGGGGGCTGAGGGAGGGATGAGAGGGAGGGGGCTGAGGGGGGTTGGTGAGGGGGAGGGGGGGGGGCTGATGGGGAGGGGGCTGAAGAAGAAGAGAGAGCGATCACAAAAAGAAAGAGAATAAAAAGAAGAAGAGCAGCCTGGATCCAAGGAGAGATGTTTGTTGTTGATGTTTTCATAATATTGTTGTTGATGTATTCATAACGTTATTGTTGAGGCGTGTGTATCTATGTATGTGTACATATGTATATGTATGTATGTGTTCATATCTATTAGGGATGGGCATAATTAATCGATGCTCGATAATTGATCGTTAAGAAATGCGTCGATCAATTTATATTGTTATCGATCAAAAGGACGTTGTGTTGCATACTGTGAGTCTTGAAGCATTTAATTGAATATAACCCTGCCGACTGGTGGAAAGTGAATGGAAGAAGGTTCCCCAGGCTGTCAAAGTTAGCGCGACAATACCTCTGCATCCCCGCAACTTCGGTCCCGTCAGAGCGGGTGTTTTCTGCTGCTGGACTGACAGTTACAAGGCTGCGTTCGCGTCTGACCCCCGAGCATGTTAACATGCTTATATTCCTAAACAAAAATATGTAGGCTGGAGTTACTGTATGCTATGGACAGTAGGGACAGTCACCACCGTATGTGAGTCGCTCTTTTCTTTCTTAATGTGTTGACTCTCGCTCCGCTTGGTGCCTCTTGGAGTCGTTACATTTTGCCAAAACTGTGATATTTTAGCAACAAGTCCAGCCTTATATATGTTCAATAAGGTATTGCTTTTAGATAGACTAGTTCATGCAATTGTTTGTAAATGGGTGGCTCATCTTTTTGTTGCGAGCCTTTTCCGCGCGCCGGCTGCAGGCATTATATGTCGGCCTTTTCCCCCCCCTTTTTTTCATAACAGTTATACAGTTTAATGCCCACTTTTAGCCTACTGCCTTTGTTTGATTATTGTTGTCCGATAAGTTCGCTACTTATTGTAATTGGAATAGGCTACAGATTTAGTCTTGTTGAATCGTTTCCAAACCTTTAAGAGCGCCTGTAGGCGCATTGTTCGGACTTTACGAGCGCCGCATAGGCCTATAACCTATAATGCCTGTATTTATTATTTTAAAACTGTTAAACAGTTGTAGGTCTTCAAGTTAACTGTATTGTATTAATTTTGGCCCATACATTATTGTTGGAATAAAGATTTCATTGATAAAAACATTAGAAAAAAAACATAGAAAAAAGTTAATGATTAATCGATAATTGATCGATAACTCTAGCGATGCTCGATCAAGAAAATTTCTTCAAATGCCCATCCCTAATATCTATGTATATGTACACAGAGCGCAGGAGAACAGTACTAGTGATGATGATGATGATGATGATGAAGAGCGGTTCAGCAGCTCATCATGTCTGGTTCTCCCTCAGATGCCTGTGACCTCACACTGGACCCCAACACGGCCCACAGACGACTCTCTCTGTCTGAGGACAACAGGAAGGTGACGTGGGTTGGAGAGGACCAGTCGTATCCGGATCACCCAGACAGATTTGACTGCTGGCCCCAGGTGTTGGGTAGAGAGGCTCTGACTGGCCGCTGTTACTGGGAGGTAGAGTGGAAAGGACAGGTTTGGATAGGAGTGACATACAGAGGAATCACAAGGAGAGGAGGGGGTGGTGACAGCAGGCTTGGAGGGAACAACAAGTCCTGGGTTCTTTATTGTTATGATGATGGTTACTCTGCCCAGTACAACGGTACAAAGACAGACCCCCCTCTCCGCCCCGCTGGCTCCACCAGAGTAGGAGTGTATCTGGACCGGCCTGCTGGCTCTCTGTCCTTCTACAGAGTGTCCCCAGGTGGAGGAGGGTCCTCAGACACACTGACACACCTCCACACCTACTGGTCCTCCTTCACCCAGGAGGACCTCCTCCCGGGGGTGGGGGTATGGAGGGGGGGGTCAGCCTCTCTGTGTCGGTGGTAGAAAAAAAAAAGGGACCTCCTGACTGAGCATGGCCCCTGATACACACACACACACACACACACACACACACACACACACACACACACACACACACACACACACACACACACACACACACACACACACACACTGACTAACACCTGTGTGTCTATAACTTACCTGTACCTTACGGCTCAGCGTCCTCCTCCCGGGGCTCTGGGGGGGGGGGGGCCTCAGCTGTGTGTGTGTGTGTGTGTGTGTGTGTGCGTGTGCGTGTGTGTGTGTGTGTGTTAGTCAGTGTGTGTGCGTGTGTGTGTGTGTGTGTGTTAGCGTGCGTGCGTGCGTTATTCGATTGCCTGGTAGCCATGGTTACTAATATTCACACTGGTTTCAATAATACATTTGATGGTATTTGCCATCTTTGCTGAGCAGAGAGTTTTGTTCTAAAGTTCAGTGATTGAAACAAATAAAAGCCCGGGCTGTGGAAGTGTTCCGGTACCACTGTCATGCACCGACCCGATGTCAAGTGGACCGGGTTGAATTCACTGCGGGTCTCTCTTCTTATATCCATCTCACCAAAGATATTTTATTACTGTCCTTCTTAACGCTCTCTGATCTCACTAAAAGGCTGGCAGCACAACACAGCAATAACGATGACATGCGCCGTGCGTAGAGAAGAAAGAATACCGACGTTGAGTTTGCAACATTTGGCAAAAAATGATTCTAAATCTGCCCATACATGGACACGCCAGAATTGTTGCATCTGTGGCTGCTGGTAATTTAATCACAAAGAAGTATACTCTACGGGGCTATTTTCATCATTATTATTATTATTAATATTTTTTTAGACGGCACAGCGATCCGGGGCTATTCCCAAAGATCCGGGGCTATAGCCTCGAATGCTGGAATGCTGTAGCCTCGGATGGGTTCTTCAATCTGATTGGTAGTCACACTGGAGATTAGTTTTCCCCCCCTTTTCGGGGATAATGTTCCCCGTTTTGATCTCGGACGTTTGGTTCACTTTTTTATCCACACCTTGTGTCCTCAGCGTCTCTGTAAATTATAGTCTCTCTCGCTCTTGCTCTCGCTCTGAGTCTGATGACACACGTGAACACAAACATGCACATGTGAACACACACACACGCGTATATTACCACGCACACACATGCAAGCGCACACACGCATATATGAATTAACATAAAGACAAACACATATAAACATACTATACTATATAGGAACCCAAACACGCAGCCACACAAACACGTGTATGTGAACACAAACAAACGCGTATATATGAACACACACACGTGCGTACATATTATAAACACTCAAATATACACGCAGACACACACATGCACACGCCGCACGTGCATCTATGAACACACTTACTCAAGTTATGAACACACACACTTACTCACATATGAACACAGACACGCACAGACTACACACACATGTATATATAAACACACACACACACACACTGTGTTTTGATGATTTATATTCATGTACTCAACTATAATCCAAATGCTACATTTTCTGGGGCTTCTTAAAGTTGATCTTGATTAACCATGAAAGGAAGAGATTTTTTAAATCTTTACAAAGACTATATTTCTAATGTTTCTGATTGATTGGTGGTAAATTGTAACATTTTTATGCTACAATATTGTGTCTATTTTCAGACGTTAACAGTTTCATACTGCGGGGCTCTGATATCAGTTTATATTTTGATAAGCCTCACACGATGTAAAGCAGATTTTAGATTATATTCGTAATGCAAGCGGTCGAAAAGCTATAGATCATGTTGCGATCACTTTAAACTGAGTATTGATTCCTTGTGTTCTGTGGGGAAAAACACAGCAGCAGAACACACCTGTTTATGATTAGTAATGTCTGTCTGCTGCTTCTATTGTTTGAGTCCTTGTGTTTATTGTGTTCATGTAAGGGACTGTTCTTCTATTGTTTGAGTCCTTGTGTTTATTGTGTTCATGTAAGGGACTGTTCTTCTATTGATTGAGTCCTTGTGTTTATTGTGTTCATGTAAGGGACTGTTCTTCTATTGTTTGAGTCCTTGTGTTTATTGTGTTCATGTAAGGGACTGTTCTTCTATTGTTTGAGTCCTTGTGTTTATTGTGTTCATGTAAGGGACTGTTCTTCTATTGTTTGAGTCCTTGTGTTTATTGTGTTCATGTAAGGGACTGTTCTTCTATTGTTTGAGTCCTTGTGTTTATTGTGTTCATGTAAGGGACTGTTCTTCTATTGTTTGAGTCCTTGTGTTTGTGTTCATGTAAGGGACTGTTCTTCTATTGTTTGAGTCCTTGTGTTTATTGTGTTCATGTAAGGTACTGTTCTTCTATTGTCCTGGTTAATAAAGCATAATGGTGATAAACAACTCAGTGGATCCACTGAATTTTCTCTTGTGTTCAGCAGAGGATCAGTTTACACTTTAAGGTCGGGGGTTCACTGAATAAAAAGCACAACAGAGGCTTCGTCTACACAACATTAATAACCAGGATACCAGCAAGTGCATTCCACCTCAGACTCATACGCCCGATGAGGGACGGAGTATGGAGAGAGTTCTAGAAGCGGGCCGACAGGAAGCAGCCCAGCTACTGGTGTCCCTCCAGAGACGAGCCTTGCAGGCTGGTTGATGCACCACCTCCCCGTCTAACAGGACCCTGAGCCTCCATGTTGAAACACACAGAGGTGTGTGTTTGAGGCGCTGAGCTGCAGAGGAGGAACCTCTCCTTCTCTGGGTGCGTGGGAGGGGGCAGTAGGATGGACGCGTCTGATAAATGAGTCGATAGTAAGATGTGAGGCCGTTTATCAAAGCCATGCTTCAGTCCTGTTATTGCGTGGGGAGCCACTAGGGGGCGGTGAATCCACCTCGGTGGGGTTCACCTTCTGACCAACAGGACCGGGGGGAAGGAGTCTGTGTGTGTGAAGTGGCAACCTATTTGCACCTCTTGCAGGACGTTTCTGTCCTCGTGTTTTCCGTAAGGCAATAAGCGCCAAAAAAGTAATCCAAGAAGGAAGCGAGGCAGATGGAAAAGGAAGAATGCAGCGATTTATTCTCAGAACATAGTGAACAAACATTGAACAAATAATAAACGTTTCCAAGTAGAATCCTGGGTCACCTGACAGTAATACAGAGGAAGAAATCACTTTTTTATGCTTAAATGACGGTTATCTACGGTCAGAAAGCCGTTGCTCCCGTCATGCTCTGAGAACTCAATTAACTCAGCAGAGATGGCTGAGCCAGGCGCCCACATGGTTAATTTACTGCAGTTTACTACAATAAGCTATGCTTTACGGCAGTATACATTTGTGGTAGAAGGAAAAAATATGAGCGCAATAAAACCTGCTCTATTGAATAGACATAAATAAGATGCATCAAAATATCCGATAATTATTAATTAATAAGCTTAATTATTATGAATTAAAGCAAAATCGAAGTTAACAAATTGGGCACAAAGTGTGAACGTATACCTCATCGTCTCCATTGCTCTAAAGTGTGTGTGTGGTGGAGGTGGTTGGAATGGTTGAAGAGCCTTTGGTGCTCAACACACACACACACACACACACACACACACACACACACACACACACACACACACACACCAACAAGCGAGCAGAAGACCAAACGCAACTAAATGAAGAGCAGACTGTATCGCTATAATGAAAGGTTCCACTTTCGCAAGGGGCGCCACTGAAGAACGTTGTTCATCACTGACCTCTCTGGAGGCCCTGAAGGTTGTGCTCTGTCCTGGGTGTCCTGGAGGAGAGCTGGGCGTGGCTGGTGGGATGGTGTTGGCCTGAGGACGAGTGTGTGTGTGTGTGTGTGTGTGTGTGTGTGTGTGTGTGTGTGTGTGTGTGTGTGTGTGTGTGTGTGTGTGTGTGTGTGTGTGTGTGTGTGTGTGTGTGTGTGTGTGTGTGTGTGTGTGTGTTCTCCTGCCGTGGGGTTTCACCCTGTGTGTGTGTGTGTTCACCCTGGCATGGGGTTCTACACATGTGTGTGTGTGTGTGTGTGGGGGGGGGGGGGGGTCCCACCTGGCATCGGGTTGTATGTGTGTGGGTTTCACCTGGCGTGTGTGTGTGTGTGTGTGTGTGTGTGTGTGTGTGTGTGTGTGTGTGTGTGTGTGTGTGTGTGTGTGTGTGTGTGTGTGTGTGTGGGGGGGGGGGGTCTTGCCTGCTCTGATGGGTATCGTGTACTTGAGGGTACGTGGGATCCATAAAGAGAGTCTGAAGTTGTAAAATGACCTGAATGGGTCTTCCTGACGACCTTCAGAGCTGTAGGGGGGCGGCTCTTCCTGTGTCTGGTCCCTCCCTCAGGTCCAGGCCTCCTCTGGCTGAACTCTACCATTGGTTACCGGGCTAGGTGAACCTGGGAGAAGGGTTCCCTTACATCAGAACCGATCTGGGACCTGTCCCAGCTAGGGCTCTCTTCAAGCTGGAGTTGTGCTTTTCTTCAGCGGAGGACGTAAGGAACCCTTCACTTGGCGCTTTGGAGATGCGTGGAGAGGAGCGTTGCAGTGTGTGCCATGGTTCTCTGATGAAGACCTTGGTCGTGTTCTACTGGCTGAGAGGAAGGACACACACGTCTTCCTCTTGGCCCTTTTCCTTCAGATTCCTTCCGCCATCTTGAAGGATATTCCAGCTCATGTAGCTGACGTCACAACAGATTCTCAAACCCCTGGTTTCTCCTGAGGGGCGTGTCTGCAGACCTGTAGACTTCAGACACTGCTCTGTGTCCCAGCATGCATCTGCTCACTCACACATCCATCAGCAGGCCAGCGCTCTAGCGGTGGAGATGCAGATCCAGGAGTTCAGGCATTGGGGTTCATTGAATCAGCAGTCCTCTCTCCATAAGGCCCGCTCCTCTCTTCCTCCACTGGAGCTGTAGATGTGTTGGTTGACATGAGGGTTATTGGTGATGATGTCAGGGGGATGTTGCAGGGTCATGGTCGGCTCTCTGAGCTCGACCTTTAGATTGGATCTGTATGGTTTGAACCCTGAATTCTCCACATAATTCAGTTTATTGTAAAATGTAGTCACTGGTTTGCACTGAAGGATTCCATTGGTGTTAGGGTTTGAGGTTTAAGGTCGTTGTGGGACCTACATGGTAGTTCTGCTCTTCGTACGGTTTGAGTGTTTTAACTTGTACACACTGGGTGCACAGCAATAGAGGTAGACTGAATAGTAGTGATGACCAACAGCAACAAACAGATCTCCTCAAGGTCAGTCTGCTGGCTGTGTTTTGATGAAGACCACCGCTGGACTTCAGGATCTTCCTCCGCTCAGCTCCAGGTGAGGCGCTGGTCATTCTTTTCTTTGGTTGGTTTATATAATTAGGGTTTATATAATTTGAATACAATTGTATATTAAAGTTACTCTTGATATTTC
This sequence comes from Gadus macrocephalus, assembly GCF_031168955.1. Classification (NCBI taxonomy): domain Eukaryota; kingdom Metazoa; phylum Chordata; class Actinopteri; order Gadiformes; family Gadidae; genus Gadus; species Gadus macrocephalus. The sequence goes on from NC_082385.1 coordinate 33,299,212, forward strand.
TACAACTGTCATGACCGTTGCCTTTGTTATTACAAAAAGCCTGCAAAGTTCACTTGTGAAATTCACTGCAATTAAACCACACATTATACATGATTGTGTTCATTTCACTTACCTTTTGGCATGTCCTTAATGCCAGCTACCTCTTGTTTTGACTTTCTAATCGTTCTCTTTCTACTGCCATTATTTTCTAGTTCATATCTTGTATTGTATCACAATCGGCAATCGTGGTTGAAGAGGATCCACTTAAAAAGGTCCCTGGTTAAATGTCTAGATCTCAGTGATGGTTGAGTCAGTTCATGCCGGTCCTCGCTCTAGAATGAAGCATTATTCTGATAGGACAGAGTCCGAAGAATCCTAGCATTGGTCACCCTTCACTCCTTGTTTGCAGTGGTGGCAGGTCATCAAATTTGTGGGTGGGTCGCAGTAATGGACGGGAGGGAAAACATTTTGAATGTGGTACATTTTATTTCCGCTCTCTCAAAAAAAAAAAAAAAAGTATCATGTGTAATCATGGACTAACATGAACAAAAACACAACTTTTACATACGGTTAGACGGATAGATAACGACGGATCGATTAATAGATTCATTCAATCAACCTACATAAAATAAAATTAAGTCCAGCAGCTTTGTTTCTGTTTTGTATTGTAGGCTACTTATCCAACCACATCTAGCACCTTTTGTAGTGTCTTGCAGCACTGGCATCTATGTCGAAACAGCAAACATGCCTGCAGCAAAATTAGCCTTCCCACTGCATCTACAGCGGTGTTAATTTAGTTGACTAAGACTATGACGAAAACTAAATAAAAAGTCAGATATGATGACAAAGACTGCGACGAATATAACTGATTATGGTCGACAAATAATAGAGAAGCAATAATTAATTATGTGTGAAAAAAAAGATTTTTACACATGTAAAAGACATTGTCAATCATGTTTTTAATCAGTGCTGCTGTAGTCAAGTTACCTAATTTATCATCCTTAGATATATCTAATTTATCCTTCAGCATATACTGTATCACCATAACTCTTCCTTTTTCAAATGTTATATTTACAAAATGGAAGACTTATGGGTGTTGAAGTTCAGAAGCCTGACAGCTGATCTCGAAGACGTCGCCCGTCAAAAGGCAATTCTCGCTCGGGAGTACAAATGGAGCGATATTGAAAACCTCCCCAAACCCGACAAACTTGTGTTTGTCGGGTTTGGGGAGGTTTTCAATATCTATAGATATATTTTTCAATACATAAATAAAAGATATTGTGGCGACTCCTCCTGGGTCGCGCAGGGGATCCTGGGAGTCGGTGCTGATGTTGACAAAAGGGGCTTTAGTCGTCCTTGTTTTGTTATTTGGTTAAGTGGGGTTGACGGGTTCGGGGTGAGTCGGGGCGGAGCGCAATCACTGCGTGACCCGACGGGAGGTGTTGGCTGTGGTCCTGGCCGTGCGGCCTTTCAGACCGTACCTGCATGGCAAGCGCTTCCTGATCCGCACCGACCGCGCGTCCCTCACGTGGCGCCTCAGTTCTAAGAACCCTGAGGGCCAGGTGGCTCGATGGCTGGAGGTTTTACAGGAGTAGGACTTCGAGATCCAGCATGGGGCGGGGCGTCTCCACAGCAGCGCCGACGCACTCTCCCGGCGGCCCTGTGCGGTCCTGGAGTGTCGCTACTGCCTGCGGCAGGAGGAGCGGGCCCACGAGTCTCCGATGGTGGCGGGCGGCTCTCCAGACCACCGAGGCTGACCGGACCATCGGTGAGGCGGAGGGGTGGCTCCCGCTGACGGCGCGCCAGTTGGAGCAGCAGCAGCGGGCCGACGAGGCCCTGGCGTTGGCGAGCTCAGCATTTGTTTTAGAAATGCACACAACACTGCCTTTTGCCTTGCGTGACCCCCCTACACCTGAATATTTATATTATTTGTAAAGTGGGGTTGATGGGTTTGGGCTGTTATTTGGTTGGGTGTAGTTCCATGTTCAAGTCAATATGTGTGTCTATCGTCGCTGCCACCATCATGACATGTTTGTTCGTTGGGTGTGCTGTTTCCTTATACGTTGTTGGTGATGAATAAAAGTAGCCTGCAGTCGTGCGGTGTGTGGGACGCAGAGCTACAGTTGACTTAAGCCTGACTCTGTGTACTTCTTGGCCGGGAAATGGAGGAAAACACCTTTCCCGAGTGGGGATTGCCCACGGTGCATCCAAAGGAGCAGGACACAGAGTAATGGCCCGGCGTGAGTAATTTACTAGAATTCTCAAAACAAAAGTATTTTCTTCAAGTATAATTATTTACAATTTCAAACACAAATTATATTAACTAAAAAAATCATGGACAATATGCCGCTCTGGAGGCGGGGCAGCGCCCCAGCTGGCCGGAGGTGTCGGCGCGAGGGCCTGATGTGAAGGCCTACCACTCCCAGTGGGGATGCTTCCGGCTCCACAACGGGGTGGTCCACCGCAGCTGGCAGGACCCTAGGGGTAAGGGAGACATTCTGCAGCTGTTGGTGCCCCGTGCGCTTCGTCCCCAGGCGCTGCAGCTGGTCCACGGCTCGGTGGGAGCGGGGCACTACGGGTGGCAGCCCCTGGGGGGGTTCAGCGGCCTTGCCGGCGGCGCCGGGCCCCGGGACACCTGAGAGACGACGTGTCGGGTGACAGGGTCGTCGTCGGGGACGACTGACCGCTCAGGGGGGAGCTTTGTGGGGACCCCTCCGGTGTCGCGCTGGGGATCCTGGGAGTTGGTGTTGATGTTCACAAGAGGGGCTTTTGTCGTCCTTGTTTTGTTGTTTGGTTGAGTGGGGTTGGCGGGTTCGGGGTGTTATTTGGTTGCGTGTGGTTGTGAGTTGTTCAATGTTAATATGTGTGTTTATCGTTGCAGTCGTGCGGTGTGTGGGACGCAGAGCTACAGGTGACTTAAGCCTGACTCTGTGTACTTCTTGGCCGCCGCTACAATATTTATGTTTAGGTTTTTATTTGAATTAGAAGGGATTTAGGATTTGCCAATGTCCAGCAGGTCACCCTAAAATTGACCAGAATGCAGGAAATCACATTCACGGTCGTAGCTCATTTTCTCATGGGCGGTCGGGACAAATTCTCTGTGTGGGCAAAGCAGAGAAAGGGGAGGTAACCTTTTCCCCGTATTTTTTATTGAACTTGTTGATGCAAAGCGATCCTCAGGATCCTTAGCAAGAAATACAGGCTTGATGCAAATAATACCTTGTTTTCTTTCCATTCTTTTTTTTACCCTTCTGCATTGGTTCTTATTGGTGGTTTGTTGAACTTACAGGTTCCTCTTTGATGAATGACTAAAAGTAAGCCAAGAGGCCGTTTATCAAATCCAGGCTCTGTTATTGCATGTGGAACCACTAGGGGGCACGTACACACGTACGTACATACACACACACACACACACACACACACACACACACACACACACACACACACACACACACACACACACACACACACACACACACACACACACACACACACACACACACACACACACACGCAAACACACGCACACACACACGCACGCACACCGTGAGGACCCAGTCGGGTCTTTGACCCCGCCCCTGCTGTGTGTATGCGTGTGTTTCCCTCCCTCCTACTTAGGAGATTGTCTGCAGGTGTGGACGGACGGTGCTGCAGGAGCCTGGCCAGACAACAGACCGGCGGGGTATACTACGAACCTCGCTGAAAATACCCAGCCATTCGACAGAGACGCAACTCACGATCAGAGTTAAATGGTACTACGAAGCTCACTTAGGATTAGAGGGGTTTTATATGCGTCTGAAAAAACCCCAGTACAGAAACAATAGGGGCTAAGCAGCTTCGCTGCTCGGACACCTAATAAGGTACGTCCAACCTGCCTTATTCTATAATTTAGGGAATTCACTTTAATTAATTTTACTCTGCAATAACTTGAATGGAACTTCAGATGTTTGGGGACAAGCAGCAGTGTGTGTGTGTGTGTGTGTGTGTGTGTGTGTGTGTGTGTGTGTGTGTGTGTGTGTGTGTGTGTGTGTGTGTGTGTGTGTGTGTGTGTGTGTGTGTGTGTGTGTGTGTGTGTGTGTGTGTGTGTGTGTGTGTGTGTGTGTGTGTGTGTGTGTGTGTGTGTGTGTGTGTGCGTGCGATGACACCAGTGAACGAGTCTCTCTGGTCTCTTTGATGAAAGCTTCCTTCTCCCTCCTCAAAGGGCCGTTCAGGATGCTGCCAAGTTACGGGTGCAATGGAGACGGTGTCTCGCAGAGCGCTCAGAGAGCAGATGTTCTCGTGTGGTAACATTGCCCTCTGCTGTCCACATCCGCTCACTACACACACAGGGACGCAAGATCATACGGGACTTGCTTTTCACCAACTTGACATCAGTAACGCACACACACACACACACACACACACTCATGCACACAGTAAGGTGAATTGAATGAAGACTTTTTTGTTTTGAAGTATGAATCTAAATCAGTCAAATCAGACTCATCCCTTTAATTAAAATGAGGGAGGTCATATAAGATCAAACACAGAGCTGAAATAGCCTCTTACTGTTACCAAGTGAGAACCTGCGTTGGGTTTCACTAATTAGCTCACCTGCCGCAGCTCGCCTGCCTTTCTTAATTAGTTAATTGGTTGCATCTGGTGCGTTTCACTTAAGAGGGAGCCGGACAGTACGTTGGAGTTCTCCACTGGCAGTGTAGCGTCTCCCAAACGCGGTATGTTGTGTTCCCAGAAATCAGAACGTGTGTTTAATGTTTTGTTGAGGTCTGTTGTAACTTATTTGACATCTCTTCCTGTTTCATAGGTTAAAGACTTTTTGAAGTAAGGAGGAGCATCTCATCTGAACCTGATGTGAGTAGAATTGTGTGGTAAAGCACAACTGTGATGACTTGTATGTTGAATATAAATCACTGATAATGTGCGAAGGAAATCGGGGATTGTGGTGGTTTAACTCTCATTTGAAATTTAATTAATGAGTCTACCTGAAATTAACATTTTAGAAACTATACATTCAAACTTGTCAAAGTAAGAGGTAAATCACTCTTGACTAATGACAGTCAAATAATTAGTGTAACTTATATAAAAAAGCTGGATTAGTTAATTATCTTAATCATTATTTAAAAGTTTGATGATCCCAAAAGCCCTGCATTTGTGTTGTCATTCATTTATCTGATTTAATGGAGATGGTAGATGTTGAACTGTGGGACAGTGCCCAAGTTTGGTGACCATGAGTAAACTGTTCCTTCCTTCAAAGGTCTAGCATGGATATTTAACTGCAGTTCTGTGAGTATCCCAACTTAACCATGAAGATGAACTGCAAACTGTAAGTGATTAGTTTCTCATTACTCTTGGGCACATTGATGTACTTTGGCTTCCTGGCGAGTTAACCTGTTAGCTGAAGGTTGATCTGAGAAGTGAGGATGTTTTATTGGTTCATGGGTTACTGAGGTGTTTGTTTTATGTTGGTTTTAATGGTTTGTTAAAACGGTTACAGGTTCTAAGTTATTGTTGTAAGCTGGAGTAATGGGTTGGGTTCTGATATCTTCAGTCTTCTTTCCAGCTACTCTCCTGAGCTCTGCATCTTCATCACATGAGTGTTGCTTTACTGATGAGGTTGTGGTCTGAGTGAGCAGAGGTGCATACTGGGATACAGAGCTGTCTGAAGTCTACATGTCTGTAGACGCGCCCCCTCAGGGGAAACCGAGTGTTTGAGAAACCGTCGTGACGTCAGTTACCTGGACTAGAATGTTCTTTAAGATGGAGACAGGGATTCAGAAGGAGAAACGCCAGGGGGAGATGAGGGGGGCTCCTCATCTCAACGACTGAAACACAACTACAGTCTGACACAAAGAACCATGGAACACATTCAACAGTCCCCTCCAGGCATCGTGAATCCTCAGGAACAGTTTCATTTCCAATAAGGTCTTATTTGGGGCCATCCCCAGATGTATCCTGCTCCTCAAGAGCCACCCCCCTCCACTGGGTTGTCTTCTGAACAGATGACTTCCTTCCTGTCGTCAGGCTGACTAAAGCTGCACCGTTTGCATCTGTGAAGGCCCCTCATTCAGGAAACCACTGGACTACAAAGACATGACTTCAGAGACGTTGAATCAACCTTGGAGACGCCAAGAATAATCCATCACCAATGTGGGACGCCACTGAAGAATGTTGTGCATAATTTACGTCTCTGGAGACATTGGTTGTTCTGTTCTGGGTGCCCTGGCAGGAGAGCTGGGGTTGGATGATGGAATGTTCTTTGGCATGAGGCTTTTACCCTGCATGATTGTTTGGCATTTTATGGCTCAGTGGTGTGTGTGGGTTTGACATGAGATGGATGATTTTTGAGCATCTGGCATGGGGTTCTACGCGTGTTTGGTTCCACTTGGCATGGGGTTCTACGTCCGTGTCCTGGGTTCTGTGTGTGTGTGTGTGTGTGTGTGTGTGTGTGTGTGTGTGTGTGTCCTGCTTGCTTTGACGGTGATAATGTTCATACGGGGTTCTGTGTGGTTGGCTTGGGATATTGGAATGGTCAACTAAATCATCCCTGATGGACAGCCACACGTTTACTTAAGGGCCTCCAGTAGACGTGAAGAGCCCTGAGCGACGCTCCGGAGCGATATCCAACACACTGGGCAGGAAGGAGAGTATCCAACTCGAGTGTAAAAGGATGCAAGCAGCGTGTTCAGATCAGTGACTTCAAACTAGGACTACACCCATCAGGATCAATGGAGGATGGACACCTAAAGGAATTCCACAAGGAGAGTCTGACGTTGGAAATGGACCTAAATGGATATTCAAGATGACCTTCAGACCTGCAAGGAGACGGCTCTTCATACCTGGCTGGATTGATGGAGAGCCCTGTGGATCTTGTCTCGCTCTCAGTTGCACGTCTTCGCAGGCTGAACTGTATTTGTTTCGGACAGGACTAGCTGAACGATTGGTTCTGATTTAAGGGAACCAATCGTGGGAACTCCAACTAGTGCGCTCTTCGAGCTGAAGTTGTGCTCTTCAGCTGAGGTAAGGAAACCTTCACTGGGGCTTCAAGGTGTAAAGAGGAGGACTGTTTCAAAGTGTTCCATGGTACTCTGATGAGGACCGTTGTTGTGTTCCACTGGCTGAGGGGAAGAACCCTCACATCTTCCTCTTGGCCTTTCTCCTCTGAGAATCCTGCCGCCATCTTGAAGGATATTCTAGCGCATGTAACTTATGTCACGACACATTCTCAAACACTTGGTTTCTCCTGAGGGGCTTGTCTATAGAACTGAAGACGTCAGACAGCACTGTATCCCAGCATGCATCTCTGCTCTCAGACCACACCCCCATGAGTAGGATGCAACACTAGCGATGGAGATGTAGAGTTTTATAAGTAACGAGGGACAAGACAAAGGTGATTAGAACACAATGGCATGTCAAGTCTGGAAATCTTTAAACCATGAAGATGGTTGGATAGTTCAGGAATTGGGCTTTATTTTAGTATGGGCAGTCCTTATTGAATGATTCCATTGTTTTTAGGCAAGGATTTGTTGTTGTGGGATGTACATGGTAGTTTGGTTCTTCGTATGGTTTTGATTGATATAACTTGTACACACTGGGTGCATAATAATTTAAAGGTACACTGAATAGTAGTAATGACCAACGGCAACAAACAGATCTCCTCAAGGTAAGTCTGTTGGCTGTGTTTTCATGAAGACCATCACTGGACTTTAGGATCTTCCTCCGTTCAGCTCAAGGTGAGGCGCTGGTTATGTTTTTTCTTTGGTTGGTTCCGGCTGGAATGTTTGGATTCCAGTCGGACGGTTTGTGCTTCCCGCCGTGGAAGGTTTTGAGTGCGGTCACTTGATTTAGTCCCAATGGATAGCATAGAACGTTGTAGTCTTGACAACCATTAGAAGCCACCTAGCAGTTAGTTGGATAGGAATCTGGCTGAACGTTCTGGATTGTATTTGCGTAACCTCGAGCCGTTGCCAACGGAAACTATTTTTCAGTCAGTTTCCATTGGGAAATGTTTTCCCCTTATCTTAAACAACTTAAGTTTGATATTAAATACATACTGACACGTACAATCGTACAATATGTTGATAATTTCCGATGGTTGCGGCGTACTTTTAACCACGTTAACGGGACTCTCGCTGCGTACGAAACGGCATTCTACTTGCGGGCCCATTTCTGACATCAGTGAAGGCTGAAAAACATTTCAAGGTGGAAGGCAATTTGACATTTCTTCAGCGGAACCCAGCACCTGAATATGGCGAGTAAATTTGATTTAATATCAATACTACTTGGTGTTCTTTGTTACTTCTATCTGCTGTCATTAATTGCCACATAAGTTAAACCCTACCTAATGGAATGACGTTAAACAATGACTTTGGTGCTGAGTTACCAACTGGATAATATCAAAGCTAAAATAATGGCCGTCCTTCCCATGTGTTACAGTAGAAGATACTCTGTATCTGTACAAGGTTAAAAAGGTAACATGTAGTTTGTCCCAAGGTGTCCACCTCCTCACCCAGAGCCAGACCTCCACCTCCTCACAAGTCCTCCAGAACAGGTCAGTGCTCTTGTGTGTGAGTAGTGGTCAGTTTCAATGCATGGCCTGAACCACATCTTTAAACTTTTAGACTGCTCTGTCTTCATTCCCAAAATGGAATGCTCATGTCTGGTCTCAAGTATTTTCCAGCCTTGGGTTATAAAATAATAGTTAATTTAATTGTGTAACTAGGTTTTGGATGAGTCAATTAAGTTTATTGTCGGGCAAATGCTGATATAAATCTGCTGCTGCAGCTGAAAGGCGAGGCTGGGGACCGGAGGCTTGTGGTGCCAGGGTGGACCGGAGACTGAGGCTGGAGACCAGGGGCCTGCAGCACCGGACCAGGGGGTAACCGTCACCAAGCTCATCTCAAACACTAAAATCCACGGTAGTTTAGGTCTGGTTTTAATCATATTATGACTTTATCTGTGCCAAGCTGTGATTTGAGTTAATTCATACCAGGTTTATGTAGGAGTCATTATTGTTACTAGTGCTGCTATGACCGTAGTGGATGAATTGCGGAATGCGACAATCTGCAGACGTTGTCTAATTTAAGTGTTCAAATATGTTTTAAATTCGTCTTCCATTTTACAAGTGAACCTCAGATGCAGGAGGTGGGGTGTGTTGTGTCCCCAGGTGATTTACTGCTGAGACCAACTGTTTGTAACCAGACCAGGAATCCATGGCTGAAGGAGCTGATGGAGGAGCCGTGCTGAAGGAGCTGATGGAGGAGCCGTGCTGAAGGCCCTGCCTGGTGGAGGAGCTGACGGAGGCCCTGCCTGGTGGAGGATGTCTGTCGTGGGGTAGATGGAGCCTGACTCTGAAGTGATTATCACACTCACTGCCACTTCTTGTAGAATACTGCTACCACAAACTACCGGCGTTTGTACCACATATACCAGACGACTACATCTGTTTTACCACATGTTGAAGCAAGACTTCTGCTGTTTGTTCCAGACCAGGACTCTGTCTGAGGAGAGCTGATGGAGGAGCTGAGACGCTGGAGGACGACTAGGAATCGACCAACAAGGATTCCTCGTAAGTTTGTATTTACTTACATGGTTGACTTAAAGGGCAAAATACAGCTGTTACTTTGACATGCGTTAACAAACTACTGCTGTGTTTTCTTACTAGGACGTGTTTCTGGAGCGGAGGCGAGCTGGTAGGGGAGCCATGAATCTGGAGGATGACCATGACTCTACCAACAAGGATTGTAAGTTTGTATTAACCTAACAAAGTGGAAATAAAGGGCTTAAAATGAGACAAACTACATGTTTGTTACCAGACGTTGGGGCCAGACTTGCGCTGTTTGTTCCAGACCAGGACTCTGGGTGAGGAGAGCTGATGGAGGAGCCAAGACCCTGGAGGACGACATCACTCTACCAACAAGGATCCTCGTAAGTTTGCATTAAGTAAACAGAGTGGACTTGTTGTAACGCAGGATTAGTTTGTCCAGTAGAAGTTAAGGCATACTACTGTGGTTGGTTACCAGACAAACTACAGCTGCTACTTTGTTACGCGCCATTAGAGCCCAACTACTCCTGTGTTTGTGACCTTACATTAGAGACAAACTACTACTGTGTTTGTTACCTTACATTAGAGACCAACTACTCCTGTGTTTGTTACCTTTCATTAGAGACAAATTACTGCTGTGTTTGTTACCTTACATTAGAGACAAATTACATTTGTAACCAGACAAGGAATCTGGAGGACTGACGGAGAAGCTGTACATCTGGAAGGCAAATCCTGAGGACGACCAGGACTCTACCATCAAGGATTCCTCGTAAGTTTGCATTATCTGGATATAGTGGACTAGGTAGGGGGTTGGGGGTTCAACTCACAGACCAATGGTGCCGACATTCAAGTCCTCAGGATACAGTGATGCGTCCTTGAGCAAGGCACCCTAAAGCCTGCCTGCTCATTAATTACTTATCTTTGGTTCAGAAAATGTTGCATCTTTTGAATATTGAATCTAATCAATGTCCTTGTTTGGTCCGGGCAGACGCACCTGAGCTGAACCCGCCCTGATCCTGACATCCTGCTGGTCCCGTCTCCTCAGTTCATCTGAGCCTCGTCCTCCAGAAGACCTGCTGAGCTCAGCGGTCTGAGGCTGATGGATCAATGACCTCCAGTGGGAGTGATCTTCTTGACCCCACATGTAACCTTGTGCTTCCACACGCCTTTCCCTCACGTTTGTCACTAACCTCACTACTTCACTACTCTCTACTGCTTCCTCTTCCTTCTCTGTGGTTCGAACCTTTACACTGAAGGCGCGTCTTCCTGCCCTCAGAGGGTTTAGCGTTAGGGTTGAGAGTCAGGGTTTAGAGTCAGGGACAGAGCTGGTCAGGGAGGACTGCTTTTACACAAACCTCTTCACTTGCTTTCGGAATGGTGGTGACATTTTGAAAAGATTCATTTGGGAAAATGTTTTCATCTGCTTCCCTTTACAAAATTGTATTGAACTTCTGTCAAGTGTTTTTGTTTATATATTAAAATCCCACATTGACTTCTACATGTTTGGTGCGGTTCATTTAATTGTCCTTTTAACTTGGTTAATGTCAAGCTAAACTCCTGCAATACATTTAATATACATGATTGTTATTCAGCAATGTTCACATAATCCATTTAGTAAAAATATGAAACCTCAATATTACTACAAAATTCAAGCCTATTCATGTATTTAACAATGTACATACTGCCCTGCAGGCCATTCTCTGCTACTACAACACTTTCAAACCACCAACCCATCTCACATCAATGTACTATAGCTACGTTGGTTCAAACGGAAAATGTAGTTTGGTGCGAGACTGTTGTCCAGCAGAGGGAGCTGTCATACACCTTAATTATGCAGGGATGTCTGTGTATTTACATTTTAAAATGTTCATGTGCTGGTCTTGTTTGTCTGCAAATAACTCTGTGGATAAGCAGCACAGCAGTCAGGTAGCTATTTTATGCTAAAATAAACTGCATATTTTGTTGATTTATGTGAAGCATTATGATTTTTTTTTTCATGCAAATTAAAGCATAGAAATAATTTTGGCTTTTTATTTTTCCGTCTGGGCTAAGCCCCGGATGTTTATGAGACCTAGAAACACCCCTGCCGTCGACGGCGTTCCCATGGACGGGCCGGACGTCAGTTGGCGGAGGACGGGGTCCGACCGATGACAGGGGGCCACAAAGGGCCTCCTCCAACGCCCCCCACTCCAGCTCACACTTAGCCAGTATCCTGTGTACTTATACTCATACTGAGCCAGTATCCTGTGTACATATACACATACTGAGCCAGTATCCTGGGTACTTATACACATACTGAGCCAGTAACCTGTGTACTTATATGCTCATACTGAGCCAGTAACATGTGTACTTATACTCATACTGAGCCAGTATCCTGTGTACTTGTACTCATACTGAGCCAGTATCCTGTGTACTTGTACTCATACTGAGCCAGTATCCTGTGTACTTATACTCATACTGAGCCAGTATCCTGTGTACTTATACTCATACTGAGCCAGTAACCTGTGTACTTATACTAATACTGAGCCAGTTACCTGTGTACTTATACTCATACTGAGCCAGTAACATGTGTACTTATACTCATACTGAGCCAGTAACCTGTGTACTTATACTCATACTGAGCCAGTAACATGTGTACTTATACTCGTACTGAGCCAGTAACCTGTGTACTTATATGCTCATACTGAGCCAGTAACCTGTGTACTTATACTCATACTGAGCCAGTATCCTGTGTACTTGTACTCATACTGAGCCAGTATCCTGTGTACTTGTACTCATACTGAGCCAGTATCCTGTGTACTTATACTGAGCCACTAACCTGTGTACTTATACTCATACTGAGCCAGTATCCTGGGTACTTATACTCATACTTAGGCGGTGTCCTGTGTACTTATACTCGGTGGCGTCACAAGGCTGTTTTATTCGGGGCTAAAGCGCCGGATATTATTTAAATAGCCCTGAATACAATTTTTGGGTAAAATAAAAGAATATTTTTCTCTCTATATATATATATATATATATATATATATATATATACATATATATACATATATACATATATATATATTAGACCCACTTCCATTCATTTTACTCTGAAATAGATTGAATAGAACTTTAGATGTTTGGGGATAAGCAGCAAAGCAGTCAGGTAGCTATTTAAAGCTGTTTTTTTGTATGCCCAAAGGGATACTTTTCTTTTCCCTCTGGGCTAAGTCCCGGATGTTTATGAAACCTAGAATCGGCTGCGTCTCTTGCGGCGGCGGCGGCGGCGGCGTCTCTTGCGGCGGCGGCGTCTCTTGCGGAGGCGCAGGCGGCGCCGCCGCAAGAGACGCAGCAGCTGTACATGTGAGCCGTCTTTTAGTGCCTTGCGTCGGCTCCATACATGGCTCAGGAGGACCACAGCCCAAAGCAGACTCCAGCTCCTAGCTGTGATGTCCATTGAGTAGGAGTTGCTTGAAAGAATTGAACACCAAAGGGTCATTGACAGGTTTGCCACCCTCAAAGTGCGGCGACATAGATTTTTTGGGCTTTTTGGGTTGACCTTCTTTTTATTCTTTTTTTTTTGCTCTTGATGTGAAGCATGTATTATTATCAATTATTGATGACTTATATTGGTTTATGAAAGTTCAGATAGGTGTGCAACCAAGTAGAATAGAGATGGCCATCCGTAAATAATTAACAGAAGATTGGTTGTCCAAGTCCCTTGTACATAGTACTTTGTTCAATGACAATAAAGTTGAATATAATCTAATCGAATGACTGTTGATACAAAAGGAGGCACTTGGAGTTAACGGTCAGGGGTCTGTCTGTGTGAACTGGCACAATAAAGCTGGTGTTCTGGAAAGGGCTAAAAAAAAATAGAAATAATCCGTATTTTGGAGTTAGTTTAACCAATGTTAAAATGAAAGTTATTTTTTGACATATTTTCTTTTTTGTGTGGAAAAAATGGTGGGTGGTGGCAGTGGGGCTCATTGGGTGCTCAGCACCCCTAAACCTCTGACCCTAGAATGACCCCTGCTTCTAGTCATTCTTGCTTTGCTTGAATTCTGGAATAATTTTGGGGGGGAGTGCATGAGGTTTGGTCAGAAGGCCTGATGTAGGCTAGATTGGATGGAATGCGTGTTGTGAATTGAGAACAGCCAGCTCACGATGTGATACAGCGTTCAGCTGTGCAACAAATATATTTTTATTTTTCAATCTTGACGACTTTTGTAGTGCTGTGTGTAGCCACACCTTTGGCCCTTCTGAACTTAAACACGCAGTTAATATCCTTTCATAACTCCTCTTGTTTATGTTGGTAGCTTAGCCATGTCATGTCACGTTGTCAACATTGGATACATGGAGCAGAACATAGAGGGTCATTTGTCCGATGCTGTTTGGAAACGTTTTCTTCATAAAGCGTGCCAGACAGATTTTACATTTCATTCCTTTAATTAGCTCCATGGGTATGCCGTCTTTCAGAACCTTTCATCACCGGCACTAAAGAGAAAAAAAAGAGTGCATCCTCATTGTACTCAGCACTTCTGAATGCGTCTCTGTCCCCGGCACATTTCAAACCAAACTGACGACCATGTGCTTTGCGACTTTATCATTTACACGCATCATTTTAAATGTATATTGTTTATACCTTATTTTTGGTTTGCCCTGTTTGTTCTGTTTGTCTTCACTTTATAATAGAATCGATATAACTGACTTTCTATTTGGGTGGGGTTGATATTATAATATCTAACTATGACTGACTGTCTGTTTGGTGGGGTATTATTATTTAGGAGTCTATGTTTAACTTGATTCATATCGATGCATACACAAATGATCATATGCAATTTTCTGAGCATATAAACTATATGTATACAGTGTCCATCGTTTTTTATCTTTATTTTAATCTTACATTTATTTTTATTATATTTTATACTTGTATTTATCACTAAATCTCTCTTTGCTCTACTTTTGATTTTGACCCTTATCCCTTTGGGATTAATATGAGAGAGAGAGAGAGAGAGAGAGAGAGAGAGAGAGAGAGAGAGAGAGAGAGAGAGAGAGAGAGAGAGAGAGAGAGAGAGAGAGAGAGAGAGAGAGAGAGAGAGAGAGAGAGAGAGAGAGAGAGAGAGTCTGTGGGCTACAGGTAAACCAGTTGACCTCCTTAGTAAGTTAATGATTGATGGTTTTACTGACAGCTCTTCCTCAGGTCCAGCTCGTTTCCTGATTTGATCCGAGCAGCGTGGATACTCTCCTAAAGATCTCTTTACTATGTTTGTTAATTTTGTTTGTCCTGTCTGTTTCCTAACTCTGAAAAGTGGTTTTGTTCTCCTTCAAATTAGAAGTGTTCCCTTAGCTTTTCTTACATTAGGGTTAGGGGTTAGGTGTTGTCTGTATTTTGATACGTTGGGAGTCACATGATTTCACCGCAGACGATACAATTGTACTTTGTAGACTAGAAGTCACTTTAGTTCCACTGTTTTAACCTCCAACATCGTGACACCTGGTGCTTCATAGCTTTATAGGGACTTCATCAAACCTTTGCTCCGTCTTATCTTATCACTTGATAAGGTTCTGCGTGTGTGTTCTGGTGAAGCCCTGCCCTGGCCTCATCATAAAGGCTTTACACGTAGTGAGCTGTGTTCAAAGTTCCTTCCTCATTCAATCTGTCTTCACTGAGGAGCCCAGCTGCTCAGTCTTTACTCAGAACCTTTAGAACCGTGTTCACGTTCTGGCTCCGTTCTG
The DNA here is from genome assembly GCF_031168955.1 of Gadus macrocephalus. Lineage (NCBI taxonomy): Eukaryota > Metazoa > Chordata > Actinopteri > Gadiformes > Gadidae > Gadus > Gadus macrocephalus. The sequence continues at coordinate 33,314,450 of NC_082385.1, forward strand.
AACACTTACTTGGTGTTTTGTGAACAACTGAATCTCTTCCTTCAACGGATCTTACTTTCCTTCTTTTGTGCTTTTATATTTTCATACAACACGGGTCACGACATGTTTTCATCACAGAGAAGCTAAGGTACAGCTCGTTAAATGTCATGGTTTCTTTCGATGATTGGTCATATATTCGCTGGAACAATGAAGATCCCCCTTTTGGGATTAATACAGTTAATCGTGTGTGTGTGTGTGTGTGTGTGTGTGTGTGTGTGTGTGTGTGTGTGTGTGTGTGTGTGTGTGTGTGTGTGTGTGTGTGTGTGTGTGTGTGTGTGTGTGTGTGTGTGTGTGGGCATGGAGTTGGTACAGGTAATTCAGTTAGTTAATGATTGATGGTTTTACTGACAGCTCTGACTCAGGTCCAGGTCAGGTCCTGATCTGAGGTGTTTCTGACAGCGTGGATAAGATCTCTTTACTATGTATATTTGGTTTGTTGTCTTGTCTTTTTCCTAAGTCTGAAAAGCCTTTACTCGTTTTCTTCTCCTTCAAAGTAATACAAAGTAATACAAATGTTTCCTTAGCTTTTCATCAGATTGTATTTTGATTTGTTGGGAGTCACAGCAGACGATACAAAGTACAGCAGAACTTAATACCCTTGACGTAACTTTAGTCCCGCTGTTTAACCTCGAACCTCATTACTGAGACATGTTGGATTGTGCAAGTGTGTATCTATCTAGACATAGATAGTGATAGAGTGTGTGCTTGTGTGTGTGTGTGTGTGTGTGTGTGTGTGTGTGTGTGTGTGTGTGTGTGTGTGTGTGTGTGTGTGTGTGTGTGTGTGTGTGTGTTTGTATCAGAGACGAGGAGGATATACAGTCTTTTCCACAAGAATTTCCCACCTGGTACCAAATACAATCCACAGAAACAATATGTAGTTGTGCTTGTGTCCAAGGTCTCCAGTCTACTATGGATGAGGAGAGAGAGGAGAGGGGTCCTACCTCTAAGAAAGCTCTGTCTGGGGAACATGGTCGCCGGAGCAAAGCTAAGAGGTAAGAAGAAGATCTCTCTGTCTGTGACTGTTGTCCATCTTAGAGCTTAGCAGTGATACATCCTGACTCCATCATTAGTCTTAGTAAAAGCTGTGTGTGTGTGTGTGTGTGTGTGTGTTGAAGGCCAGAGAAGCAGCAGAGAGCAGACTCCCCTGGACCCAGCTGTGTCTCCATGAAGAGTGACCGCTCAATGCCTAGACTTTGGAACTTTACAAATGGAAATCAGTCTATTGAGAAGAGGTGAGGATTTAAACAGTGTCCCTTCGGAGGTGGTGTGAATGAGAGGAGGGATAAGGCTGTTTAGTGATGTGGGTGACATGGTCTGATCTTGTTTATCTAGAAGAGTCCAGCAGCAGAGAGCAGACTCCCCTGGACCCAGCTGTGTCTCCATGAAGAGTGACCACTCTATGAATCGACCTCCTAACCTTAAAGATGGACGACCCTCAGGAGAGGAGAGGTAGGAGTACTAAACAGACAATAACAACAGAACAGTTATACATCAGAGATGATAAAAACACAGCATCTATCAAACAACCATAAATCCTGGTTCTTGTTTTTCTAGAAGAGTCCAGCAGCAGAGAGCAGACTCCCCTGGACCCAGCTGTGTCTCCATGAAGAGTGACCGCTCTATGGGTAGACTTTGGAACTTTACAAAGGGAAATCAGTCTATTGAGATGAGGTGAGGATTTAAACAGTGTCCCGTCTGAGGTGGTGTGAATGAGAGGAGGGATAAGGCTGTTTTAGTGATGTGGTTGACATGGTGTGAATGAGAGGAGGGATAAGGCTGTTTTAGTGATGTGGTTGACATGGTGAATGAGAGGAGGGATAAGGCTGTTTAGTGATGTGGTTGACATGGTGAATGAGAGGAGGGATAAGGCTGTTTTAGTGATGTGGTTGACATGGTGAATGAGAGGAGGGATAAGGCTGTTTTAGTGATGTGGTTGACATGGTGAATGAGAGGAGGGATAAGGCTGTTTAGTGATGTGGTTGACATGGTGAATGAGAGGAGGGATAAGGCTGTTTTAGTGATGCGGTTGACATGGTGTGAATGAGAGGAGGGGTAAGGCTGTTTAGTGATGTGGTTGACATGGTGAATGAGAGGAGGGATAAGGCTGTTTTAGTGATGTGGTTGACATGGTGTGAATGAGAGGAGGGATAAGGCTGTTTAGTGATGTGGTTGACATGGTGAATGAGAGGAGGGATAAGGCTGTTTAGTGATGTGGTTGACATGGTGAATGAGAGGAGGGATAAGGCTGTTTAGTGATGTGGTTGACATGGTGAATGAGAGGAGGGATAAGGCTGTTTTAGTGATGTGGTTGACATGGTGAATGAGAGGAGGGATAAGGCTGTTTTAGTGATGTGGTTGACATGGTGAATGAGAGGAGGGATAAGGCTGTTTTAGTGATGTGGTTGACATGGTGAATGAGAGGAGGGATAAGGCTGTTTTAGTGATGTGGTTGACATGGTGAATGAGAGGAGGGATAAGGCTGTTTAGTGATATGGTTGACATGGTGTGAATGAGAGGAGGGATAAGGCTGTTTTAGTGATGTGGTTGACATGGTGTGAATGAGAGGAGGGATAAGGCTGTTTAGTGATGTGGTTGACATGGTGAATGAGAGGAGGGATAAGGCTGTTTTAGTGATGTGGTTGACATGGTGAATGAGAGGAGGGATAAGGCTGTTTAGTGATGTGTTTGACATGGTGAATGAGAGGAGGGATAAGGCTGTTTAGTGATGTGGTTGACATGGTGTGAATGAGAGGAGGGATAAGGCTGTTTAGTGATGTGGTTGACATGGTGAATGAGAGGAGGGATAAGGCTGTTTAGTGATGTGGTTGACATGGTGAATGAGAGGAGGGGTAAGGCTGTTTTAGTGATGTGGTTGACATGGTGAATGAGAGGAGGGATAAGGCTGTTTTAGTGATGTGGTTGACATGGTCTGATCTTGTTTATCTAGAAGAGTCCAGCAGGAGAGAGCAGACTCCCCTGGACCCAGCTGTGTCTCCATGAAGAGTGACCGATCTATGGATCATCCTCCTCTCTTTAAAGATGGACGCCCCTCCAGAGAGGAGAGGTAGGAGTATTAAACAGACAATGACAACAGAACAGTTGGTTGTTATCAGACTCTACTGATACCCTCTCTCACAATCCATCATGAACTAACGGAAGAGCCCAGCTCAAAAGTACAGTGAAAGAGAAATTAAGTGATAAATAAAAATGAAAAATACATAAAAAAAATTAATAAAGATAAAAAAAGAATAATAACTAAAGAAATTCAATTACACAGAATACTTGTACAGTATAATTATAAAGATATTTGCAGACAATAATATTCTCTCTCTCTCTCTCTCTCTCTCTCTCTCTCTCTCTCTCTCTCTCTCTCTCTCTCCCCCCCTTGTATGTTTACTGTGTGTGTGTGTGTGTGTGTGTGTGTGTGTGTGTGTGTGTGTGTGTGTGTGTGTGTGTGTGTGTGTGTGTGTGTGTGTGTGTGTGTGTGTGTTCTCTCCACAGTCAACCCCACCAGATGTCAAAGGTTACCAGTGCTCAGTCTATACAGCAGCATCAAACAGAGCTGATCAAGGTGTTTATATTTCCTACAAGACGTTTGACTTCAGCTCTACATGATCATTAGAAATCATCTCTTGTGGTGCTCATAGTCTCCGGGCTTCCCTCTTTAGACCAGCGGACGTGAATCCAGGACAGATGCTTCTGATGTCCTCAGTGAGTTCAGAGTAAAGTCCTCCTTGATGTTTGTTCTGTTCCAGAGGGCTGAGGAGAACGCACACGCTTTCCTAGACAAGGAGCTGAAGAAGCTCTGGAGGGATCTCTTCTCAGATTACCCACAATGCTCAGAGAGTCAGAGGGAGGAGGAGGAGTTGGCTGGTAAGAACGAGGAGCAGAGGAGGCGCGCCATTGAGGGAGTGGTGGACATCACAAAGCTCTGCCTGATGGAGATGAACCAGGAGGAACTGGCCGACACACTGTGGGGCGGTAAGAGACTCTTATTTTGAAGACAGAGGAGACTATTATTTTGAAGCGCAGAAGACTCTTATCTTGAAAACAGAATGAAAATGTATATTTTAGAGAGTAGTATGAGACTCTTATTTGTTCTGTTCGGACTAAATTACATAATCTAATTTAGTGTTAAGAGATTTTGTCGTTTTTAATTCATCAATGTGGAGATATCTTTCTTCTTGGGGGTTTAATGGTTTGATCCAGATACGAACGGTTATTGTGGGTCGATCAGGTTGAATGGTTTGTTCCAGAAATGTAGGGTTATTGGGGGGGGATCAGGTTAAAAGGTTTGATCGTTATGTAGGGTTATTGTGGGGGTTTCATGTCAAATGGTGTGATCCAGATATATAGGGATATTGTGGTTCGATCAAGTTAAATGGTTTGATCCAGATATGAAAGGTTATTGTGCGTCCATCAGGTTAGAGAATGTCAAACCATAAATGGCAAATCAACAGCAGAATAACTATAAGTGGAATAAGTGGAAGAGATGCAGTACTATCTTGTTATATCAGCATATTTAGTTAATTTCCACTGATTCACTATCATTGTTATTGTCATTGGACTAATTATTTAGCTGTGTACATAAAGAACAAAACAACAAAAAATATGTATCCATTCCTTGTCACGACCAGCTTCTCGAACCGCAAGTAATGACTCAGTAAATATTGTGATGTTGATCATTTTAGAGGAAATACTAACATGCTTCCACTGATTTCACCATCCACTATCTGATGTTTTCTGTTCATTCCCATGTAGGATCTGCTGCTGTTGAGTGCCAACGTAAAATCAAGTCTCATTTGAAGAAGAAGTTAAAGTGTGTGTCTGAGGGAATCCCTAAAGCAGGAAATCCAACGGGTCTGAATGACTTCTTCACAGAGCTCTTCATCACAGAGAGAGGCAGCGGAGAGGTCAACAAAGAACATGAGGTCAGACTGATTGAAACAGCTTCCAGGAAACCAGCCAAGGAAGAAACACCAATCAAATGTGAAGACATCTTTAAACCCTTACCTGGACGAGATCAACCAATCAGAACAATAATGACAACTGGAGTGGCCGGCATTGGTAAAACCATCGTAACACAAAAGTTCACTCTGGACTGGGCTGAAGGCAAAGCCAACCACGACATACACTTCACATTTCTCTTAACTTTCAGAGAGCTGACTTTACTGAAAGAGAAAGAGTTTAGCTTGGTGGAACTTCTTCATCACTTCTTTATTGAGACCAAAGAAGCAGGAATCTGCCGATATGAACGGTTCAAAGTTCTCTTCATCTTGGATGGTCTGGATGAGTGTCGACTTCCTCTGGACTTCCAGAACAACCAGACCTGGACTGATGTCAAAGAGCCGTCCTCGGTGGACGTGCTGCTGACAAACCTCATCAGGGGCGACCTGCTTCCCTCCGCTCGCATCTGGATAACAACACGCCCTGCGGCAGCCAATCGCATCCCTGCTGAGTGTGTTGACATGGTGACAGAGGTGAGGGGGTTCACCGACCCACAGAAGGAGGAGTACTTCAGGAAGAGATTCAGAGAGGAGTCGCTGGCCAACACAATCATCTCCCACGTCAAGAAATCACGAAGCCTCCACATCATGTGTCACATCCCAGTCTTCTGTTGGATCACTGCTACAGTTCTGGAGGACCTCTTCAAAACATCCCAGACAGAAGAGATGCCCAAGACCGTGACTCAGATGTACAGCTACTTCCTTTGGGTTCAGTCGATACAGGGGGACAGGAAGTATCATGGGAGAGCTGAAACAGATCCATACTGGGGTCCTGAGAGCAGGAAGATTATTGTTTCTTTGGGAAAACTGGCTTTTAACCAACTGGAGAAAGGCAACCTGATCTTCTACGAGGCAGACCTGGCAGAGTGTCACATCGATATCAATGCAGCCTCAGTGTACTCAGGAGTGTTCACCAAGATCTTTAAAGAGGAGTTTGGGCTGTACCAGGACAAGGTGTTCTGCTTTGTCCATCTGAGCCTCCAGGAGTTTCTGGCTGCCCTTTATGTCTTTCTGTCCTTCATCAACGACGATGTCAATCTGCTCTCAGAAGAACCACCCACCTCTGGGGAAGATAAACTCCTCCTCCTCTACCAGAGTGCTGTGGACAAGGCCTTACAGAGTGAGAACGGACAACTGGACTTGTTCCTCCGCTTCCTCATGGGCCTCTCTCTGGAGACCAATCAGATTGTCCTACGAGGTCTGCTGGGACAGACAGGAACTAGCTCACTGACCAATACAAAAACAGTGTCTTACATCAAGGAGAAGATAGGTGGATATCTCTCTCCAGAGAGAAGCATCAACCTGTTCCACTGTCTGAATGAGCTGAACGACCGTTCTCTAGTGAAGGAGATCGAACAGTCCCTGACATCAGGAAGTCTCTCCAGAGATCTCTCTCCTGCTCAACTGTCAGCTCTGGCCTTCATCCTACTGACATCAGAAGAGGAGCTGGACGTGTTTGACCTGAAGAAATACTCTGCTTCAGAGGAGGGTCTTCTGAGGCTGCTGCCAGTGGTCAAAGCCTCTAAAACGTCTCTGTAGGTTCACTATAAACATGTATCACAATACTCCCAACACATTATACCTTATAGTAGAATATAAAAGTTATGATGACATAGAAATCATCTTTCGAGGTTATCTTATACCATGTATCTCAATATGCACAACGTTATATTGTGTAACAAGGTTGAAAAGTCAAACTCAAAAACGATTTATTATGAATTAAGAAATAAGGAAAGAAAAATGAATATTGTTTAATAATAGTTAAATACAGCTGTATTTAAATATGTAGCTATATATATAAATAATTATTGATACGCATAGATTCATAAATATACGTTTATTATTAATAACAGGTAACCCATTATTTTAAAACATTTTAACCTTGTTCACTACGTTTGGTTACATGGACACTGTTTGGGTTTAACCGTTAGGATGCGTTGACACAGACGTCCGGGTCATCTGGGGGAAGGGTGAGAGGTCACGAGTGAGAGGGAAAAAGGAGAGAGAGGGAAGAGACAAAGGAGGAGAGTACTTAATCCTTTGTAGAGATCGCCCAGCTAAATGATATTTAAGCATTTACTTATTAGTTGTAACCAGTAGCGGCACCATATAATTATGATTGCAGGAGCTACGGGGGGCTAGATTGTTTATAGCAGAGGCTGATATATTTTGACGCAAAAAATATTACTACACACTACAATATGATACGAATCAACCATTCAAATCACACAACAAGCAGCAACGGTCATCAACACTTACACAAATGAAAAATATGATTTCATCGTTCAGTTTTGTTACATATAAGTCAGTTCGATGTCTTCATTAATGATATATATAAATATATATATTATTATTATATTATTGTGGCGATCATGGCCGGCGTCACCACGTGCCGCATTTGATCCTGGGAGGGTCGGCGGCACCGAGGCAGTCGTGGTTGTGGGCGATAGGATGTGTGTTTCAGGTGTGTGTGTGTGTTTACTTAAAGTCTCTCTCAGGGTGGTGTGGATAATGGGACACGAGAGTGTCAGACTCTTATAACATGGGCTCCTGTCTGGTCGTTCCCGTGCTTCTCGCCACATTATTATTAAAAACATATTTTCAAATTAAATTAAATATTAGTCATAACAAAATGACTTGGGGTTTTGGGAGGGGGGGCTTGGCCTGTTTCAGGGGAGCTCAAGCCCCCGCTAGCCCCCTCCCCTTGTAACCGCCGCTGGTTGTAACCCTAATAAACAAAACATCTCTGTAGATGAACTATAGCATGTATTACAATACAACACAAAAAATACATAATACTTCAATAAAAAGTACAATTAAAATACTATACAAGTCTCAAACACTGCAAAAAACTCCAATATTGAATAAACATAAAGATCTAATGTATATATTAGTTAAATTAATAAGACATCGACTCAAATTTAAGATTTTCAACACAAGTCCTTCATTATGTTGAAATTAAAAGATCTAAGTTACTTTAACGTGTTCTGTTTATTGTGTGTTTAGGCTGAATGGCTGTGATCTGTCAGAGGGATGCTGTGAAGCTCTGGCCTCAGTTCTCAGCTCCAGCTCTAGTCTGAGAGAGCTGGAGCTGAGTACCAATGATCTGCAGGATTCAGGAGTGAAGCTGCTCTCTGCTGGACTGGGGAGTCCACACTGTACACTGGAAACTCTCAGGTCAGTTTCACTCAATGGTCAAACAGTTCCACCACAATTTCCCCATCAGAGGACAAGTATTGATCTGCTGTGCCCCAGTATTGATCTGCTGTGCCCCAGTAAAATCTCCCGTTCGAGTTTTAACAAGGTCCATATTTGACAGTGGATTAATTTAGTTTGATAATAAAGGTCAAATAATGGATTATTTTCGAATCCACAACATCAAAGAAACACAGTTTAACCCAAAATACAAGCTGAGGCGCGCACCTTGCGGTCCGGGTCCGTACACCGCGGCGTGCACATTACTGTCCGTGCACGACAGTGTGCATGTCGTAGACGGTGCACCGTGGCGCGCACGCAGCAATCCAGTGATCCTGGTTAATTTAATAGTCTCATAGATAATTGCTGCCTTGTATTCTTTTTTTTCCACATTTCCCACCCATGCAGTTTAGTGTTAAATGTTATGTAATTAAAATAAACATTGCCCGGATGTACACACAGCGTTGTTTAGGTTTTTTTAGTCAGAGAAGCTACGTAGGCAGTGTATACCGTTACCAACCCCCGTTTTGAGTCACTGGATCCACCCCCCCTCTGCGCTCCGGGACCTCCCATTTTACAAATTAACGTTATCTCTGATAGGGGGTCTGTTTCTGTTTTTACCACCAGCGCCGTGACATCTCTTTCCTCACCAACCAACTCTCCATCCTCCTCCTCCTCCTCCTCCTCCTCCTCCTCCTCAATCAAATACCTACTTATAATAACCGGATGCTGATTGGATAATATAATCCAATTAGGATTAATCTTCTTCTCTGGGTCATCCTGAATAGTGCATTTCTTTACATGCTCTTGAATAGTGCTGCGGTGACATTTAAATGAAACTTTGCACAAAGTATAAACCAGTGTTTTAGTTTTCTGATTAAAGCAGAGTGTCTTCAGGGGAACTTAAGTGGGTCGTGTTTCCAAATAAAGCGATCAAGCCGGCGCTGCAATACTGCCGCTATTTAACCCAGCACTGAACTAAACCTTGGCAGTCTGCGTGCATCGCAGCGCCATTACCACTCATCTTATCAAACACAAGACCTCAATCTCACTCTATTTGTGTTGCCATGACAGTAAAAGGTGTACCTTGGATTCAGTGTGTTAATGATGGTATAAGGTGTTTGTTTTATAGATTCCTATTCTATTCATAATCATGTAGTCAGACAGTAAGGTGGACTTTAGAGTAAAGTTTAATAATTTTTTCTTCTTAGAACTGAGTATTTTTATGGACATTTTCCGGAGTTTGCTGAATCTTTAGTTATCTGAATTCTAAATTAGTCATATTTAAAAAATCTACTGTATTGACATTTAGGTAAACTAATAAAACATTTCTAATAACAAATTTCAAATGCAAAATGAATCACAGTTCCTAACGTGTTCTGTTTATTTTGTGTGCAGCCTGAATGGCTGTGATCTGTCAGAGAGATGCTGTGAAGCTCTGGCCTCAGTTCTCAGCTCCAACTCCTCTAGTCTGAAAAAGCTGGACCTGAGTACCAATGATCTGCAGGATTCAGGAGTGAAGCTGCTCTCTGCTGGACTGGGGAGTCCACACTGTACACTGGAAACTCTCAGGTCAGTTTCACTCAATGGTCAAACAGTTCCACCACAATTTCCACATCAGTGCCCCAGTATTGATCTGCTGTGCCCCAGTAAAATCTCACGTCTGAGTTTTAACAAGATCCATATTTGGCAGTGGATTAATTTAGATTGATATTAACGGTAAAACAATGGATTATTTTCGAATCCACAACGTCAAAGCAACATTGTTTAACCCAAAATACAAGCTGAGGCGCGCACCTTGCGGTCCGGGTCCGTACACCGCGGCGTGCACATTACTGTCGGTGCACGGCAATGTGCATGTCTTAGCCGGTGCACCGCGGCGCGCACGCAGCAATCCGTTGATCCTGGTTCATTTAATAGTCTCATAGATAATTGCTGCCTTGTATTCTTTTTTTTCACATTTCCCACCCATGCAGTTTAGTGTTAAATGTTCTGTAATTAAAATAAACATTGCCCGGATGTACACACAGCGTTGTTTAGGTTTTTTTAGTCAGAGAAGCTACGTAGGCAGTGTATACCGTTACCAACCCCCGTTTTGAGTCACTGGATCCACCCCCCCTCTGCGCTCCGGGACCTCCCACTTTACAAATTAACGTTATCTCTGATAGGGGGTCTGTTTCTGTTTTTACCACCAGCGCCGTGACATCTCTTTCCTCACCAACCAACTCTTTATCCTCCTCCTCCTCCTCCTCCTCCTCCTCCTCCTCAATCAAATACCTACTAACAATAACCGGCTGCTGATTGGATAATATACTCTAATTAGGATTAATCTTCTTCTCTGGGTCATCCTGAATAGTGCATTTCTTTACATGCTCTTGAATAGTGCTGCGGTGACATTTAAATGAAACTTTGCACAAAGTACAAACCAGTGTTTTAGTTTTCTGATTAAAGCAGAGTGTCTTCAGGGGAACTTAAGTGGGTCGTGTTTCCCAATAGAGCGATCAAGCTGGCGCTGCAATACACGCCTTATTTAACCCAGCACTGAACTAAACCTTGGCAGTCTGCGTGCATCGCAGCGACATTACCACTCATCTTATCAAACACAAGACCTCAATCTCACTCTATTTGTGTTGCCATGACAGTAAAAGGTGTACCTTGGATTCAGTGTGTTAATGATGGTATAAGGTGTTTGTTTTATAGATTCCTATTCTATTCATAATCATGTAGTCAGACAGTAAGGTGGACTTTAGAGTAAAGTTTAATAATTTTTTCTTCTTAGAACTGAGTATTTTTATGGACATTTTCTGGAGTTTGCTGAATTTTTAGTTATCTGAATTCTAAATTAGTCATATTTTGAAGATCTACTGTATTGACATTTAGGTAAACTAATAAAACATTTCTAACAACAAATTTCAAATGCAAAATGAATCACAGTTCCTAACGTGTTCTGTTTATTGTGTGTGCAGCCTCAATGGCTGTGATCTGTCAGAGAGATGCTGTGAAGCTCTGGCCTCAGTTCTCAGCTCCAACTCCTCTCGTCTGAGAGAGCTGGATCTGAGTACCAATGATCTGCAGGATTCAGGAGTGAAGCTGCTCTCTGCTGGACTGGGGAGTCCACACTGTACACTGGAAACTCTCAGGTCAGTTGTCAGCCTCTTCTTCAAACTGGTTATTCTAGCTTCCAGTAAGTGCTGCTCCTGCCTCATTTCTGTTGCTCTTTTCTCTGCTGACAAAACACTCCCTGGTTCTACACAATGTTAGAACCTGTGAAGAAACGGTCTTAGCGTACCAAACACAACAGACTTCTCCTGACTCTAACCAAACAATATCTCATTGAGTTGTAGCTATTGAGAAAGGAGCATTTGTTTAAGATCCTGTCACATCCAAGTGAAGGCAGTTCTGCTGTCTGTGATGTCATCTCCCCACTTCCTCTTCCTGTTCTCAGACTCTCAGGGTGACACAGCTTTGTCTCCATGAAGTATCAATAAAGCTTTTACTTGTCTTCAATGTTGAATGAATACACTTTATAAATGTGGTTACTTTAGTAGAAACTGCTCTCAACCAGATACAATAAATTGTGTGTGTGTGTGTGTGTGTGTGTGTGTGTGTGTGTGTGTGTGTGTGTGTCTGTGTGTCTGTGTGTCTGTGTGTGTGTGTGTGTAGCTTGTCTGGCTGCCTGGTCACACAGGAAGGCTGTGCTTCTCTGGCCTCAGCTCTGAGCTCCAACCCCTCCCATCTGAGAGAGCTGGACTTGAGCTACAATCACCCAGGAGACTCTGGAGCTGTGCAGCTCTCTGCTGGACTGGAGGATCCACTCTGGAGACTGGACACTCTCAGGTATGGAGAGGACAGCTCACCACTTTGAGGGACAAAGTCTCCTACCAGGATTCAAGCTGCCGCTAGATGAAGTGGTTTGAAGAGGCAGCTGTCACTCATGTTGTGTAGAACGTGATGAGACGGCAGATGATGAAGGTGAATGTTTCAACATGCTGCTCTCACCTTGATTCCCCCGCAGTGTGGAGCACGGTGGAGTGTGGAGGCTGAAACCAGCTCTAAAGAAGTGTAAGTGTCTGTTTGATTCATCACCTCACACACTCACTATTGAGATGGAAAGTCCATCCACACAGCAGGAAGTGAGGTCACATCCTACTGGGAATGAAGATGATGGCTGACATCATGTATCTAACATATATTAATACTGTCCACCATCACAGTTAAACCTGCTTGTATAAAACCCAGCAGGTATTACATTGTTACATTGAGGGGGGGTGACGGGGCTGAGGGGGGGGGGGGAGGGGGAGGGGGAGACTTTGCACAAAGTACAAACCAGTGTTTTAGTTTTCTGATTAAAGCAGAGTGTCTTCAGGGGAACTTAAGTGGGTCGTGTTTCCCAATAGAGCGATCAAGCTGGCGCTGCAATACACGCCTTATTTAACCCAGCACTGAACTAAACCTTGGCAGTCTGCGTGCATCGCAGCGACATTACCACTCATCTTATCAAACACAAGACCTCAATCTCACTCTATTTGTGTTGCCATGACAGTAAAAGGTGTACCTTGGATTCAGTGTGTTAATGATGGTATAAGGTGTTTGTTTTATAGATTCCTATTCTATTCATAATCATGTAGTCAGACAGTAAGGTGGACTTTAGAGTAAAGTTTAATAATTTTTTCTTCTTAGAACTGAGTATTTTTATGGACATTTTCTGGAGTTTGCTGAATTTTTAGTTATCTGAATTCTAAATTAGTCATATTTTGAAGATCTACTGTATTGACATTTAGGTAAACTAATAAAACATTTCTAACAACAAATTTCAAATGCAAAATGAATCACAGTTCCTAACGTGTTCTGTTTATTGTGTGTGCAGCCTCAATGGCTGTGATCTGTCAGAGAGATGCTGTGAAGCTCTGGCCTCAGTTCTCAGCTCCAACTCCTCTCGTCTGAGAGAGCTGGATCTGAGTACCAATGATCTGCAGGATTCAGGAGTGAAGCTGCTCTCTGCTGGACTGGGGAGTCCACACTGTACACTGGAAACTCTCAGGTCAGTTGTCAGCCTCTTCTTCAAACTGGTTATTCTAGCTTCCAGTAAGTGCTGCTCCTGCCTCATTTCTGTTGCTCTTTTCTCTGCTGACAAAACACTCCCTGGTTCTACACAATGTTAGAACCTGTGAAGAAACGGTCTTAGCGTACCAAACACAACAGACTTCTCCTGACTCTAACCAAACAATATCTCATTGAGTTGTAGCTATTGAGAAAGGAGCATTTGTTTAAGATCCTGTCACATCCAAGTGAAGGCAGTTCTGCTGTCTGTGATGTCATCTCCCCACTTCCTCTTCCTGTTCTCAGACTCTCAGGGTGACACAGCTTTGTCTCCATGAAGTATCAATAAAGCTTTTACTTGTCTTCAATGTTGAATGAATACACTTTATAAATGTGGTTACTTTAGTAGAAACTGCTCTCAACCAGATACAATAAATTGTGTGTGTGTGTGTGTGTGTGTGTGTGTGTGTGTGTGTGTGTGTGTGTGTCTGTGTGTCTGTGTGTCTGTGTGTGTGTGTGTGTAGCTTGTCTGGCTGCCTGGTCACACAGGAAGGCTGTGCTTCTCTGGCCTCAGCTCTGAGCTCCAACCCCTCCCATCTGAGAGAGCTGGACTTGAGCTACAATCACCCAGGAGACTCTGGAGCTGTGCAGCTCTCTGCTGGACTGGAGGATCCACTCTGGAGACTGGACACTCTCAGGTATGGAGAGGACAGCTCACCACTTTGAGGGACAAAGTCTCCTACCAGGATTCAAGCTGCCGCTAGATGAAGTGGTTTGAAGAGGCAGCTGTCACTCATGTTGTGTAGAACGTGATGAGACGGCAGATGATGAAGGTGAATGTTTCAACATGCTGCTCTCACCTTGATTCCCCCGCAGTGTGGAGCACGGTGGAGTGTGGAGGCTGAAACCAGCTCTAAAGAAGTGTAAGTGTCTGTTTGATTCATCACCTCACACACTCACTATTGAGATGGAAAGTCCATCCACACAGCAGGAAGTGAGGTCACATCCTACTGGGAATGAAGATGATGGCTGACATCATGTATCTAACATATATTAATACTGTCCACCATCACAGTTAAACCTGCTTGTATAAAACCCAGCAGGTATTACATTGTTACATTGAGGGGGGGTGACGGGGCTGAGGGGGGGGGGGGAGGGGGAGGGGGAGGGGGGTGACGGGGCTGAGGGGGGGCTGAGGGGGAGGGGGAGGGGGGTGACGGGGCTGAGGGGGGGCTGAGGGGGAGGGGGAGGGGGGTGACGGGGCTGAGGGGGGCGGAGGGGGAGGGGGAGGGGGAGGGGGGTGACGGGGCTGAGGGGGGCGGTGAGGGGGAGGGGGAGGGGGGGTGACGGTGCTGAGGGGGGGAGGGTGTGGGGGGATGAAGGGGCTGAGGGGGGGGGGCTGAGGGGGAGGGGGGGTGATGGGGCTGAGGGGGAGGGGGGGGCGATGAGGGGGAGGGGGGGGGCGATGAGGGGGGGGGTGCGGAGGGGGAAGGGGGGATGAAGGGGCTGAGGGGGTGGTGAGGGTGAGGGGGAGAGGCTGATGGGGAGGGGGAGGGGGGGTGACGGGGCTGAGGGGGGCGGTGAGGGGGAGGGGGGGGCCGAGGGGGAGGGGTGAGGGGGAGGGGGAGGAGGGATGAAGGGGCTGAGGGGGAGGGGGGGTGATGGGACTGAGGGGGAGGGGGGGGCGGGGCTGAGGGGGAGGGGGGTGATGGGGCTGAGGGGGAGGGGGGTGATGGGGCTGAGGGGGGCTGAGGGGGAGGGGGGTGATGGGCTGAGGGGGAGGGGGGTGATGGGGCTGAGGGGGGCTGAGGGGGAGGGGGGGGGCGGGGCTGAGGGGGAGGGGGGTGATGGGGCTGAGGGGGGCGGTGAGGGTGAGGGCAAGGGGGGTGACGGGGCTGTGGGGGAGGGGGGGTGACGGGGGGGGGGCTGAGGGGGAGGGGGGGGCGGGGCTGAGGGGGAGGGGGGTGATGGGGCTGAGGGGGGCGGTGAGGGTGAGGGCAAGGGGGGTGACGGGGCTGTGGGGGAGGGGGGGTGACGGGGGGGGGCTGAAGAAGAAGAGAGAGCGATCACAAAAAGAGTCTGAAAGAGAATAAAAAGAAGAAGAGCAGGAGAACAGTACCAGTGATGATGATGATGAGGATGAAGAGCGGTTCAGCAGCTCATCATGTCTGGTTCTCCCTCAGATGCCTGTGACCTCACACTGGACCCCAACACGGCCTACAGAGGACTCTCTCTGTCTGAGGACAACAGGAAGGTGACGCTGGTTGGAGAGGACCAGTCGTATCCGGATCACCCAGACAGATTTGACTCCTGGGCCCAGGTGTTGGGTAGAGAGGCTCTGACTGGCCGCTGTTACTGGGAGGTAGAGTGGGAAGGACGGGTTGTTATAGGAGTGACATACAGAGGAATCACAAGGAGAGGAGGGGGTGCTGACAGCGGGCTTGGACAGAACAACAAGTCCTGGGGTCTTTATTGTTATGATGGTGGTTACTCTGCCCGGTACAACGGTATAAAGACAGCCCTCCCTCTCCCCCCCCCCCGCTGGCTCCACCAGAGTAGGAGTGTATCTGGACCGGCCTGCTGGCTCTCTGTCCTTCTACAGAGTGTCCCCAGGTGGAGGAGGGTCCTCAGACACACTGACACACCTCCACACCTTCTGCTCCTCCTTCACCCAGGAGGACCTCCTCCCGGGGGTGGTGGTAGTGAGAGGGGGGGCGTCTCTGTGTCGGTTATAGACACACACAGGACCTCCTCCCGGGGGTCCGGGTACTGGAACTGTGTCTGGGGGTCCTCAGCCTCTCTGTGTCGGTTGTAGAAAAAAAAAAGGGACCTCCTGACTCCTCGTCGGCCTGAGCATGGCCCCTGCACACACACACACACACACACACACACACACACACACACACACACACACACACACACACACACACACACACACACACACACACACACTGACTAACACACACACACACACACACACACACACACACACACACACACACACACACACACACACACACACACACACACACACTGACTAACACACACACACACACACACACTGACTAACACACACACACACACACACACACACACACACACACACACACACACACACACACACACTGACTAACACACACACGCACACACGCACACACACACACACTGACTAACACACACACACACACACACTGACTAACACACACACACACACACACACACACACACACAGCTGAGGCCTCCCCCCCCCCCAGAGCCCCGGGAGGAGGTCCTGGGCTCTGGGGACGCTGACGCTACACCGAGACGCTGAGCCTGGGCTCAGCGTCTCGGTCTAAGTTATAGACACACACAGGCTCAGCGTCCTCCTCCCGGGGCTCTGGGGGGGGAGGACGCAGGTATATCACGGCATATTCCCCCCTGAAATAATTCCATATTACAAAAGTCAAAAATAGCTTGTGTGACAACTACATTTATCTTTCTGAAACATGCTTTGCACAGCAAAGAGAGCAGACTTTATCTGCTTCCGCACAAGGTTTCATTGATTGACGCGCACTTTCTAGTGTACAATCATTGGTGTAAACATTAAAAACGCAGCGTTCCATTCATTCATTCATCATCTACCGAACGCAGAGGCTGGGCATTGACCCACGGCTATTGCTGACCCGATGAGGAGAGCTTGGTCTAGATGATGCGTAGGCCTTTTTGCACTGCCAAGCCGGTTCGGTCGCAGCTTGGCTCGCACAGTGATTTCACTTTCACTTTCTCTTATCCCAAGTTTCCCGAGGGGGCGCGGGTGCGGGCTTTCTTGGTTGACTGGAGAAGACGGGGCTGCGCTGAGTCTAGACCTCTTTCGAATAATTTACATACTCCCGAATGTTTTCATTTTTTTATGAATTTTATGCTGTGCTACAAACTATTCTGCCTTTCGATTTGTATTTCAGTGAGAAATGTCTTTATTAACATGATTAAAAACTATTCTGCCTTTCGATTTGTATTTCAGTGAGAAATGTCTTTATTAACATGATCATGCTTTGTATAGTGAAAGTAAAAGAATAAATAAAAAAGTGCATTATTTTAAATGGGTGATGGGACCGTGACTTGGTCCGGACCCGGGCCGCGGCCCGCCGTTTGGAGAGGCCTGCTGTAGACCCTCGACGAGGTATCTAAAAGTGTCATTTTGAATGCAGAACATTTAATGAAGAGCTTAGTATACTGATTCATGTTGGCCTTCACGCCATCCAGAGCACGTTGAGTTCAGTTATAATAGAACATATGGTTTTAGGGGGGCTTATTTAGGCCTATATTGCTGAATAAATCTTCGATCATGAAACCTCTAGTCCTCCAACTCAGTTCGTGTTTTGCTTGTTGAACCATTTGTAGCTTACAGACAAATATAATGTCTATGAAACGCAGCTTTGACTTCAACAGCAGACGTCACTTCCATCAACCCCTTGATAGTAGTGATTTCTGTGGACACAACCACGCACACTCAGTACACACTCAGTACACACACACACACACACACAGTACACACACAGTACTCGCACAGTACACACACACACACACACATAGTGCACACACACACAGTACACACACACAGTACTCACACAGTACACAAATACACACACACAGTACACACACACACAGTACACACACACACACACACACAGTACACACACACACAGTACACACACATGAACGTGCAGCACAAGTCCAGAGGGCCGATGTAAATGATTTCAGTCTCAAACTCGGCGAAAAAGGCTGTGGCGCTCCAGAGGGGGCGGGGCCAGGACCGGGAGACCACGCCCCCACCCGGGCTTGTTCCAGAAGGGTGACGTCATGCATTGGTGACCCTTGGCGGAGGGAGCCCAGTGTCAGTGCTGGTGAAGAGAGGCACTGGCTGTCTGCCACAGGAAGAACGACAAATGGATGCAATCAAATCACATTTCTGTAACTTTGAGTTGGGCTAACATAGCATGCCTGCATACAACAAGCTGTTGGGTTTTTAGACTAGCTGTAGGCCTAGCTGCTACTGCACACACACTGTCAGGATGACATCTACTGTATGCTATATGTATTTATGTTTTTATTTTTTATGTTGTGTATTGGCTGTTTTGACTACTGTTTGCAAACCAAATTGCCCCTCGGGGTCAATAAAGACTACGCTACTACTAATACTACTAGTTCGATGCTGAATCAATGCATTCAAATGAATCGTTTCTCTTTTTCTAAATGTAAGCTTTTACATGATGACTGGATATGATTTGAAGAGTTTGGTTGGGCGTGAAGGACTAGCGGGTTCTAGCGGAGTGTCATGGAGTCTGACAGAGATACGCTAACCCTTAACCTCCAGAGGTTTGCCACGCATCAACTCGTCCCAGATTTCCGCAACCAGCTCTCAAATTTGAGATGCAAAACATTGTTCCGATTAGAGTTCTTGGCCTGCATGCGATTCCACGCTGGTGGAGGATAATAACACACATACAAATGAAGAAACATTGTGCCATTTAATTTGGAACCATTGTAAAGAAGTGCACAGATATTTTTCCGTCATTTTTAACTCTTAGTTGTCAAACAAAAATAGGAATCGGAGAATCAACCCTTTCAGAATTCTCAGAAATACTGGGCAGTACGTGGCCAATGGTCGACTATAAAAACGACCTGTGGCAAGCCCCTCGTCGTAGACGGGTAGTTCTCAATGAAATGAACAGACGGGTTAGCGTTGCAACGATTTCATTCGTGCAGCCCAGGAACAAAACGGAAAGTGCAATACAACGTAGGTTCTTCCTCGATGGGGTATTAGGGTGAGGGGACCACCTGGTCAGGCGCGTCGGGGTCGGGGTCGGCGGCGGGGGTACGGGTACCCCTCCCGTCGCCTCCGGCTCACTCCTGTTGAAGGGAAGCGTCCGGTCGTAAGTATAGCGTGCAGCATTAGTCCGCCGTCGATACTCTCTCCCACCAGTCCTCTTCCTCGCCTCCCTCCTGTCCAGCCCTCAAGACTCTTTGCCCGTCTCCGTCCCCAATGCCCGTGACCGCCTGGACACGCTCGATGGGCGATCTAGCGCGGCTGCGCGGAGGGGTATGATACTATCTTCCGTTTACTTCCTGTCCACGGGGAGGGCGTGGCTTGTCTCTGGCCGCCGGCGTGGGATTGCCACAGGACTGTCATGAAGAATCGTTCTGCATTGTGTTTATTTACCATTGTCTGGCACGTGGCGCCGTTGACGTGCAACAGGATGTAATTCTCCCAGTTGTTCTTCACTCTTGGAACGCTGACAGATGGATGGGGCATTTCTAACGGCTTATAAACACATTACTTCTATGACTCATAACATATTCATATTTCATACATCTGCATCACATTGATGTGATTCAGAGTGTAAATATCTGTTGAATAACATCTTACTAACTGAAGCTACCATGTCAGCTAACACCATAAGTAGAAGACAATTCTATGGAGAACACTCATGAGTATTGTCATTGTTTTTATTGAGTTCCCCAGCAGCAGAAATGACATATGATGCATGTTGGACATCAAAATAGGACCAATTAAATGAACACTTAGCCAATGGTCAGATCCTGAAAATCCTGTATACCTGAAAATGCATCCATTCCTTTGTTTGAATCAAATGCATTTTTATTAATTATACTTCTGAAAAAAAGTACAACGTTATGGCTTGCAAGGTGCTGTAGGTGAGATATGAGTTGTAAAGAGAGAGCAGAAAAGAGCAGAACAGGAGACATCCCCTCACTCTCTGCTCTCCCTCCATATGTTTCTCCACCTTAGAGTGGAGAAACAAGTGTTCATTTCACGCAACTGGGATGAAGAAAATATAGATATACCCTGAACCAATCGGAGAAGAGATGCCCTTATTGGTCAGGAATGCCCTGGGAGCATTTAAAAAAATGTAAATGATCTCATGCAGAGGCAGGCGTGGTCAACACGAAACAGATATTATCAGAGCGCACCAATAACTGACCGAAGTGTATGATCCATGGGTGGATTACTGCACGGGCACACCGGGCACATGCCCAGGGGCCCAAGGGCCCACAAGTTACTAACAGTGGGGCCCAGGGCCCCACTGTTAGTAACTGAAGTAGACTGAGCCGCCCCACAAGTTACTTAGTTACTCATTTTGCACGGAACAGAGCCTGGGAAAAATGCATTTCATAGGTGAAATGCATTACTGTCAATTAATGTAAGGAACTGTTTGTATTGAGTTGCTTTAAGTCGTTTTTATTTGTGGTTGAAAGCGGTGCATTCGAAATTCGTTCAAATCGCCAAAAATTGCATCAATTATGTATTTTTTTTATCATGTTTTGGTTAAATAAAGATGCATTTATTTGTAATAATTATTGTGAGGTTGCCTTTCCTGTGCTACAAATCCTGCTGAGTTGCAGGTACAGGTCAATGACTTATTATCGCCAATAAGTGTGCGTGTATTCTGGGTGCGTGTGTTTATGTTGGAAGGGGGGGGGGGGGGGGGGGCTGCGGAGTCCACGTGCCCAGGGGCCCGATATGTCATAATCCGTCTATGGTATGATCCATATTCATGTGTATGTTCCTTACCATCATAACAGATGAAATATAATTTGGTCGAAATTCCACCAGTGTACCACTTTCCCTTATGTTGTCGAACAAACATTTCAGTGTTGCTACTTCCTTCGAAATTACGGTACTTTCTCTCTCCCTTTTGGTAGAAGTCTTTGTCGGCCAGTGACCAACGCCACTCTTTATGACCCCCATAATGAAGGCCGATCGACAGCTCATCATGAGCCTTGTCTGCACTCAGGCCCAGCAGAGACTTCATTGCCCCCATGTCGTCTATGGTGGCCAGGTCGTAGCCTCTCTCTCGGCAGTACCTCTGGGCATCAAACCAGGATTTGGGGGTTTCAATCAAACAGTGTTGGCGGTAGTCGGCACAGAAGGACGGGACACACAGTCCTGGTAGGGTAGATAATCACAGGACTTGCTGAGATTCATTACTGAGAGATTCCTTTTTGATGCACACACCTATCAGTAAGGAAACATCCAATCACCAACCTGAGTTTGTATCCATTCCATAGCATTCATGTCTGCATAGTAAAAAAAAAAGACCTTAATGTAGTACACTTGTAAAGGATGACTTCAGGATTGTGCAACCTGGACCCAATTTTATGGAATGATTTGGACAATAATCTCTAAGATATGCGAGAATGCTGCAGTTGTAATCAGCTAAACAGCCTTTTACATTTGGGCAATATTCCTTGCAGGCGCGTGCCGTCCATATATGGGCAGGTGGGGCGGCGAACTCCCTGCAAAAGCATGCTCCCAAAAAAATAGTTCCTCAGTAAATCATTGCTCCAAGTTTATTTTTAATAATGTGATTGTCACATTAACTATCTATAGTCTCTGTAGGCTTTCCGACTATTTTTGTTCTGTTGATATCAAATTGATGGTGGCGATTCGAGTTGAGTTCTGTTTAACGTGTCATGCAATGTGGGGCGGCGGAGCTCAACGACCGCGTCCCTCCGTATGTTTCTCGCATAACCCTGCAGGCTGCAATAAGAATTGCAATCCGCGCTATAAGACGCCCATATGGTCGTAAAGTAGTCTGCCCTTGGTCATATTCTAGGACTGTTGTTGTCGAATTACTCCGCCTGTATCTTTCGGCATTGAAGCCTATTTATTTATTTATTTCAGCAGGTATGAAAATTGTAGGCTATCTGAGGCTGTGCAGGTCCAGTCTACCTGGACCTGCACAGCTCCAGGGCTCTGAGGCGGGCAGGCAGGATTATGGCCGACCCCTCCCATCCTGGTCACAGTTTATTTGGAACTCTCCCCTCTGGCAGGAGGCTGCGGTCCATCAGGACCAAAACCTCCTGCCACTTGAACAGTTTCTTCCCCTCTTCAGTTGGGTTCCTTAACAAGTCCCAGGACCACCACCCCCACTGACTGACACTGACTCTGGCACTCATACCCATTAACAATTTGTAAATTCTTACACATTTTTAAGTATCTTTTACTTTAGTTTTTAATTTATTCTATTTTATCCTATTTTAATTGATCTCTTATGTCCCTGCTTGTTTATATGGTGTTATATATATATATCTCTTCTTCATTGTTCATTGTTATTGTCTTAATGTATGCACCTTAATCACCAAGCCAAATTCCTGGTTGGTGTAAAACCCTTCTTGGCAATTAAATTCTTTCTGATTCTGATTCTGATTCTGATTCATACCTGATTTAAACAGCTGTTATTGAGAAATACCTGTTTTCAAAAGTGTTGTTACTGAGAGATTTGCAAACATCGTCGGGCCAAGTTCCAAATCGAAGGTCTGCTTGATTAATGATGACTTGTATTTCTACTTTTCATGTATTTGAAATGCACTCGCTAAGCCTGTTGTTAAATTGTTGGTAGATTGTTAAAATAAAATATGGAAGAAATAACTTACCTATAATGTCGTATTTGTCCTTTGAAAATTGTTACTTTGCAGAGTTGGTGTTACCATTGCACATGGGCTATTCTAATTAGTCCGACATCATATGACGAGTGTTGGCACTTCATAAGCGTGCAGTAACATTAGGCTATTCGTTTATTTTTAATTCTTACTCACAATTAGTTTAGTTAACATGTCTTAATGTAGCTCAAAATACACATGTTAAAAATATATATAAATTGTGGGTGTGGTCATACGCCAGTAGTTTCTGCCCCACCGAGATGAAGGGGCACTGCACGCTGCTGATCTTAACATGTTCATACTACAATATTGTGTATGTTTTCATTTCCAAGTAGATTGGCGAACACAGAGCTTGCGTGTTGTTGACGGATGTCACAATCTCTGTGTTCGTCAATCTACTTATCGAGTCTTAAAAACAAGATGGCGTCGACGGGTGAACCACTGATGGTAATGTGTGTATAAAATGTCCTTTTTAATAAAACAATCTGTACACTTACAAAGCTATCAATGCCTCGTTTTATATGTTAAGACCCTTACATTAGATGAGCACATATGAGCTCATCTAATGTTCAATCCTCACCATAAGAGCCCCGTGGTTAAGGCTGCTATGGCTGGGGAGAGATAGAAGCATGGGAGGGTAGGGTTAGGTGTTGTGGGGGCTGGGCCCTGGCCCACAAGGGTCTGGGTCTGGTGGGGCCGGGTCCTGGTCTGGGAGAGCTAGGTCCTTGTCTGGGGGGGGCCGGGTGCTTGTCTGGAGGTATTACGGGACCTGGTGTGGGGGTGGGTCCCATCATAACCTGAATGGTATGAAACAAACAGAGACGAGGAGAAAGAAAAAGCTAAAACAATGAAAGTCTTGTGGACCCCCCAGGGGAGCGGGACCAGGTCCTGTGTCACGCCGAGAGAGTCCAGTTCCCCACCCAGCGATCCACTCCTCAACCAGGGAGTGAAGCTGCCCACACAGAGCTCCACACACCCACACACCCCTGGCCGCCCGCCGGTGTCCCTGGGTCCTGACGTCCATCAGAGTACCAACGGGCCCTCCTGGGTCCTGACGTCCATCAGAGTACCAACGGGCCCTCCAGCGTCACCAGGAGAGCGAGCCCTGGGTCCTGACGTCCATCAGAGTACCAACGGGCCCTCCAGCGCCACCAGGAGAGCGAGCCCTGGGTCCTGACGTCCATCAGAGTACCAACGGGCCCTCCAGCGCCACCAGGAGAGCGAGCCCTGCGCTCAGAGCAGAGCGGGACGTTCACCGACTGTCTCGGCGACGACGGTGGGATCTGAACCCCGGGATCTGACTCCTGTTGGGGCTCCTGGGTTTCACGGCGTGGCGAACGCGGCCTGGGTCTCTGAGCCCCCCCCCCCCCCCTCATTCAACAGGTCCTCCATGGAGGGCGTGACTACGTGTAGCTTGAATTAGAGTACCTCAACTTACTTCTAGTGTGGTCGCCCTGACAGCGGGGAGCTGGGGGGGGGGGGGGTCACACTGTGATGGCTCCACTGTCTCCCAGAGGTCAGACTGGGGGGGGGGGGGTCACTGGGTACAGAGTCTGGGGGTTCTGTTGGGCCCGATGCTTCCTTATGATCAACATGTAAGAAGGATCCCCAGAACCGCCTTCTCTCCTCTGAGAGACGTTGCTCGAGTCAGACCAAAGTCGACCGCAGCGGGAGCCGAGACGCCCTCCCACGCGTCCTCAGCGCTCGACGGCGTGATGCGCTGATCTCTGGTTCAACCGACTCACCACGAAAAGCCCCCGGCTTGTGCAGAACTCCGCTGCTCCACTCCCAACTCGTGTGTGTGTGTGTGTGTGTGTGTGTGTGTGTTAGTGTGTGTCTGTGTGTGTGCGTGTGCATGTGCATGTCCCCGCCGGTGTTTGCATGTGTGTGTGCATCAGAGTGAGTGTCTGAGGTCTCAAACCTTCACTTTACATAAAATAACGTGATGCCAGATGAGTTGCATCACTTCCTCCCTGAGACGTTCAAACAACTTCCTCATCTGAACTACATTCTTCCTCAGTGAGCGGCCATGAAGAGCAATCTATCTCTAGATCCGTTCTTATCCCATTCACCTGATTAACTTGTTTTGGCAACACTTCAACCGCCGTTTCTTCCCTTACATTTATATTTGTATTACTTTATACAGTATGGACGCATTTTAATCCCAGAATAAATAAGGTAGGCCGACAGTTTACTACCGTTTATATTGTCTGTAGGTTACTGGTATATAATAATGAACAACCAGTTTACTGTGAACAACCAGTTTACTACCGTTTATATTGTCTTTAGGTTACTGGTATATAATAATGAACAACCAGTTTACTACCGTTTATATTGTCTTTAGGTTACTGCTATATAATAATGATTGACTCATACTGAGCCAGTATCCTGTGTACTTATACTCATACTGAGCCAGTATCCTGTGTACTTATACTCATACTGAGCCATTGTGTGTGTGTGTGTGTGTGTGTGTGTGTGTGTGTGTGTGTGTGTGTGTGTGTGTGTGTGTGTGTGTGTGTGTGTGTGTGTGTGTGTGTGTGTGTGTGTGTGTGTGTGTGTATGCGCGCCTTCCTTTTCCCCGAAAACACGTGACACTCACTGAGAGGCGCGGCTCCTTGACTTCCTCATCTAACTGTCTGTCGCAGCGAGCAGCCCTTCCTCCGCTTTTTAAACCGTTCACCTGATTAACTTGATTTATAAACACTTTAACCTCCGTTTTTCCCCTTACATTTACACTTTTACAACTTCATTCCGTATGGACGCATTTTAATCCCGGAGTAGATAAGGTAAGGTAGGACGACAGTTGACTAGCGTTTATATTGTCTTTAGGTTACTGGTATATAATAATGATCAACCAGTTTACTACCGTTTATATTGTCTTTAGGTTACTGGTATATAATAATGATCAACCAGTTTACTACCGTTTATATTGTCTTTAGGTTACTGGTGAGTTTACTGTCGAGAATACAACGTTAGTTCATGTTTTACTTCATTTCTGACCCGTTCGTTTGTCTTGATGCTACTCCAAATTAAAAGAAGGACTGTCAGAAGTCCTTTGAATGTGCTGATATGTAAGTTAAATATGTGTGCGTAGTGACTGGGGATTTACAGTTTAATAGAGCTCGTAAGTACGCCACTTCCGGTAGGCCCTGTCGTGGGGTTCATATTTATGATCCATGACGTGACGTCCATAATGCTTTAGTGTGACGCAGTCACAATGATCTTCTCAGTTCAGAAGGAGTTGTGTTTGTGTCCAGGTCTCCAGTCTACTATGGATGAGGAGAGAGAGGATGGGGATGGGGGTCCTACCTCTAAGACCACTCTGTCTGGGGAACATGGCCGCCGGAGCAAAGCTAAGAGGTAAGAAGAGGATCTCTGTCTGTGAGTGTTGTCAGTGGTTATTAATGATCCCCACTATAGGGGTTTTCGAGGGGACTTCTGTTTCCGGTATTGGTTGCGAGGGTGGGGGCCACAACCCCCCTTCCACTTCCTGTGTGTGTGTGTGTGTGTGTGTGTGTGTGTGTGTGTGTGTGTGTGTGTGTGTGTGTGTGTGTGTGTGTGTGTGTGTGTGTGTGTGTGTGTGTGTGTGTGTGTGTGTGTGTGTGTGTGTGTGTGTGTGGGAGGCAGGTGTGGCTTCCTAAGGTGGGGTGCAGCGAGCGGTCATTTTGGGGGCGTGTGGGGGGCAAAGGTATATGGGTGCAGGTTGACCGTAGTCATGAGGGTGTGTGTGTGTGTGTGTGTGTGTCTGTGTCTGCCCTGTGATATTGAATCATGGGTAATGTAGTGTAACAACACACTGAAGAACAGGGAACTTAAATGGGGTTCACAATGGCTTGCACTTTGTCCTGGTTACCGTTCCTGGGTTAGATTAAACTGATGTATCCAGCACTTGTCTGGCCGTAGTGTGTCGGGGATCGTGGCTTTAAAGTCCACTAGCAGATAGCCATACGGCGTACTAGTAGCATCGGTAAAGGGCTCTAGAAAATACTTTGTCCTACACGGGAGCATCTGCCTGGCTATTAACAAAATCTGATATTTGTCGCGTGGGTTCTTAAACAAAACCATGTGATTAGTGTTTAAAATTATTGTTCTGCTGGTTTTACCCTGCATATATAAATTCTCTACCAGATACATCCATCCATATACTCATGGATGTCCTCTTCTCTCTCTTGGGGAGAGGAGGGCCGAGCTCTCTGAGTGGCCAACGACGTGCGTCGCGACGTAGGTCGCATTGGTCGCGACGTAGGTCGCATTGGTCGCGACGTAGGTCGCATTGGTCGCGACGTAGGTCGCATTGGTCGCGACGTAGGTCGCATTGGTCGCGACGTAGGTCGCATTGGTCGCGACGTAGGTCGCATTGGTCGCGACGTAGGTCGCATTGGTCGCGACGTAGGTCGCATTGGTCGCTCGTCTGGCTGCCGTTTTCTCGTCTGGCTGCCGTTTTGGTCGCTGGCTGGCTCGGTCACTCAAAGTCTATGGGCGGTCCTTAATCAGTTATTTGCATGTTATCAACGGGTTTTTTGTGACAGTTGAAGTACCAGAAAGCCATGCTCTCTGGCGAAAGCTACCTACAGCTCTTTATTGCAAATATTATTTTTATATTTTTATATTGAAGTAGGCCTACAGTTTAAAATGAAGAAATCGTTGGTCTATCAATATCAATAAAATGTATTACCGTATTTTCCGGACTATACGTCGCTCCCGAGTATTAGTCGCATCAGTCAAAAAATGCTCCATGACGAGGAAAAAAACATGTATACGTCGCATCGGTGTATAAGTCGCATTTATTTTTAAACATTTAAACAAGAACGTTTAGTCTGGAGAGACTGAATAAAATTGCAATAGCAATATAGGCTATATATAAACACAACAAGCCAAAAAGTTCCCGACTTCAGTCTGCATCACCAAATCCCTCGAAATCTTCGTTCTCGGTGTCGCTTCTGAACAATTCCGCCATCTCCGGAGGAAGATGAAGCGCCGTCTCCTCTTCTGCTGGGCTGTCATCAGACTCACCACCAGCGTCAGTTCCAGTTAGTGCTGCCTTTCTGAATCCTGACAGGATGGTTTCGGTTGTCACTGAAGTCCATGCTTTGTCGATCCATCCGACAACTTGCTGGAAGGTTGCATGTCGCATCCTCCCGGTTGCCGTGAAGCTGTGCTCTCCATCCACCATCCACGTCTCCCACAGGTGACGTAAGACAGCCTTAAAACTGCGGTTCACTGAGATGTCGAGTGGCTGGAGTGTTTTAGTTAAGCCTCCAGGTATGATGGCAGGTATGGAGTTGCAAGCTTTGATTTTGTTTTTAATCTGTGCTGTTGTGTGTGCTCGCATACTGTCCATCACAAGTAGGGCTTTGCGTGTTTTAAAGAAGCCATCAGGACGTTTAGAGAAGCACTTTGTTAACCACAAGTTCATCTTTTCTTCATCCATCCACCCTTTCTGGTTTGTGGTCACGACAACAGTGGAGGGGAATTCAGTTTTCGGCATGGTCTTCCGTTTGAAAATGACCATCGGTGGCAACTTTGAACCATCTCCACAGCATGCGAGCACCACCGTGAAGTGCGACCTCTCATGACCTGTTGTCACTATGCTCACACTTTTTTGCCCCTTCTCTTCAACACTTCGATTCATGGGGATGTCAAACGTGAGGGGGACCTCGTCCATGTTAACTATATGGTCCGGTAACACATTGTGTGTATTTACCTGCTTTTCAATGAAAGCACGGAAACTGTCAATCTGGGCTTGAAAGTTCGGCGGCAGTTTCTGACACACCGTGGTCCGTGCTCTGATAGACAGGTGGTTGCGTTGCATGAAGCGATAGCACCAAGATGGACCGCCAGCAAAATCTGTGATATTCATCTCCTTGGCAACTACCTGGGCATGGAGACGCAACTGCACCGTTGATAAGCCCCGGCCAGCAGCACGCTGTTCAATGACCCATCTGTGGACTCGTTCCTCCAGCTCTGGCCATCGGGCTTTCAGCCCCCGGCTAGCTTTCTTTGTTTTTTTCATCGCAATTAGAGTTGCCTCGGCTTTTCGCCAGTCCCGGACAAGTTTTTCACTCACCCCAAACTTTCTTTCTGTTGCTCGATTGCCGTTTTCGGCTGCATACTTTATAATCTGCAGTTTAAATTGTGCAGTATAGCTTTTTCTTTTTGGCGGCATTTTATTTTGTGTTCTCTTTTGTTTTGTCTACGGTCTAGTTTATTTATAATTTATTCAGTGGTGCAGTAGGCTTGCAGCGTTCAGTTGTAGGCCTAATGAATGACGGTGCCATCTGGCGGCCGAAGATTATGTACGCACAATTTTGGCATATAAGTCGCTTCAAAATATAAGTCGCAGGGCAAGCCAAACTACAAAAAAAACGCGACTTATAGTTCGGAAAATACGGTAGTTGTAATTTGTGGCGTATTCAAATAATGTATTTTATATCTTATATATAGCCTATATATTTGTTTTGTTAAATGTCATTAAGCCTAATAAGATATATTATGCACAAAGCACTTCGTTATAGAGTGATATATTAGTTGTAATTTGGGGCGTATTCAAATAATGTATTTTAGAAATTATACATAGCCTATTTGTTTTGTTAAATGTCATTAAGCCTAATAATGTATGTTATGTACAAAGTTCTTCGTTATAGAGTGATATAGTTAAATATGAGTGCAACGACTATCCGTCAATTCCATGGTGGTACAAGCGGTAGTGACGCTAGGTTAGTGACCGACACGTTGGCTGTTCGACACCCTCCACGGTCAGGTATATAATCGCTATTTTACTCAAACTCATTGACGTAATCGGACCCTTTCATTTTAACATTTTTGTATGATTTAGTACGACGGTATGACAATACTACGACGTAATGACGGGCAGCGACGCCTGGCTGGTATCGGCTGGCTGGCTGCGACGACAGGCCAGCCGCTGGCCGCTGGCTGCTGGCCGCTGGCTCTGGCAGGCTGACCGACTAGGGGGCCGTGTCCACCAAAAGCCTTTTTAAAAGGCGGAGCGCCTGTCTGCAATGCATTCTCTATGGCAGGACGCGCATGCAGCGCGCCTTTTAAAAAGCCGCCCGGGGCGGTTAAACGCTCCGCGCGCCTCACGCTTCTAGACGCGCGTCCCAGTTGAAAACAGTTCAACTTTTGAAGAAAAGCGCTCCACGTCATCGGCGCTTTTTTCGAACGACCAATCAAAATCGAGGAGGAGGCAAGGCTAAAAGTATCAACAGAACACAAACGGAAACATGTCGGACGAAAGTTTAATAACAGCTGTGAGTGAGTGTCCGGTCCTGTACGACCTCACGTTAAAGGCGTATCATGACCAGACAAAGCGCAACCAGGCCACGATTAATGCTGTGGACCCACACTCTCCTCCGGGCAACCACGACAGGCGCAGGGGGATCGTACGCAACCTCCGCTGCCACGGCAAGAAGCGCTATTAATCTTTTATTCATTTTCTAATAAAATTGTAGGAGCAACCAGATAGGACGTTCAGGTGTCAGATGCCAGATGATGGAGCCTACAGATAGAAGCTGTATATCTATGGATACAAGCGATGACGCGTATTTAATGACGTAAATGAAAAACGCTTCGTGCGCCTTTTTTGAGCGGCGCGCACAAACGCGTTGAAAGCAGTTCACGGAGCGCTCCGCCTTTTAAAAAGGCTTTTGGTGGACACGGCCCCTAGGTCGCGACCATAACAACGTCGCAACCCTTTTGGCGGCAAATACCGTATTGGTCCGAATATAAGACAACCTTTTTTCCCCTCGAAATAGGTCCGAAAAAGTCAGGTCGTCTTATATTCGGGGTCTAGTATTCAGAGCGCAGTTTCTCTTCTTCGCCTCTACATTTAAATGTCAATACACATTCGCGGCCGCAGGTGGCGCCAGGAATTGGTACCGGGAAGAAGTAGTCCAGCGTCCTTAACAACCAGACCGTTACCGGTGTTTAAAGACATTTAGAGACAAGTGGCTCAAAAGTGGGTCAGGTCAATCAACAACAGCGGAGGAGCTATGTTGCCAATTTTTAAATAATGGTCGTCAATAAGGCAGAGTCAAGTAACAACTGCCAAGCTGCCAAGAAGTTCGGGGTCACGGAGTGTAACATAAGAAGATGGCGAGCACCAAAACAACAATCCTACCGTGGTCCTCAAAGTGGTCGTTTCAGTGAGGTTGACCGGAGAGTTT
Organism: Gadus macrocephalus; assembly: GCF_031168955.1. Classification (NCBI taxonomy): domain Eukaryota; kingdom Metazoa; phylum Chordata; class Actinopteri; order Gadiformes; family Gadidae; genus Gadus; species Gadus macrocephalus. The sequence continues at coordinate 33,345,354 of NC_082385.1, forward strand.
TTGAATACGTCAGAGAAAACGCGCTTTGGGAGGAGCCGCTGGAAGCGGAGCAGCTGGGGAGCGATGACAGCGAGAGCGAACACAGCGGGGCAGAGGACACGTGTGAGGGATAGAGAGACATCGGAGGAGAAGTTTGGCGAATTTTAGTTAAGTTTAGTTAAATATGTGGCCTGTATTTTCTCTGTTATTTAAAAATATTCACAATGTTGCTTGATTATTGCTTGATATTCATTTTGAATCATACTGGACATATTTTGCCTTGAAAGTGCCGTGGCCTTTACTGGCATTATTATTATTGTCATTAATATAACAAGTGTTTAATTCACTGTGTTTTTAATATTGTTATTAAGAAAATAAATGAAGTTCTTTGTTCTGCAAATGTGATCTGCAAATCTTTTTTTCTAAATGTTTGTGTTGAAAAACGGGGGTCGTCTTATAATCAGGGTCGTCTTATATTCGGACCAATACGGTAGGTCGCAACCAACCAGAGGTATGGCTGAATGAGCGACCCGTGGCAGCCAGCCATTGTCACCATGGCTGCTACCACAACCAAAAGCCTATATGTTATCAGTTAACATCTCATTGAATGGAATAAGAGAGAGAGATATGAGACTGGACAAGGTTCACACAAGATAATTTGACGTTTATATAAGACATATCCACAGTTTAAGACAAAACCTTTAACGTTAATAGGTTAGGTCGAAATAGGTTACATACATACTACATACTTTAATATACATATTAATGAACATATCTAGTATATACCAGCCCCGTTTTTCCCATTGTTACTATACGGAATATTATAGCGTTTTTATGTCAAAATAATACTATAATAGAATAACACATAGTATAATATATTAGTTAAAACACCCCGTTTAAAGGGACACTGTGTAATATTTTAAGTCATTTATTACCTCAAATCAACGTATTCATTCATAAATAAGTCCTCATTGGTGTAAAATTAGCTCTGCCAAAAATCTCACTTATCCTCCTGAGCGAAGAATAATTAATATGTAGTAACGTAGGACGGGTAAGCTTCATGGAGGCTTCCATGTTCTTCCGGTCTATGAACTGCCGAGAGGGACAAAAAGCACTACGTGGTACAGGAAATGCAAATGCGTTTTCTCTCTGAGCCAGCGTGAATGATGACTGAAATAATTCACTATCTTGCTCGAGGAGTAATTACTCATACATCATTAGCTTACACTAATGATTCAATGCAATTTGAAATAACGAACCTCATCATCACTCGAATGACTCGATGAGGTAGTATTGGATGTCATGACACAGCTTCTTGGCACATACTGCCCACCGTAGTTTTTGAACAAGCGAGCACTATTAGTTTGAATGCAATATACAATTGTACCACTAGATGGGAGTCATTTATACACAGTTTCCCTTTAAGACTTTAACGTTCGCCGACTCTAATGCTCTTTGGCTCCCATCTAGGCATACCCCAACATCCCCGGTCGCTGCAACAGTAGATCACATTAGGCTGTTACGAGCCCCCATAGACACACTGAACCATCCCCACACACTCATGACTACACACACACACACACACACACACACACACACACACACACACACACACACACACACACACACACACACACACACACACACACACACACACACACACCCATGCACACACACATGACTACACACCAGTGGAGGCTTCTCCAATGAGGAGGAGGAAGATCGTCCTTAACATTGTTGAGAATAAAAGAGGGAGATTGACTACTTTGATGAATTAATGCCCTTAAATAGGACTACTTTAATGCCTTTGTATTTATGTTATGTTCGTTTCCCTCGGTAAAGGGACATTAGCACCCCCTATCTCCTATTGATAAATACTTCAGGGAGGACGTTCCTCCCTCAGCCTCCGTTGCCTCCCATTCATTTCCCCGAAAGTGTTGGCGGCCGGTGAATAACATGGGGCTCAACGGGAGGGAGGAGGAGAGTCCTCCTCTGAGTGGGTGGGACTAGCTAAGGGATCCGTAGCCCGCGGCCGGGCGGAGGCCACGAGGAGGGTTGACTTGATCTATAAATGAAGTCCCTAGATCATAATTGGCCTGACACCATGACCAACATTCTGAAACTTTACAATTAGGGCATTTAGCAGACGCTTTTTCCAAAGCGACTTACATCGGTTAATACACACATTGACCCGCCGACGGCAGAGTCAACCATGCAAGGCGACAGTTTGGGTTAACTTGCTCAGGGACACGTCAACACTCAGCTAGGAGGAGCTGGGGATCGAACTAGCAACCTTTCGGTTACAAGACAACTGCTCTACCTCCTGCGCTAAGCCAACAACCCATCCCACACATCTCATCCACATTTGGCTCAAACAATGTTACTGTACGTCCACACCAGGACGTACAAAGTTTCGCTGCGAATTTTTCTGTTCGCTTTGGTCGCTCAAGTCGCTCATGACGTACAATTCAATTATGCAGACGCATTTAAAGGAGCCGTATGCGTTTAGTAGGCCCTACAGACAGCCATATCAAATAGTGAACTCTCCCATACACCTTGGCCATATTGCCGAGACGGTTTTGCTTGTTCGATAAAGTGCTTCGACAACAAGTAGGACAGTGATTCCCCCCAATACAAAAAAAATCCTAAAATGTAGGCTAATTAGGCTACAACCGAGAACAAAAAACCCTGCGTGCTGTAGTAGTTAAAATATGTTTCACTGATCTGGATCTGCAAATCATGATCTGCACTCATTCGTCGCATTCAAAACAAATAGACATTCGCGCACATGGCTAATTTGCATACGCGCACAGGACTGGTTGGCTCCGCAAGGCAAATAATGGAACATATCGATCTATCTAGGCCTTTCTGTCTATCTATCTATCAACGCGTGTCTAGTTTTAATGTGATGTATTGTGTGTATGTCCAGTCAGACTTGTTCTGTGTGGTCTTGTAGGCTACTGTCCTGTGAGGGCCGAACCACCTAAATGGATTCCCGACGATTTGTGTCGTTTGGTAGGCTTTCTATCTATCTAGACTAGATATATCCCTTGTCATTTATCCCTCGTCTTGTCGATTAGTTTGTTTATGTGACGATTTCAAAAACTTTTTTGGTTTTGTTTAAAGCATGCTACACGCGATTGGTTGGTTAGATTGGTGGCATGGAGAGCAAATTAAAATGATTCCCGCTTAAATACGAACGTTCTAGATGTAGCCTATAAATACTCCCGCTCATCACTTGATATCCAAACCACTACGGCGTTTCGATCTCTGAACTGAAAAAGGGTGGGTTCGTACAACACCGGGTGCCCAGTTACAGCCGCGATTAATACTTCAGCCGACATTTTGTTCAGTGAGTGAATAAAGGTAGGTAGGAACCAAAGTGCCTGCCGATGTTCCCTGGGATCCACGCAAGCGAAGAGCGTCTACATTCCGATTGGCTGTCAGTGTTTGGCCGCTGAAGCGAATAATAGGCATTTGCATAAAGTTAAAAAGTTTTCAACTTCTTTTTGACGCTCTGGTCGCTCAACTTTGGCCGCTGGTAGCGTTGGTCGCTTTGGTCGCTTTGGTCGCTCTTGCCCATAGAAAGTGAATGACTTCCGGCGATTTGGTCGCTCAATTCGCTTCTGGTGTGGACGGACAGTTAGGCTTACAACCCATGTAAATAGTTGTGAAATAATGTTCTTGTTGTTCTTTTAATTGTTCGTTACTCTGACCGTTCTGTTTGATATTATGTAATGGATGTACGTTAATGATTCAGAGCATGTTGCATTTTAAGTGGCATCACTTTTGGTATTGTTTCTTTATTTTTCTTAAAGCAATTGTAAAAAAAAAAGTGAAAATAAACATAGCCAAATAACAACCAATAGCTTCAGTCATTGAGGGAAAAAATAGGCCCAATGATCGGCCCAGATTTTTTTTCATTTAGTTTTACAAATCAAGAGTAGGCCTGATTTGACTAATTGGCTTTGCATCCTTTCCTTCTGCCCTGGTAGTCCAAGACATGCTGCCCACCAGCTTTCAAAGTCCAATGCTGCCACTGGTGGATTTGTATCAATTCACATAATGATCCCATCCTGCGATGTTGTAGTTCATCAAAACACCCTGAAACAACTTGAGTGTCACATACTTATGCCCCAATAGGCCACTATCAGTGCAAGCAGGCCAATGGCAACCAAGCACGCAGTCCTTCCTCCCTCACTTTAAAAGCTGCCACTGCTACACACACACACACACACACACACACACACACACACACACACACACACACACACACAGAGAGAGGCACCCCCACACCGACCAGAAGCGGAAGGGGGGTTGTGGCCCCCACCCTTGCAACCCAGACCGGAAACGGAAGTCCCCTTGAATACCCCTATATATATACCCCTTTATACAACGGGGGGCCGGAATCCAGCGATCTGATTGGTTCCTAACTGTTGTATAATGAGCGTATACATAACTGCTATGACGTCCAATCATTTTGTGAAAGTATCACTCCGCGCCTTGAAGTGGAAAGTGTCTAGTGTGTGTGTGTGAAGTCATTTTGCCATAATTTTAACAGTTGTATAAAATAAATAGCACAGTTCACTGAAGTCTAAAATCGGCGAGTGAACTGCTCCATAGGATAAATTTCCGGCAAACCGCTCTATCGGAGCCTTCTCTCGGAAGGGACGCTAAAGTGTGTTGCATAGCGACCGTCGAAGTATAGGGGCAGCCAGGAGGGACTACTTTTTGGTAGTCTTTAATAAAACGGCTACGTTGACTTTCTTGGTTTCTTTTTAAATGTAGTGTGTCTATGACTTTCGTTTCACCATAACAGTAACCGTTGTATAAAAGCAATAGATCACTACAGTCAGTGGCATGTGCTCATTATACCACTGTGAAGGGGCGTTGTCCGGCCCCGACGCGCAGCGGAGGGCCGGCGGTGGTATAATGAGCACATACCACTGACTGGTGTGATCTATTGCTTAAATAAATATAGTGGGGGTCATTATTAACTACTGTTGTCTATCTCAGAGCTCAGCACTGATACATCATGACTCCATCATTACTCTGAGTAACAGCTGTGTGTGTGTGTGTGTGTGTGTGTGTGTGTGTGTGTGTGTGTGTGTGTGTGTGTGTGTGTGTGTGTGTGTGTGTGTGTGTGTGTGTGTGTGTGTGTGTGTGTGTGTGTGTGTGTGTGTGTGTGTGTGTGTTGTGTTGAAGCCCAGAGCAGCAGGAGAGAGCAGACTCCCCTGGACCCAGCGATCAAATTAATGAAATTAATATTAAGACGACTTGTAGCAGACTTTACAGGTTTAATGTTTGAAGGTTCAAAGGTTCAATTTAACTTTGGAGGTGAAGTGATTTGTTGAAACCAATGATCCATGAATAATAACACATGTCTGTGTAGAAATGTAGAAACTGACTGCTCTATTTTCTATGTTAGCTAAACGCATTGTGAATAATCACCATATGCACAGTGCGAAGGGTACTTCAGTGTTTTTATGTCAACATATAAGTGCTTAAATGTCATAATAACTTTTTCTGTTCCCCCCCTTGTGTGTGTGTGTGTGTGTGTGTGTGTGTGTGTGTGTGTGTGTGTGTGCGCGTGTGCGTGTGTGTTGTGTTGAAGCCCAGAGCAGCAGGAGAGAGCAGACTCCCCTGGACCCAGCTGTGTCTCCATGAAGAGTGACCGGTCTATGGATCGACCTCCTAACCTTAAAGATGGACGCCCCTCCAGAGAGGAGAGGTAGGAGTTTCAAACAGACGATGAAAACAGACCGGTTTATTGTTATCAGACTACTGATACTGGTGTTTACAGGTCTGTGTCTGTGTGTGTGTGTGTGTGTGTGTGTGTGTGTGTGTGTGTGTGTGTGTGTGTGTGTGTGTGTGTGTGTGTGTGTGTGTGTGTGTGTGTGTGTGTGTGTGTGTGTGTGTGTGTGTGTGTGTGTGTGTGTTTGTGCGTTGAAGCCCAGAGCAGCAGCAGAGAGCAGACTCCCCTCGACCCAGCGATCAAATTAATGAAATTAATATTAAGACGACTTGTAGCAGACTTAACAGGTTTAATGTTTAAAGGTTCAATGTCTTTCAAACGGCCCATTTATTGAATCTGTTTGAATTTAACTTTGGAGGTGAAGTGGTTTGTTGAAACGAATTATCCATGAATAATAACACTGGTCTGTGTAGAAATGTAGAAACGTACTGCTCTATTTTCTATGTTAGCTAAACACATTCTGAATAAACACTATGCACAGTACGAAGGGTACTTGTGTGTTTTTATATCAACATGTAACTGCTTAAGTGCCATAATAACTTTTTTTGCCACCCCCTTAAATGTCCATTTCAATAAGCTGAGAAAGATTATTGGAATCAAAAGTCATGAGGAAGTATTTGAGTAGCCCTGCAATAAATGATCAAATGAAACGACATCCACAAATCCTAACTTGATGGTTCTTTTTTTTCAGAAGGAGGCAGCAGAGAGCAGACTCCCCTGGACCCAGCTGTGTCTCCATGAAGAGTGACCGCTCTATGGATATACCTGCTAACTTTAAAGATGGACGCCCCTCCAGAGAGGAGAGGTAGGAGTTTCAAACAGACGATGAAAACAGACGGGTTTGTTGTTATCAGACTACTGATACTGATGTTTACAGGTCAGGAAAAAACAATAGATTGTGTGTGTGTGTGTGTGTGTGTGTGTGTGTGTGTGTGTGTGTGTGTGTGTGTGTGTGTGTGTGTGTGTGTGTGTGTGTGTGTGTGTGTGTGTGTGTGTGTGTGTGTGTGTGTGTGTGTGTGTGTGTGTGTGTTGAAGCCCAGAGCAGCAGGAGAGAGCAGACTCCCCTGGACCCAGCGATCAAATTAATGAAATTAAGATTAAGACGACTTGTAGCAGACTTTACAGGTTTAATGTTTAAAGGTTCAATGTCTTTCAAACGGCCCCATTTATTGAATCTGTTTGAATTTAACTTTGGAGGTGAAGTGATTTCTTGAAACCAATTATCCATGAAGAGTCTGTGTAGAAATGTAGAAACGGACTGTTCTATTTTCTATGTTAGCTAAACACATTGGGAATCAACACTATGCACAGTACGAAGGGTACTTGTGTGTTTTTATATCAACATGTAACTGCTTAAGTGCCATAATAACTTTTTTTGCCACCCCCTTAAATGTCCATTTCAATAAGCTGAGAAAGATTATTGAAATCAAAAGTCATGAGTTAGTAGTTGAATAGCCCTGCAATAAATGATCAAATGAAACGACATCCACAAATCCTAACTTGATGGTTATTTTTTTTCAGAAGGAGGCAGCAGAGAGCAGACTCCCCTGGACCCAGCTGTGTCTCCATGAAGAGTGACTGCTCTATGGATATACCTGCTAACTTTAAAGATGGACGCCCCTCCAGAGAGGAGAGGTAGGAGTTTCAAACAGACGATGAAAACAGACCGGTTGGTTGTTATCAGACTACTGATACTGATGTTTACAGGTCAGGAGGAAACAATAGTGTGTGTGTGTGTGTGTGTGTGTGTGTGTGTGTGTGTGTGTGTGTGTGTGTGTGTGTGTGTGTGTGTGTGTGTGTGTGTGTGTGTGTGTGTGTGTGTGTGTGTGTGTGTGTGTGTGTGTGTGCGTTGAAGCCCAGAGCAGCAGGAGAGAGCAGACTCCCCTGGACCCAGCGATCAAATTAATGAAATTAATATGAAGACGACTTGTAGCAGACTTTACAGGTTTAATGTTTAAAGGTTCAATGTATTTCAAACGGCCCATTTATTGAATCTGTTTGAATTTAACTTTGGAGGTGAAGTGATTTGTTGAAAGAAATGATCCATGTAGAATAACCCAGGTCTGTGTAGAAATGTAGAAACTGACTGTTCTATTTTCTATGTCAGCTAAACGCATTGTGAATAAACACTCTATGCACAGTATGAAGGGTACTTCAATGTTTTTATGTCAACAAATAAGTGCTTAAATGACACAATAACTTTTTCTGCCCCCCCCTTAAATTTCCAATCCAATAAGCTGAGAAAGATTATTGAAATCAAAAGTCATGAGTTAGTAGTTGAGTAGCCCTGCAATAAATGATCAAATGAAACGACATCCACAAATCCTAACTTGATGGTTCTTGTTTTTCTGAAGGAGGCAGCAGAGAGCAGACTCCCCTGGACCCAGCTGTGTCTCCATGAAGAGTGACTGCTCTATGGATATACCTGCTAACTTTAAAGATGGACGCCCCTCCAGAGAGGAGAGGTAGGAGTTTCAAACAGACGATGAAAACAGACCGGTTTGTTATTATCAGACTCTACTGATACTGATGTTTACAGGTCTGGAAAGAACAATAGTGTGTGTGTGTGTGTGTGTGTGTGTGTGTGTGTGTGTGTGTGTGTGTGTGTGTGTGTGTGTGTGTGTGTGTGTGTGTGTGTGTGTGTGTGTGTGTGTGTGTGTGTGTGTGTGTGTGTGTGTGTGTGTGTGTTCTCTACAGACACCAGGAGAGGTCAAAGGTCACCAGTGCTCAGTCTGTACAGCAGCATCAAACAGAGCTGATCAAGGTGTGTAAATGTCCACCAAGTCATCTGACTTCAGCTCTACATGAACATCAGAAAGCATCTCTTGTGGTCCTAATAGTCTCCAGGCTTCCCTCTTTAGACCAGCGGGACGTGAATCCAGGACAGATGCTTCTGATGTCCTCAGTGAGTTCAGAGTAAAGTTCTCCTTGATGTTTGTTCTGTTCCAGAGGGCTGAGGAGAACGCACACGCTTTCCTAGACAAGGAGCTGAAGAAGCTCTGGAGGGATCTCTTCTCAGATTACCCACAATGCTCAGAGGGTCAGAGGGAGGAGGAGGAGTTGGATGCTAAGAACGAGGAGCAGAGGAGGCGCGCCATAGAGGGAGTGGTGGACATCACAAAGCTCTGCCTGATGGAGATGAACCAGGAGGAACTGGCCGACACACTGTGGGGCGGTAAGAGACTCTTATTTTGAAAACAGAGATGACAATTATTTTGAAGCGCAGAAGACTCTTATCTTGAAAACAATGAAATTGTATATTATAAAGAGTAGTATGAGACTCTTATTTGTTCTGTTCAGACTAAATAACATAATACAATTTAGTGTTAAGAGATTTCTTCATTTATAATTCATCAATGTGGAGATATCTTTCTTCTTGGGGGTTTAATGGTTTGATCCAGATACGAACGGTTATTGTGGGTCGATCAGGTTGAATGGTTTGATCCAGATATGTAGGGTTATTGTGGGGGTATCAGGTTAAATGGTTTGATCGTTATGCAGGGTTATTGTGGGGGTTTCATGTTAAATGGTTTGGTCCAGATATATAGGGTTATTGTGGTTCGATCAGGTTAATGGTTTGATCCAGATATATATAGGGTTATTGTAGGAGTATCAGGTTAAATGATTTGATCCAGATATTCAGTGTTATTGTGGGGTATAAAGTTAAATGGTTTGATCCAGATATGAAAGGTTATGGTGCGTCCATCAGGATAAAGAATGTTAAACAATAAATGCCAAATCAACAGCAGAATAACTATAAGTGGAATAAGTGGAAGAGATGCATCACTATCTTGTTATATCAGCATATGAAGTTAATTTCAACTGATTCACTATCATTGTTATTATCATTAGACCAATGATTTTTCTGTGTAAATAACAAACAAAAAAGAAAAAAATATGTATCCATTCCTTGTTACGACCAGCTTCTCGAACCACAAGTAATGAAGTCAGTAAATACTATGAAGTTGATAATTTTTCAGGAAATATTAACATGCTTCAAGTGATGTCACCATCCACTAGCTGATGTCTTCTCTTCATTCCCATGTAGGATCTGCTGCTGTTGAGTGCCAACATAAAATCAAGTCTCATTTGAAGAAGAAGTTAAAGTGTGTGTCTGAGGGAATCGCTAAAGCAGGAAATCCAACGGGTCTGAATGACTTCTACACAGAGCTCTTCATCACAGAGAGAGGCAGTGGAGAGGTTAACAAAGAGCATGAGGTCAGACTGATTGAAACAGCTTCCAGGAAACCAGCCAAGGAAGAAACACCAATCAACTGTGAAGACATCTTTAAACCCTTACCTGGACGAGATCAACCAATCAGAACAATAATGACAACTGGAGTGGCCGGCATTGGTAAAACCATCGTAACACAAAAGTTCACTCTGGACTGGGCTGAAGGCAAAGCCAACCACGACATACACTTCACATTTCTCTTAACTTTCAGAGAGCTGAATTTACTGAAAGAGAGAAAGTATAGTTTGGTGGAACTTCTTCATCACTTCTTTATTGTGACCAAAGAAGCAGGAATCTGCAGATATGAACGGTTCAAAGTTCTCTTCATCTTGGATGGTCTGGATGAGTGTCGACTTCCTCTGGACTTCCAGAACAACCCGATCTGGACTGATGTCAAAGAGCCGTCCTCGGTGGACGTGCTGCTGACAAACCTCATCAGGGGCGACCTGCTTCCCTCCGCTCGCATCTGGATAACCACACGCCCTGCGGCAGCCAATCGGATCCCTGCTGAGTGTGTTGACATGGTGACAGAGGTGAGGGGGTTCACCGACCAACAGAAGGAGAAGTACTTCAGGAAGAGATTCACAGAGGAGACAGTGGCCAACGCAATCATCTCCCACATCAAGAAATCACGAAGCCTCCACATCATGTGTCACATCCCAGTCTTCTGTTGGATCACTGCTACTGTTCTGGAGGACTTATTAAAAAAATCCCAGATAGGAGAAGAGACACCCAAGACCTTGACTCAGATGTACAGCCACTTCCTGAGGGTTCAGTCCATACAGGAGGACAGGAAGCATCATGGGAGAACTGGAACTGATCAACAGTGGACTTCACAGAGCAGGAAGATCATTGGTTCTCTGGGAAAACTAGCATTTAACCAGCTGGAGAAAGGCCATCTGATCTTCTACGAGGCAGACCTGGCAAAGTGTAAAATCGACATCAAAGCAGCCTCAGTGTACTCAGGAGTGTTCACCCAGATCTTTAAAGAGGAGTGTGGGCTGTACCAGGACAAGGTGTTCTGCTTTGTCCATCTGAGCCTCCAGGAGTTTCTGGCTGCCCTTTATGTCTTTATGAAATTCATCGACACTGGGGTCAATCTGCTCTCAGGACCACTAAAATCCCGTGTGTGTGCTATTTTTCTTAGAAAGGAAGGAAATGTCAAACTCTACCAGAGTGCTGTGGACAAGGCCTTACAGAGTGAGAACGGACACCTGGACTTGTTCCTCCGCTTCCTCCTGGGCCTCTCTCTGGAGACCAATCAGATTGTCCTACGAGGTCTGCTGGGACAGACAGGAACTAGCTCACTGACCAATAGTAAAACAGTTTCTTACATCAAGGAGAAAATAGATGGAGATCTATCTTCAGAGAGAAGCATCAATCTGTTCCACTGTCTGAATGAGCTGAACGACCGTTCTCTAGTGGAGGAGATCCAACAGTACCTGACATCAGGAAAACTCTCCAAAGAATATCTCTCTCCTGCTCAGTGGTCAACTCTGGTCTTCATCTTACTGTCGTCAGAAGAGGAGCTGGACGTGTTTGACCTGAAGAAATACTCTGCTTCAGAGGAGGGTCTTCTGAGGCTGCTGCCAGTGGTCAAAGCCTCCAAAACATCTCTGTATGTTCACTAATAACATGAATTACAATACACACAACACAATAGACATAATACTAGTATATAAAAGTTATAATAATATAGAAAACATCTCTGTAGGTTCGCTAATATCATTTATTATAATACAAACAACCCAATATACCTCATAGTAGAATATTCAAATTATAATAACATACTTTTTTTGTATCACAATACACACATTTGTTTGTAACCAGGGTGAAAAGTAAAACTCCAAAGCTCTATTTATTTTGAAATAATAAATAAGGAAAGCCAAGAATTAAAAAAAAAAAAAAAAGTTAAATGCCGCTTTATTCAAATATCTAGCTATGAGTATAAATACGTTTTTATTGATAAGGATACATTAGATAAATATACGTTCATTATTAATTAAAGGTAACCCACTATTTTAACACATTTAGACCTTGTTCAGTACGTTTGCATTGATAAATAGACTTCAGGGTCATCTTGGGGAAGGGTGAGAGGTCACGAGTGAGTGGGAAAAAAGAGAGAGAGAGGGAAGAGATAAAGGAGGATAGTACTTTATTCTCTCTAGAGATCGCCCAGCTAAATTATATTTAAACTAGGGCTGTCAAATTAACGCTTTAATTTAGATTAATTAATCACAGAAAAAAGAACGCGATAAAAAAATGTACGCAGATTAATCGCGCTTCGATAGTGCCCTTTGACCCAGGGCGTCTGCTGTGCCCCAGTATTGATATGCTGCGCCCCAGTATTGATCTGTTGTTCCCCAGTAAAACCAGTTTTAACCAGTGTTAGTTTTCTGATTAAAGCAGTGTGTCTTCATGGGAACTTAAGTGGGTCGTGTTTCCCAATAGAGCGATCAAGCTGGCGCTGCAATACAGCCGCTATTTAACCCAGCACTGAACTAAACCTTGGCAGTCTGCATGCATCGCAGCGCCATTACCACTCATCTTATCAAACACAAGACCTCAATCTCACTCTATTTGTGTTGCCATGACAGTAAAAGGTGTACCTTGGATTCAGTGTGTTAATGATGGTATAAGGTGTTTGTTTTATAGATTCCTATTCTATTCATAATCATGTAGTCAGACAGTAAGGTGGACTTTAGTGTAAAGTTAAATATTTTTTTCTTCTTAGAACTGAGTATTTTTATGGACATTTTCTGGAGTTTGCTGAATTTTTAGTTATCTGAATTCTAAATTAGTCATATTTTGAAGATCTACTGTATTGACATTTAGGTAAACTAATAAAACATTTCTAACAACAAATTTCAAATGCAAAATGAATCACAGTTCCTAACGTGTTCTGTTTATTGTGTGTGCAGCCTCAATGGCTGTGATCTGTCAGAGAGATGCTGTGAAGCTCTGGCCTCAGTTCTCAGCTCCAAGTCCTCTAGTCTGAAAAAGCTGGACCTGAGTACCAATGATCTGAAGGATTCAGGAGTGAAGCTGCTCTCTGCTGGACTGGGGAGTCCACACTGTACACTGGAAACTCTCAGGTCAGTTGTCAGCCTCTTCTTTGAACTGGTTATTCTAGCTTCCAGTAAGTGCTGCTCCTGCCTCATTTCTGTTGCTCTTTTCTCTGCTGACAAAACACTCCCTGGCTCTACACAATGTTAGAACCTGTGAAGAAACGGTCTTAGCGTACCAAACACAGCAGACTTCTCCTGACTCTAACCAAACAATATCTCATTGAGTTGTAGCTATTGAGAAAGGAGCATTTGTTTAAGATCCTGTCACATCCAAGTGAAGGCAGTTCTGCTGTCTGTGATGTCATCTCCCCACTTCCTCTTCCTGTTCTCAGACTCTCAGGGTGACACAGCTTTGTCTCCATGAAGTATCAATAAAGCTTTTACTTGTCTTCAATGTTGAATGAATACACTTTATAAATGTGGTTACTTTAGTAGAAACTGCTCTCAACCAGATACAATAAATTGTGTGTGTGTGTGTGTGTGTGTGTGTGTGTGTGTGTGTGTGTGTGTGTGTGTGTGTGTGTGTGTGTGTGTGTGTGTGTGTGTGTGTGTGTGTGTGTGTGTGTGTGTGTGTGTGTGTGTGTGTGTGTGTGTAGCTTGTCTGGCTGCCTGGTCACACAGGAAGGCTGTGCTTCTCTGGCCTCAGCTCTGAGCTCCAACCCCTCCCATCTGAGAGAGCTGGACTTGAGCTACAATCACCCAGGAGACTCTGGAGCTGTGCAGCTCTCTGCTGGACTGGAGGATCCACGCTGGAGACTGGACACTCTCAGGTATGGAGAGGACAGCTCACCACTTTGAGGGACAAAGTCTCCTACCAGGATTCAAGCTGCCGCTAGATGAAGTGGTTTGAAGAGGCAGCTGTCACTCATGTTGTGTAGAACGTGATGAGACGGCAGATGATGAAGGTGAATGTTTCAACATGCTGCTCTCACTTTGTTTCCCCCCCAGTGTGGAGCACGGTGGAGTGTGGAGGCTGAAACCAGCTCTAAAGAAGTGTAAGTGTCTGTTTGATCCATCACCTCACACACTCACTATTGAGATGGAAAGTCCATCCACACAGCAGGAAGTGAGGTCACATCCTACTGGGAATGAAGATGATGGCTGACATCATGTATCTAACGTATATTAATACTGTCCACCATCACAGTTAAACCTGCTTGTATAAAACCCAGCAGGTATTACATTGTTACATTGAGGGGGGGCGACCGGGCTGAGGGGGAGGGGGAGGGGGAGGGGGAGGGGGGTGACGGGGCTGAGGGGGGCGGTGAGGGGGAGGGGGAGGGGGGGTGACGGTGCTGAGGGGGGCGGTGAGGGGGAGGGGGAGGGTGTGGGGGAATGAAGGGGCTGA
>NC_082385.1:33364737-33432237 GCF_031168955.1 Gadus macrocephalus
ATTAATTAATAAGCTTAAAGAGCCCATGCCATTAAAATCACATTTTTCCTATTGTTTGTTAAATAACATAGGTCTGAATAAGTTTGTGAGCTGTGGTAAGTTTGAAATCTATGCAGTTTGTCTGCTGAATGCAATAGGCAATGAAAGGAAAAAGGCAGAAGAAATGAGCCGATCTGGATAAGGTGACACTGTGACGTAGCGTTGTCAAACTATTATTCATGGCCCTGCCCACTTGGTTGGTTCGTAACCACCCACAAGAATTCTGAAGGAGTCGTGATTGAGCTAGTGCTAAATGCTAATACGTGTACGGTAGTTGCTTAGTTCGTAGTAACAGGCTAGTTACAGAATTTTGAATGCAATGGCAGAACGACATCGAAGTACATGAACTGCGACATGCTGCCTGCCGCCGGTTGCCGCGAGGCACCACCGCCGCGAAGCACCACCGCCCGGCAGCGGGCAGCCGGGCGGTGGTGCCTCGCGCCGGCAGCAGGCAACGAGCGGTTCTGTCTACTACAGATTGATGTGGAAGTGGAAGAACCAGAGACGTCGGAGAACCCGACAAAGTCCTTTGTGATTCATTATATCGTCTGGACGTGCACACAGCTCTTGGCCGTGATAATATGTATTAATATGTATAGAGCTCCAGGACTGTAACGCAAGTGTTGTACACTTCCTTGTTATTTGGATAACCGTTCTGCTGTTGGTGTGATGGCGCATAAAACGTCGGACTCTCGTCTCTGGTATTTCTACAACGAGACTCGTAGTGGGGGTTATCTCTCAGCCATGGTTGAGAATGAATTGGGAGAAAGGAACTTTGGCTTTGACTCCCTGAAGTAGGCATGAACCACGACATGGAGGAGAAAGGGATTGTTGGCCGCGGTCATCTCCCGCCGGAGTCTCGCTGCCGATGGACCACCGCCTCGGCTTCAGGAGGCGGTGATTAGCGCTGACCGCTGCAGAGGCGGCGGGAAGCAGGGCTCAAGCGGGATACATTCGCGGCCAACAATCCCCTTCTCCTCCATGTCGTGGTTCATGTACTTCAGGGAGTCAAAGCCAAAGTTCCTTTCCCCCAATTCATTCTCAACCATGGCTGAGATAACCCCCACTACGAGTCTCGTTGTAGAAATACCAGAGACGAGAGTCCGACGTGTTATGCGCCATCACACCAACAGCAGAACGATTATCCAAATAACAAGGAAGTGTACAACACTTGCGTTAGAGTCCTGGGGCTCTACATCTAAATAATATCATATAATACATAGATATCTATATCAAATAATGTATATTATCACGGCCAAAAGCTGTGTGCACCCCCAGACGATATAATGAATCACAAAGGACTTCGTCGGGTTCTCCGACGTCTCTGGTTCTTCCACTTCCACATCAATCTGAAGAAGACGCGGTCGTTTGAGATTCATAATAGCCTATCGTCTGGAGGCTCACACAGCTTTTGGCCGTGATAATATTATATATTATATGATATAGATATCTATGTATAATATGGGTTTTTAAGAGCCATTGCGATACATCCACCGTAAACTGAGTGCATGGTACCGTGGCTACAAGCTGCTCAGGGCCAGGTGATAATATATATTATATATTATATTATATTACATAGATATCTATGTATAATATGGGTTTCTACGAGCCATTGCGATACATCCACCGTAAACAGAGCGCATGGTACTGTGGCTACAAGCTGCTCAGGGCCACACCCCCACCCCCCTCCTTGACCTGCCTTGACACGCCCACCGTAACCAGAGCGCATGGTACTGTGGCTACAAGCTGCTCAGGGCCACACCCCCACCCTTGACCTGCCTTGACACGCCCACCGAAACAGCGCGTTTGGGGGAAGCTCAATGTGCGACTAGTTCGGAGTGGCTGTAACTCTGCACCACGGCTGAATTTCTGGGACGTCTTTGAATACTGTGTTTGTGGCCCACTAATACCTACATTAAAGCATCCATAAAATAGCATGGCATGGGATCTTTAATTATTATGAATAAAAGCAAAATCGAAGTTAACAAATTGGGCACAAAGTGTGAACATATACCTCATCGTCTCCATTGCTCTAAAGTGTGTGTGGTTGAGGTGTTTGGAATGGTTGAAGAGCCTTTGGTGCTCAACACACACACACACACACACACACACACACACACACACACACACACACCAACAAGCGAGCAGAAGACCAAACGCAACTAAATGAAGAGCAGACTGTACAGCTATAATGAAAGGTTCCTTCAAGGTGGGTTTGTTAAAGCGTGTTCATCCCTTCACCACCGAGTGTTGGAGAATCCGTTGTGACATCAGCTCTATGGACTAGAAGGGCCTTTTAAGACGGGGACCGGGATTCAGAAGGAGGAACTCCAGGGGGAGATGACAGGACTCCTCGTCTCAACGACCAGAACACGACTTCAGTCTGTCACCAGAGAACCACGGAGCACACCCCAACGTTCCCCTCCAGGCATGGTGACGCCTCAGCCACAGCCCCTCCACCCCCTCAGCTGGAGGGGCACAGCTCCAGGTCATAAAGGGTCTTCGTCGGGGCCGGTCCAAGGTGGTTCTGATCTGAGGGAGCCATCTCCCAGGTCCAGCTGGCCCCGCCCATCACTGTTCAGCCTGAGAGAGGCTTCCATCTCGGGGGTTGGAGTGAACACCGTCCACAGAGAGCTTCACCTGGTCCAGCAGAGTCCTGGTCAGCCTGTTGCTGATGGAGGGTCCTGCTCCTCAAGAGCCTCCACCCTCCACTGGGGGGTCTCCTGAACCCATGACCTCCTCCTCACCTCCTCCCCAGAGTCCTCAGGCTAAAGCGGCGCGCTCTGTGAAGGCTTCTCCTTCAGGAGACCGCCGGACTACAAAGACATGACCTCAGAGACGTTGAATCACCCGGGGACCCCTTCTGGAGACCCCCTGCATGACCCCTCCCCAGTGTGGGGCGCCACTGAAGAACGGTGTTCATCATTGACCTCTCTGGAGGCCCTGAAGGTCGTGCTCTGTCCTGGGTGTCCTGGAGGAGAGCTGGGCGTGGCTGGTGGGGTGGTGTTGGCATGAGGACGTGTGTGTGTGTGTGTGTGTGTGTGTGTGTGTGTGTGTGTGTGTGTGTGTGTGTGTGTGTGTGTGTGTGTGTGTGTGTGTGTGTGTGTGTGTGTGTGTGTGTGTGTGTGTGTGTGTGTGTGTGTGTGTTCCACCTGTCATGGGTTAAACAGCTAAAATAATAATAATAGTAAGAGTCCTATCAGTTGATGGTCTATACTAATATATAAACCTGTCATTTGTCCAGGCGTGCAGCAGCTGGATGGAGAGGCTGGGTTCTGAGGCTTGCAGCCCCAGGATGGAGCAGAGACCGAGGCTGGAGACCAGAGGCCCGCAGCACCGGACCAGAGGGTAACATCACCTCCTTGACTCAAACGCTAGAAACCCTCAGGTTCTTTATAGGTCTGCTGACCAGTTGTTGTAGAAAGGTGTTTATCTTCAGATTTGAGCTGTGTGCTTAAGCTGTGACCTGACGTCATTCATACTGGGGTTATGGAGGAGTCCTATGAGCCATTTGTTACTAGTGCTGCTACGACCGTAATGGACGCATGGAAAACGTCACTTTGTAGACTCATTTACAAATGAACCTCATACGCAGATGGTGTGAGGTGTTGCGTCCCCATGGTGATTTACCGGCCGCTGGGATCCAACCGTGCTTGTAACCAGAGCAGGAATCCATGGCTGAAGGGAGCTGATGAAGGAGCTGATGAGGGAGCTGATGAAGGAGCTGATGAAGGAGCTGATGGAAGGAGCTGATGAAGGAGCCGATGAAGGAGCCGATGAAGGAGCCGATGAAAGAGCCGATGAAGGAGCCGATGAAGGAGCTGATGAAAGAGCCGATGAAGGAGCCGATGAAGGAGCCGATGAAAGAGCTGATGAAGGAGCTGATGGAAGGAGCTGATGAAGGTGCCGATGAAGGAGCCGATGAAGGAGCCGATGAAAGAGCCGATGAAAGAGCCGATGAAGGAGCCGATGAAGGAGCCGATGAAAGAGCCGATGAAGGAGCCGATGATGGAGCCGATGAAAGAGCCGATGGAGGAGCCGATGGAGGAGCCGATGGAGGAGCCGATGGAGGAGTCGATGAAGGAGCCGATGAAAGAGCCGATGAAGGAGCCGATGAAGGAGCCGATGAAGGAGCCGATGAAGGAGCCGATGAAGTAGCCGATGAAGGAGCCGATGGAGGAGCCGATGGAGGAGCCGATGGAGGAGCCGATGGAGGAGCCGATGGAGGAGCCGATGAAGGAGCCGATGAAGGAGCTGATGGAGGAGCTGATGAAGGAGCTGATGGAGGAGCTGATGAAGGAGCTGATGGAGGAGCCGATGAAGGAGCTGATGGAGGAGCCGATGAAGGAGCTGATGGAGGAGCTGATGGAGGCTCTGCCTGGTGGAGGGTTTTCGTCGTGGGGCAGATGGAGCCACACTCTGAGGTGATCAACACTCTCACTGCCACCTCCAGTAGAGTAGCGCTACTGCGACCATCAGCTACCGCAGTTGATTACACCAGACAAACTCTGTCTGTTTTTAACTGGTTGGAGCCAGACCTCTGCTGTTTGTTACAGAACAGGACTCTGTGGATCTCTCTCTCTCTCTCTCTCTCTCTCTCTCTCTCTCTCTCTCTCTCTCTCTCTCTCTCTCTCTCTCTCTCACACACACACACACATTCTCTTTCGCAATAACAAAGGCTGTTTCTAAACAGCAGTCATGTGACGGTTGGTCCCATTATTCACTTCTTTCCAGGGGTGGTTTTACTTATGTGTGTGTGTGCGAGCTTGCCAGGGCTGGACTGCCCACCGGGCGCAATGCCCGGTGGGCTGGCAGGCCTTTTTGGGCCGTCGAGGTTTACTTGAGGTTCTTTATTTTTTATGGACCCGGCCCAGCCCAGCCATGTCACACAGCCGAGGGCAGAGGTCCGCTCCTTCCCTCTCGGTCGTGCGGGCTGTCAACTTAAAACTTTGGCCCAGGCCATAACTCATTATGATTGGTTCTGGGCTGGCCCTGGCCCTATCACACACACAGCAGAGGGCCGAGGTCCCGCCCCTTGGGCCTCAGCTGTCAATCAGTCACGTCACTAACTGACAGGAAAATGGAGAAGAAACGCAAAGGAGGCGCGGAGAATCTCTCTCTCTCTCTCTCTCTCTCTCTCTCTCTCTCTCTCTCTCTCTCTCTCTCTCTCTCTCTCTCTCTCTCTCTCTCTCTCTCTCTCTCTCTCTCTCTCTCTCTCTCTCTCTCTCTCTCTCTCTCATATACTTTAGGGTGCCACTTTGACTTACTTTGTTATAATTTGTTGTGTTTTAGTTAGTGTAGGCCTTAATGAAATAATACATATATTTTGTAGTCTTCCTGTTGTTCTGTGTTCTTGCATTTTTTGCTGATTGTGAGACGGTTCAAACTGTACATATTATATAATATACTATACTATACTGTATATTATATATAATTTTTTAACATGGTTACTCTCTTCCATGTAGGCTACTGCGCTTTATTTTAATTGTTGAAACAGCACAATATGCGGATATATCCTCTGGTATGTTGTGTGCCTCCGCATGTCGAATAAATAATCATAGTGGGCTGCCATGGCCAAAATGCCAGGGCCATTTTTTGGTCCCAGTCCAGCCCTGGAGCTTGCGTGCGTGCGTGCGTGCGTGCGTGCGTGCGTGCGTGCATGCGTGTGCGTGCGTGTGCGTGTGCGTGTGCGTGCGTGTGCGTGTGCGTGTGTGTGTGTGTGTGTGCGTGCGTGCGCGTAGTTTCGTTTCCCCCGAAAACACGTGAGGCGCGGCTCCTTGACTTCCTCATCTAACTGTCCGTCGCAGCGAGCAGCCCTTCCTCCGCTTTTTAAACCTTTCACCTGATTAACTTGATTCATAAACACTTTAACCTCAGTTTTTCCCTTTACATTTACACTTTTACAACTTCATACCGTATGGACGCATTTTAATCCCGGAGTAGATAAGGTAAGGTAGGGCGACAGTGAGCGTTTATATTGTCTGTGGGTTGTTGGAATATAATGATCAACCAGTTTACTACCGTTTATATTGTCTTTAGGTTACTGGTATGTAATAATGATCAACCAGTTTACTACAGGTTATATTGTCTTTAGGTTACTGGTAGGCCTATATAATAATGAACAACCAGTTTACTACCGGTTATATTGTCTTTAGGTTACTGGTATATAATAATGATCAACCAGTGTACTACCGTTTATATTGTCTTTAGGTTACTGGTATATAATAATGATCAACCAGTTTACTACCGTTTATATTGTCTTTAGGTTACTGGTATATAATAATGATCAACCAGTTTACTACCGGTTATATTGTCTTTAGGTTCCTGGTATATAATAATGATCAACCAGTGTACTACCGTTTATATTGTCTTTAGGTTACTGGTATATAATAATGATCAACCAGTTTACTACCGTTTATATTGTCTTTAGGTTACTGGTATATAATAATGATCAACCAGTTTACTACCGGTTATATTGTCTCTAGGTTACTGGTATATAATAATGAACAACCAGTTTACTACCGTTTATATTGTCTTTAGGTTACTGGTATATAATAATGATCAACCAGTGTACTACCGTTTATATTGTCTTTAGGTTACTGGTATATAATAATGATCAACCAGTTTACTAGCGTTTATATTGTCTTGAGGTTACTGGTATATAATAATGAACAAACAGTTTACTACCGGTTATATTGTCTTTAGGTTACTGGTATATAATAATGAGTTTACTGTAGAGAATACAACGTTAGTTCATGTTTCACTGCTTTTCTGACCCGTGTGGTAAATTGAACACTGCGTTCAATATTCAAGTGATTCGTTTGTCTTAATGCTACTCCAATTTAAAAGAAGGACGTGACAGAAGTCATTTGAATGTGCTGATATGTAAGTTAAATATGTGTGCGTAGTGACTGGGGATTTACAGTTTAATAGAGCTCGTAAGTACGCCACTTCCGGTAGACCCTGTCGTGGGGTTCATATTTATGATCCATGACGTGACGTCCATAATGCTTTAGTGTGACGCAGTCACAATGATCTTCTCAGTTCAGAAGGAGTTGTGTTTGTGTCCAGGTCTCCAGTCTACTATGGATGAGGAGAGAGAGGAGGGGGATGGGGGTCCTACCTCTAAGACCACTCTGTCTGGGGAACATGGCCGCCGGAGCAAAGCTAAGAGGTAAGAAGAGGATGTCTGTCTGTGAGTGTTGTCCATCTCAGAGCTCAGCAGTGATGACTCCATCATTAGTCTGAGAAACAGCTGTGTGTGTGTGTGTTGTGTTGAAGCCCAGAGCAGCAGCAGAGAGCAGACTCCCCTGGACCCAGCTGTGTCTCCATGAAGAGTGACCGGTCTATGGATATACCTCCTGAGCTTAAAGATGGACGCCCCTCCAGAGAGGAGAGGTAGGAGTTTCAAACAGACGATGAAAACAGACCGGTTTGTTGTTATAAGACTCTACTGATACTGAGAAAACAATAGTGTGTGTGTGTGTGTGTGTGTGTGTGTGTGTGTGTGTGTGTGTGTGTGTGTGTGTGTGTGTGTGTGTGTGTGTGTGTGTGTGTGTGTGTGTGTGTGTGTGTGTGTGTGTGTGTGTGTGTGGCTCAGTGTGTCTGGGAGGCAGTTGTGGCTTCCTAAGGTGGGGTGCAGCGAGCGGTAATGTTTGGGGCATGTTGGGTTAGGTGACCAGATTTCTGAACTGAAAATCGGGGACATTTTCAATGCGGCGGTGAAAAATCCTTGCATATTATCATTATGAAATAAAAAATGGTAGTACTTTTTCATGTATTTTAACCAGCTTTTATTACACAAAAGGTCAGAGGCGCCATTAGTGGGCGAAAAGTTAGGACAATTCTGTGGGCCAGTGACTGACAGGGGCCCGGAAAAAATATTAGAACATTAGTTATGTTAATAAAAAAACATCATTAATGGATTTTAATGGAAAATCAAATTTATAATTAAACAAACACTATCAGTATGCAGAATGTTTCCTGCATGTCTTCACAGTGTTATATTATCACAGCTCAATGTCATATTGTAAAGTTAGTATCGGACAATAAGATAATTGAAGCCTTCACAGGTAGAGGTGTGGTTACAGAAACTGCACATGGTTGGCGTTGCCTGTGTGTGTGTGATGGCGGGACCCAGTGTGATATCTTTTCATGGGGCCCAACATCCCTGGTGGCGCCCCTGCAAAAGGTTAATAAATCAAAATATCAGCACCCACAAATATCATGTATCAGTAGTGCACATCAGTGTCAAAAACACAAATATAGAATAATACATGAGAAAAAACATCTCTCTTCCAAAGTTAAGTGTCATGTGCAAAGACAGCTGCCAGACCAGTAGCTAGTAAATATCATCAAGATGTAATCAGTAATAATTACCAAGTCAAAACATATAAAAAGATGCAAGACTCTCGTTTGTTCTCTTCTCCTTCAATGCTTTTCTTTTCTTCACCCTTCTTTCTTCTCTCCTTAGCTACCCTCTGTTGTTTACTTCTTTATTTCCGCCTTTCCACACTATTCTCCTGCTCTTTTCATCTTCTCTCCTTCACTCTGTTGTTTACTTATTTATTTCTTTATTAAACCTTTACTAAAAACATTGACACAAAACAGTGACTCAGGGCATCAGCTAATCAAATGGTCTGCATTTATAACTACTACAGTCATTGGTTACCCACACAGCCCGACACAAAAAACAGCAGCCTAACACACACAACTATCAACCATTGACTGATTATTAATTAATTTATTATTAATAAATAATGTCATCATTATTATTATTTTAACAGTCTCAGGTCCCTATGCCTACAGGAAAATCATATGCTACCAAAGCAGTCTTCCACCTCCCCCTCTTCCAAAACAGAGCCACATACAATGCCATCACCTGGTAATCTCATGCTAACGTTAACATTACAGCTTCACTAATGACCGATATGAAAACATTGTCATGATTTTAACGTTCACTGACTTTTATAACGTTACGTTAGGTCTTCAGTTCAGATAAACAATCATACTTATTTTAACATTACCACTTCTCACATACACACACACACACACACACACACACACACACACACACACACACACACACACACACACACACA
This sequence comes from Gadus macrocephalus, assembly GCF_031168955.1. Classification (NCBI taxonomy): domain Eukaryota; kingdom Metazoa; phylum Chordata; class Actinopteri; order Gadiformes; family Gadidae; genus Gadus; species Gadus macrocephalus. The sequence continues at coordinate 33,373,878 of NC_082385.1, forward strand.
CACACACACACACACACACACACACACACACACACACACACACACACACAGCCAAGTCTACTGCCAATTCACACAAAATAAATAAGTTCATACACAACATACCATTTATGAGACCGCTGATCTTCTCTTTTTCCTTTTTGCCGCCTCTAGATTGTTGTTGTTGACGCTGCTGCGTCTGGTCGTACGTCCTGATAACGCCTGTACGTCATACGACGTCTTCTCTGGTGCTGCGTTAAATGACTACCGTAATAACTGGTGTTTGAGTCTGCGCGCATTTTTCCCCCATTCACTGTCAAAATCGGGGACATTTCCGGGGACAGCTTTGACCGGGGACAGATCACCGAAAACGGGGACGTCTGGTCACCGTAATGTTGGGGGCAATCGTATATGGGTGCAGGGTGACCGTAGTCATGAGGGTGTGTGTGTGTGTGTGTGTGTGTGTGTGTGTGTGTGTGTGTGTGTGTGTGTGTGTGTGTGTGTGTGTGTGTGTGTGTGTGTGTGTGTGTGTGTGTGTGTGTGTGTGTGTGTGTGTGTGTGTGTGTGTGTGAGAGGGGGGCATGTGGGGATCAAGTGTATATGTACAAAGGCTTGCACTATGTAAACTCCATTTAAGGTCCCTGTTCTTCAGTGTGTTGTAACACTACATTACCCATGATTCATGGGGGGGGGGGACTTTCGAGATCCATCGAAAGTGCTTATGCAAATAATGGTGCGGGAACAAAAACCCGTAGCTTGTGTTACTTGCAGAGCGGCAGCAAATAGCCCTTGCACAGCTGAAAGCGAGAGATTCTTATTTGATAGCGTTTAGCCCCATTCACCCTCGTGTGTTTTACACGGTCTACCCCGGTGCTCAAACAACGGTACTGCAATCTTTTTCCGTTGCATAACAATCAACAGCTGTTATTTTAGTTTTAATTTGAGCATTTTCCCGAAAGCCTAAATGTTCAGGAAATGTACCTTCTAATTCAAAGAATAGAAACTAATTCGTAATGACACTGACAATTATTTTAATACATGTTGGATTATTAAAGGTCTTGCCGCCTGCCTCAATTCTCAAGCAAAAATATCGACCCTTTTATTTTTGCAGGCACAGTTAATAATAATAACAATAATAAATGCTTTATTTTTGAATTGGGACAGTGCACATTAATGAACATTGATGTTTAAACATCTTTGTAAACATGCCGGATTATAGCAGAGCTGCTAATTTGCATCCGTAGTCCCTAATAAAATAAATATAAAAAGTACAGAAGAGACAGCAAACAAATAGAGAGAATACAAATAGAAGAGACAGCAAACAAATAGAGAGAATACAAATAGAAGAGACAGCAAACAAATAGAGAAAATACAAATAGAAGAGACAGCAAACAAATAGATAAAATGCAAAGTAGAGGAGACAACACACACACAGCACAATACATTGCACGATTACAAAGATACCAGATGCACACAGGATATGACAATGCACTAAAAAGTAATGTTCAATTAGTGTCCAGTCCAGCTAGTGGTCACACTTCTGATTGGATTTGAGCCATTGTTTTAGTTGTTCTTATCACTATCAGAAGCAATATACCAAAAGAAGAAGTATCCCAAAAGCTCCCTGTGGATGATCGTCTATATTAACAACAGTTTGATCAGACTAGGGAGCCCTCCAAAAAGAAATGGCTTTTAGGTCCACATTTATGCAGATGAATTCATGATGTACAAGTTAGAAAATATTTTCATTTACATTTACATTTAGGGCATTTAGCAGACGCTTTTATCCAAAGCCACTTACATCAGTTAATACACACATTGACACACCGACGGCAGAGTCAACCATGCAAGGCGACAGCCAGCTCGTCAGGAGCAGTTAGGGTTAAGTGTCTTGCTCAGGGACACATCAACACTCAGCTAGGAGGAGCCGGGGATCGAACTAGCAACCTTTCGGTTACAGGTTACAAACTTATTCCACACACTTCAGATTAAATTAACTCCTTTTGATGACTCCACTTGAGGTGCAAAACAATCCTATTTTTACAATCTAAAGTAAATAATTTAAACCTGAATCCAAATCCTTTCTCTGATCAAAGACCTTTGGCCGTGAGCAAACATGGATCATCATAACCAAGTCCGCCATCCATTAATAGATAATTTCCAAACGGCGAAACAATGCTAAGGTGCTCGGACGCAATCGTGGTTGAGAAGCCGAATAACGATGGCAACAATGACAACGACAACTACCTCGTCATGGACACCCTTTAAACCCTCTCCCTCCCTCCACCCTGACCCGGCAGAAACACACGCATCAATCAAGCCACAAGCAGGTGCTTGTCCTCCATTGTTTGAGCTCAGCTGGTGAAAGACACGCTTTGCTGTTATTTACAAGGGCGTCCTAATCAGGTGGGCCCACTAAGGGCTTTAGTGTATGCCATGTCACACACACACACACACACACACACACACACACACACACACACACACACACACACACACACACTGTCCTCACACTGTGGGCATGCGTCTTGGCCTGAAGGTCTGTCTTACCGGTGTATGTAAATGCAACAGCACACGACATGTCTGTGCCTCAGTGCAGCCGTCTGGCTGCACTGAGGCACATGGGGGGAGGGCCCTGTGATATTGAATCATGGGTAATGTAGTGTTACCACACACTGAAGTACAGGGAACATAAATGGGGTTCACAATGGCTTGCACTTTTTCCTGGTTACCGTTCCTGGGTTAGATTAAACTGATGTATCCAGCACTTGTCTGGCCGTAGTGTGTCGGGGATCGTGGCTTTAAAGTCCACTAGCAGATAGCCACACTGCGTACTAGTAGCATCGGTAAAGGGCTCTAGAAAATACTTTGTCCTACACGGGAGCAAATATTAACAAAATCTGATATTTGTCGTGTGGGTTCTTAAACAAAACCATGTGATTAGTGTTTAAAATTATTGTTCTGCTGGTTTTACCCTGCATAAATAAATTCTGTACCAGATACATACATCCATATACCCATGGATGTCCTCTTCTCTCTTGGGGAGAGGAGGGCCGAGCTCTCTGAGTGGCCAACGACGTGCGTCGCGACGTAGGTCGCATTGGTTGGTTAGTTATAATTTGTGGCGTATTCAAATAATGTATTTTATATCTTATATATAGCCTATATATTTGTTTTGTTAAATGTCATTAAGCCTAATATTGTATGTTATGTACAAAGTTCTTCGTTATAGAGTGATATAGTTAAATATAAGTGCAACGACTATCAGTCAATTCCATGGTGGTACAAGCGGTAGTGACGCTAGGTTAGTGACCAACACGTTGGCTGTTCGACACCCTCCACGGTCAGGTATATATTTGCTATTTTACTCAAACTCATTGACGTAATCGGACCCTTTCATTTTAACATTTTTGTATGATTTAGTACGACGGTATGACAATACTACGACGTAATGACGGGCAGCGACGCCTGGCTGGTATCGGCTGGCTGGCTGCGACGGCAGGCCAGCCACTGGCTGCTGGCCGCTGGCTGCTGGCCGCTGGCTGCTGGCCGCTGGCTGCTGGCCGCTGGCTCTGGCAGGCTGACCGACTAGGGGGCCGTGTCCACCAAAAGCCTTTTTAAAAGGCGGAGCGCCTGTCTGCAATGCATTTTCTAATAAAATTGTAGGAGCAACCAGAGACGACGTTCAGGTGTCAGATGCCAGATGATGGAGCCTACAGATAGAAGCTGTTTATCTATGGATACAAGCGATGACGCGTATTTAATGACGTAAATGAAAAACGCTTCGTGCGCCTTTTTTGCTCAACACACACACACACACACACACACACACACACCCATGCACACACACATGACTACACACCAGTGGAGGCTTCTCCAGTGAGGAGGAGGAAGATCCTCCTTAACATTGTTGAGAATAAAAGAGGTAGATTGACTACTTTGATGAATTAATAGGACTACTTTAATGCCTTTGTATTTATGTTATGTTCGTTTCCCTCGGTAAAGGGACATTAGCACCCCCTATCTCCTATTGATAATTACTGCAGTGAGGACGTTCCTCCCTCAGCCTCCTTTGACTCCCATTCATTTCCCCGAAAGTGTTGGCGGCCGGTGAATAACAAGGGGTTCAACGGGAGAGAAGTCCTCCTCTGAGTGGGTGTCTTAATTAGCCTAACACCATGAATAACATTCTGAAACATTACAATTAGCAGACGCTTTTTCCAAAGCGACTTACATCGGTTAATACACACATTGACACGCCGATGGCAGAGTCGACCATGCAAGGCGACAGTTTGGGTTAACTTGCTCAGGGACTCGTCAACACTCGATCCCCAGCTAGGAGGAGCTGGGGATCGAACTAGCAACCTTTCGGTTACAAGACAACTGCTCTACCTCCTGAGCTAAGCCAACAACCCATCCTAAACATCTCATCCAGATTTGCGTCAAACAGTGTTATGCTTACAACCCATGTAAATAGTTGTGAAATAATGTTCTTGTTGTTCTTTTAATTGTTCGTTACTCTGACCGTTCTGTTTGATATTATGTAATGGATGTGAATGATTCAGAGCATGTTGCATTTTAAGTGGCATCACTTTTGGTATTGTTTCTTTATTTTTCTTAAAGCAATTGTAATGAAAATAAACATAGCCAAATAACAACCAATAGCTTCAGTCATTGAGGGCAAAAATAGGCCCAATGATAGGCCCAGATTTTTTTTATTTAGTTGTACAAATCAAGAGTAGGCCTGATTTGACTAATTGGCTTTGCATCCTTTCCTTCTGCCCTGGTAGTCCAAGACATGCTGCCCACCAGCTTTCAAAGTCCAATGCTGCCACTGGTGGATTTGTATCAATTCACATAATGATCCCATCCTGCGATGTTGTAGTTCATCAAAACACCCTGAAACAACTTGAGTGTCACATACTTATGCCCCAATAGGCCACTATCGGTGCAAGCAGGCCAATGGCAACCAAGCACGCAGTCCTTCCTCCCTCACTTTAAAAGCTGCCACTGCTACACACACACACACACACACACACACACACACACACACACACACACACACACACACACACACACACACACACACACACACACACACACAGAGAGAGGCACCCCCACACCGACCAGAAGCGGAAGGGGGGTTGTGGCCCCCACCCTTGCAACCCAGACCGGAAACGGAAGTCCCCTTGAATACCCCTATATATATACCCCTTTATACAACGGGGGGCCGGAATCCAGCGATCTGATTGGTTCCTAACTGTTGTATAATGAGCGTATACATAACTGCTATGACGTCCAATCATTTTGTGAAAGTATCACTCCGCGCCTTGAAGTGGAAAGTGTCAAAGAATACAACCGTATTTTTACTAGTGTGTGTGTGTGAAGTCATTTTGCCATAATTTTAACAGTTGTATAAAATAAATAGCACAGTTCACTGAAGTCTAAAATCGGCGAGTGAACTGCTCCATAGGATAAATTTCCGGCAAACCGCTCTATCGGAGCCTTCTCTCGGAGGGACGCTAAAGTGTGTTGCATAGCGACCGTCGATGTATAGGGGCAGCCAGGAGGGACTACTTTTTGGTAGTCTTTAATAAAACGGCTACGTTGACTTTCTTGGTTTCTTTTTAAATGTAGTGTGTCTATGACTTTCGTTTCACCATAACAGTAACCGTTGTATAAAAGCAATAGATCACTACAGTCAGTGGCATGTGCTCATTATACCACTGTGAAGGGGGTCGCCGGCCCTCCGCTGCGCGTCGGGGCCGGACAACGCCCCTTAACAGTGGTATAATGAGCACATACCACTGACTGGTGTGATCTATTGCTTAAATAAATATAGTGGGGGTCATTATTAACTACTGTTGTCTATCTCAGAGCTCAGCACTGATACATCATGACTCCATCATTACTCTGAGTAACAGCTGTGTGTGTGTGTGTGTGTGTGTGTGTGTGTGTGTGTGTGTGTGTGTGTGTGTGTGTGTGTGTGTGTGTGTGTGTGTGTGTGTGTGTGTGTGTGTGTGTGTGTTGTGTTGAAGCCCAGAGCAGCAGGAGAGAGCAGACTCCCCTGGACCCAGCGATCAAATTAATGAAATTAATATTAAGACGACTTGTAGCAGACTTTACAGGTTTAATGTTTGAAGGTTCAAAGGTTCAAAGGTTCAATTTAACTTTGGAGGTGAAGTGATTTGTTGAAACCAATGATCCATGAATAATAACACAGTTTCTACAGAAATGTAGAAACTGACTGCTCTATTTTCTATGTTAGCTAAACGCATTGTGAATAATCACCATATGCACAGTGCGAAGGGTACTTCAGTGTTTTTATGTCAACATATAAGTGCTTAAATGTCATAATAACTTTTTCTGTTCCCCCCCTTGTGTGTGTGTGTGTGTGTGTGTGTGTGTGTGTGCGTGTGCGCGTGTGCGTGTGTGTTGTGTTGAAGCCCAGAGCAGCAGGAGAGAGCAGACTCCCCTGGACCCAGCTGTGTCTCCATGAAGAGTGACCGGTCTATGGATCGACCTCCTAACCTTAAAGATGGACGCCCCTCCAGAGAGGAGAGGTAGGAGTTTCAAACAGACGATGAAAACAGACCGGTTTATTGTTATCAGACTACTGATACTGATGTTTACAGGTCTGTGTGTGTGTGTGTGTGTGTGTGTGTGTGTGTGTGTGTGTGTGTGTGTGTGTGTGTGTGTGTGTGTGTGTGTGTGTGTGTGTGTGTGTGTGTGTGTGTGTTTGTGCGTTGAAGCCCAGAGCAGCAGCAGAGAGCAGACTCCCCTCGACCCAGCGATCAAATTAATGAAATTAATATTAAGACGACTTGTAGCAGACTTTACAGGTTTAATGTTTAAAGGTTCAATGTCTTTCAAACGGCCCATTTATTGAATCTGTTTGAATTTAACTTTAGAGGTGAAGTGATTTGTTGAAACGAATTATCCATGAATAATAACACTGGTCTGTGTAGAAATGTAGAAACGTACTGCTCTATTTTCTATGTTAGCTAAACACATTCTGAATAAACACTATGCACAGTACGAAGGGTACTTGTGTGTTTTTATATCAACATGTAACTGCTTAAGTGCCATAATAACTTTTTTTGCCACCCCCTTAAATGTCCATTTCAATAAGCTGAGAAAGATTATTGGAATCAAAAGTCATGAGGAAGTATTTGAGTAGCCCTGCAATAAATGATCAAATGAAACGACATCCACAAATCCTAACTTGATGGTTCTTTTTTTTCAGAAGGAGGCAGCAGAGAGCAGACTCCCCTGGACCCAGCTGTGTCTCCATGAAGAGTGACTGCTCTATGGATATACCTGCTAACTTTAAAGATGGACGCCCCTCCAGAGAGGAGAGGTAGGAGTTTCAAACAGACGATGAAAACAGACGGGTTTGTTGTTATCAGACTACTGATACTGATGTTTACAGGTCAGGAAAAAACAATAGATTGTTTGTGTGTGTGTGTGTGTGTGTGTGTGTGTGTGTGTGTGTGTGTGTGTGTGTGTGTGTGTGTGTGTGTGTGTGTGTGTGTGTGTGTGTGTGTGTGTGTGTGTGTGTGTGTGAGACGGTTGTCCATCTCAGAGCTCAGCAGTGATACATCATGACTCCATCATTACTCTTAGTAACAGCTGTGTGTGTGTGTGTGTGTTGTGAAGCCCAGAGCAGCAGCAGAGAGCAGACTCCCCTGGACCCAGCTGTGTCTCCATGAAGAGTGACCAGTCTATGAATAGACCTCCTGACCTTAAAGATGGACGCCCCTCCAGAGAGGAGAGGTAGGAGTTTCAAACAGACGATGAAAACAGACCGGTTTGTTGTTATCAGACTCTACTGATACTGATGTTTACAGGGCCCAGTTTACTGAAAGCATCGTTAGCCTAAGTGGATCGTGAAGTGCGTCGTACGAGCATCGTACAGTTTTCACATCGTTTCCCGAAAGCATCGTTGGGTAACGAACGTCGTGAAACCGCTCGTAGCTAACGAGGACTCCAGGGGTACTTGTAGGATGCTAAGAGCATCGTTAGCCTACTTTAGCCTCAGTGGCGTCACCAGCGGACATTCCTAGTATTGGATGTGTTTTATTAAAACACATCCAATATCACGGAATGCCAGCTTGAGCCATTTCGCAACCAAAAACAGTGGTTACGCCGATATATTATTCATAGACTACTGTTAGATTTAAACAGCAAAGATAGAGACATGTTAGAAGTCAACAACAACATAATTTATTGCAGCAATTAAAAATTCCAAAAATACATGCGCAGCCGAAATGTACCGATCAAACGCCACGTCACAAGGCGTATAATAAAATCAAATGATTCCATTGCTCTGGTTAAAATGTCCTCATATTGATCAATGACAGAAGACATTGGCTACTAGACTTGCATCATGCTGAGTCCAGCGGGTGGAGAATTTCTGCAGGCGTTTTTTGTGGCGATGTTGCATTAAGCACTGTAGGCGCTTCGGTGAGGCTGTGATGAAATCCACTATTTATTTGACCCTGTCTAGACAGTAACGAACATCCCTGACCATAGTTAATCGCGTTTTTAGTCTCCACTCAGACGTGAAATCATTATTGCATGCGGGTGTCTTCATTCATAAAAAAATTACAACATTCGGGAGTATGCAGTAATACAAATGATTCTAAAGAGGTCAGAGACTCCGTGCACAGCCCCGCCTTCCCCAGTGAACCCAGAAACCCCGCGCCGTGACGAACGGGGGATTTGACCCCCTCGGTTTGACACAGGAAACTTGAGATAAGAAGGTGAAATCGCGGGGCGTGCCAATAAGCTGCGACCGAACCGGCTCGGCAGTGTAGAAAGACCTATAGCCAGGGTTCGAGTTAGGTGGGAGGCAGTGGGAGCTGAGCTCCCATAAAGAGAGGTCTGGCTCCCATGAAAGCAGCAAACTCAAATATCTGTGGGGGTCTCTGAAAATACAGCAGCATGATATTGTAATTACAAAGAAAGCTATTTTCCCTTCCACATGCAGAGTAATATTGACGTTAAGTGGGACAATAGAAGGGCCCATGCAGGTGAACGGAGCGTTCCACGGCATTGAGAAGAGCCGTGTCATGATAGCCCATATATCATAGCCCCCCCCCCCCCGTCAAAATTCAGCACAAGGCCGGTACGGTCCCTCCCCCCCGTTAACAACACTGTGTGTGTGTGTGTGTGTGTGTGTGTGTGTGTGTGTGTGTGTGTGTGTGTGTGTGTGTGTGTGTGTGTGTGTGTGTGTGTGTGTGTGTGTTCTCTACAGACACCAGGAGAGGTCAAAGGTCACCAGTGCTCAGTCTGTACAGCAGCATCAAACAGAGCTGATCAAGGTGTGTAAATGTCCACCAAGTCATCTGACTTCAGCTCTACATGAACATCAGAAAGCATCTCTTGTGGTCCTAATAGTCTCCAGGCTTCCCTCTTTAGACCAGCGGGACGTGAATCCAGGACAGATGCTTCTGATGTCCTCAGTGAGTTCAGAGTAAAGTTCTCCTTGATGTTTGTTCTGTTCCAGAGGGCTGAGGAGAACGCACACGCTTTCCTAGACAAGGAGCTGAAGAAGCTCTGGAGGGATCTCTTCTCAGATTACCCACAATGCTCAGAGGGTCAGAGGGAGGAGGAGGAGTTGGATGCTAAGAACGAGGAGCAGAGGAGGCGCGCCATAGAGGGAGTGGTGGACATCACAAAGCTCTGCCTGATGGAGATGAACCAGGAGGAACTGGCCGACACACTGTGGGGCGGTAAGAGACTCTTATTTTGAAAACAGAGATGACAATTATTTTGAAGCGCAGAAGACTCTTATCTTGAAAACAATGAAATTGTATATTATAAAGAGTAGTATGAGACTCTTATTTGTTCTGTTCAGACTAAATAACATAATACAATTTAGTGTTAAGAGATTTCTTCATTTATAATTCATCAATGTGGAGATATCTTTCTTCTTGGGGGTTTAATGGTTTGATCCAGATACGAACGGTTATTGTGGGTCGATCAGGTTGAATGGTTTGATCCAGATATGGAGGGTTATTGTGGGGGTATCAGGTTAAATGGTTTGATCGTTATGCAGGGTTATTGTGGGGGTTTCATGTTAAATGGTTTGGTCCAGATATATAGGGTTATTGTGGTTCGATCAGGTTAATGGTTTGGTCCAGATATGTAGGGTTATTGTAGGAGTATCAGGTTAAATGATTTGATCCAGATATTCAGTGTTATTGTGGGGTATAAAGTTAAATGGTTTGATCCAGATATGAAAGGTTATGGTGCGTCCATCAGGATAAAGAATGTTAAACAATAAATGCCAAATCAACAGCAGAATAACTATAAGTGGAATAAGTGGAAGAGATGCATCACTATCTTGTTATATCAGCATATGAAGTTAATTTCAACTGATTCACTATCATTGTTATTATCATTAGACCAATGATTTTTCTGTGTAAATAACAAACAAAAAAGAAAAAAATATGTATCCATTCCTTGTTACGACCAGCTTCTCGAACCACAAGTAATGAAGTCAGTAAATACTATGAAGTTGATCATTTTTCAGGAAATATTAACATGCTTCAAGTGATGTCACCATCCACTAGCTGATGTCTTCTCTTCATTCCCATGTAGGATCTGCTGCTGTTGAGTGCCAACATAAAATCAAGTCTCATTTGAAGAAGAAGTTAAAGTGTGTGTCTGAGGGAATCGCTAAAGCAGGAAATCCAACGGGTCTGAATGACTTCTACACAGAGCTCTTCATCACAGAGAGAGGCAGTGGAGAGGTTAACAAAGAGCATGAGGTCAGACTGATTGAAACAGCTTCCAGGAAACCAGCCAAGGAAGAAACACCAATCAACTGTGAAGACATCTTTAAACCCTTACCTGGACGAGATCAACCAATCAGAACAATAATGACAACTGGAGTGGCCGGCATTGGTAAAACCATCGTAACACAAAAGTTCACTCTGGACTGGGCTGAAGGCAAAGCCAACCACGACATACACTTCACATTTCTCTTAACTTTCAGAGAGCTGAATTTACTGAAAGAGAGAAAGTATAGTTTGGTGGAACTTCTTCATCACTTCTTTATTGTGACCAAAGAAGCAGGAATCTGCAGATATGAACGGTTCAAAGTTCTCTTCATCTTGGATGGTCTGGATGAGTGTCGACTTCCTCTGGACTTCCAGAACAACCCGATCTGGACTGATGTCAAAGAGCCGTCCTCGGTGGACGTGCTGCTGACAAACCTCATCAGGGGCGACCTGCTTCCCTCCGCTCGCATCTGGATAACCACACGCCCTGCGGCAGCCAATCGGATCCCTGCTGAGTGTGTTGACATGGTGACAGAGGTGAGGGGGTTCACCGACCAACAGAAGGAGAAGTACTTCAGGAAGAGATTCACAGAGGAGACAGTGGCCAACGCAATCATCTCCCACATCAAGAAATCACGAAGCCTCCACATCATGTGTCACATCCCAGTCTTCTGTTGGATCACTGCTACTGTTCTGGAGGACTTATTCAAAAAATCCCAGATAGGAGAAGAGACACCCAAGACCTTGACTCAGATGTACAGCCACTTCCTGAGGGTTCAGTCCATACAGGAGGACAGGAAGCATCATGGGAGAACTGGAACTGATCAACAGTGGACTTCACAGAGCAGGAAGATCATTGGTTCTCTGGGAAAACTAGCATTTAACCAGCTGGAGAAAGGCCATCTGATCTTCTACGAGGCAGACCTGGCAAAGTGTAAAATCGACATCAAAGCAGCCTCAGTGTACTCAGGAGTGTTCACCAAGATCTTTAAAGAGGAGTGTGGGCTGTACCAGGACAAGGTGTTCTGCTTTGTCCATCTGAGCCTCCAGGAGTTTCTGGCTGCCCTTTATGTCTTTATGAAATTCATCGACACTGGGGTCAATCTGCTCTCAGGACCACTAAAATCCCGTGTGTGTGCTATTTTTCTTAGAAAGGAAGGAAATGTCAAACTCTACCAGAGTGCTGTGGACAAGGCCTTACAGAGTGAGAACGGACACCTGGACTTGTTCCTCCGCTTCCTCCTGGGCCTCTCTCTGGAGACCAATCAGATTGTCCTACGAGGTCTGCTGGGACAGACAGGAACTAGCTCACTGACCAATAGTAAAACAGTTTCTTACATCAAGGAGAAAATAGATGGAGATCTATCTTCAGAGAGAAGCATCAATCTGTTCCACTGTCTGAATGAGCTGAACGACCGTTCTCTAGTGGAGGAGATCCAACAGTCCCTGACATCAGGAAAACTCTCCAAAGAATATCTCTCTCCTGCTCAGTGGTCAACTCTGGTCTTCATCTTACTGTCGTCAGAAGAGGAGCTGGACGTGTTTGACCTGAAGAAATACTCTGCTTCAGAGGAGGGTCTTCTGAGGCTGCTGCCAGTGGTCAAAGCCTCCAAAACATCTCTGTATGTTCACTAATAACATGAATTACAATACACACAACACAATAGACATAATACTAGTATATAAAAGTTATAATAATATAGAAAACATCTCTGTAGGTTCGCTAATATCATTTATTATAATACAAACAACCCAATATACCTCATAGTAGAATATTCAAATTATAATAACATACTTTTTTTGTATCACAATACACACATTTGTTTGTAACCAGGGTGAAAAGTAAAACTCCAAAGCTCTATTTATTTTGAAATAATAAATAAGGAAAGCCAAGAATTAAAAAAAAAAAAAAAAGTTAAATACCGCTTTATTCAAATATCTAGCTATGAGTATAAATACGTTTTTATTGATAAGGATACATTAGATAAATATACGTTCATTATTAATTAAAGGTAACCCACTATTTTAACACATTTAGACCTTGTTCAGTACGTTTGCATTGATAAATAGACTTCAGGGTCATCTTGGGGAAGGGTGAGAGGTCACGAGTGAGTGGGAAAAAAGAGAGAGAGAGGGAAGAGATAAAGGAGGATAGTACTTTATTCTCTCTAGAGATCGCCCAGCTAAATTATATTTAAACTAGGGCTGTCAAATTAACGCTTTAATTTAGATTAATTAATCACAGAAAAAAGAACGCGATAAAAAAATGTACGCAGATTAATCGCGCTTCGATAGTGCCCTTTGACCCAGGGCGTCTGCTGTGCCCCAGTATTGATATGCTGCGCCCCAGTATTGATCTGTTGTTCCCCAGTAAAACCAGTTTTAACCAGTGTTAGTTTTCTGATTAAAGCAGTGTGTCTTCATGGGAACTTAAGTGGGTCGTGTTTCCCAATAGAGCGATCAAGCTGGCGCTGCAATACAGCCGCTATTTAACCCAGCACTGAACTAAACCTTGGCAGTCTGCATGCATCGCAGCGCCATTACCACTCATCTTATCAAACACAAGACCTCAATCTCACTCTATTTGTGTTGCCATGACAGTAAAAGGTGTACCTTGGATTCAGTGTGTTAATGATGGTATAAGGTGTTTGTTTTATAGATTCCTATTCTATTCATAATCATGTAGTCAGACAGTAAGGTGGACTTTAGAGTAAAGTTAAATATTTTTTTCTTCTTAGAACTGAGTATTTTTATGGACATTTTCTGGAGTTTGCTGAATTTTTAGTTATCTGAATTCTAAATTAGTCATATTTTGAAGATCTACTGTATTGACATTTAGGTAAACTAATAAAACATTTCTAACAACAAATTTCAAATGCAAAATGAATCACAGTTCCTAACGTGTTCTGTTTATTGTGTGTGCAGCCTCAATGGCTGTGATCTGTCAGAGAGATGCTGTAAAGCTCTGGCCTCAGTTCTCAGCTCCAAGTCCTCTAGTCTGAAAAAGCTGGACCTGAGTACCAATGATCTGAAGGATTCAGGAGTGAAGCTGCTCTCTGCTGGACTGGGGAGTCCACACTGTACACTGGAAACTCTCAGGTCAGTTGTCAGCCTCTTCTTTGAACTGGTTATTCTAGCTTCCAGTAAGTGCTGCTCCTGCCTCATTTCTGTTGCTCTTTTCTCTGCTGACAAAACACTCCCTGGCTCTACACAATGTTAGAACCTGTGAAGAAACGGTCTTAGCGTACCAAACACAGCAGACTTCTCCTGACTCTAACCAAACAATATCTCATTGAGTTGTAGCTATTGAGAAAGGAGCATTTGTTTAAGATCCTGTCACATCCAAGTGAAGGCAGTTCTGCTGTCTGTGATGTCATCTCCCCACTTCCTCTTCCTGTTCTCAGACTCTCAGGGTGACACAGCTTTGTCTCCATGAAGTATCAATAAAGCTTTTACTTGTCTTCAATGTTGAATGAATACACTTTATAAATGTGGTTACTTTAGTAGAAACTGCTCTCAACCAGATACAATAAATTGTGTGTGTGTGTGTGTGTGTGTGTGTGTGTGTGTGTGTGTGTGTGTGTGTGTGTGTGTGTGTGTGTGTGTGTGTGTGTGTGTGTGTGTGTGTGTCTGTGTGTGTGTGTAGCTTGTCTGGCTGCCTGGTCACACAGGAAGGCTGTGCTTCTCTGGCCTCAGCTCTGAGCTCCAACCCCTCCCATCTGAGAGAGCTGGACTTGAGCTACAATCACCCAGGAGACTCTGGAGCTGTGCAGCTCTCTGCTGGACTGGAGGATCCACGCTGGAGACTGGACACTCTCAGGTATGGAGAGGACAGCTCACCACTTTGAGGGACAAAGTCTCCTACCAGGATTCAAGCTGCCGCTAGATGAAGTGGTTTGAAGAGGCAGCTGTCACTCATGTTGTGTAGAACGTGATGAGACGGCAGATGATGAAGGTGAATGTTTCAACATGCTGCTCTCACTTTGTTTCCCCCCCAGTGTGGAGCACGGTGGAGTGTGGAGGCTGAAACCAGCTCTAAAGAAGTGTAAGTGTCTGTTTGATCCATCACCTCACACACTCACTATTGAGATGGAAAGTCCATCCACACAGCAGGAAGTGAGGTCACATCCTACTGGGAATGAAGATGATGGCTGACATCATGTATCTAACGTATATTAATACTGTCCACCATCACAGTTAAACCTGCTTGTATAAAACCCAGCAGGTATTACATTGTTACATTGAGGGGGGGCGACCGGGCTGAGGGGGAGGGGGAGGGGGAGGGGGGTGACGGGGCTGAGGGGGGCGGTGAGGGGGAGGGGGAGGGGGGGTGACGGTGCTGAGGGGGGCGGTGAGGGGGAGGGGGAGGGTGTGGGGGGATGAAGGGGCTGAGGGGGAGGGGAGTGGGGGTGACGGGGCTGAGGGGGGGGGGCTGAGGGGGAGGGGGGGTGATGGGGCTGAGGGGGGGGGGCTGAGGGGGAGGGGGGGGCGATGAGGGGGAGGGGGGGGGCGATGAGGGGGGGGGGTGCGGAGGGGGAAGGGGGGATGAAGGGGCTGAGGGGGTGGTGAGGGTGAGGGGGAGAGGCTGATGGGGAGGGGGAGGGGGGGTGACGGGGCTGAGGGGGGCGGTGAGGGGGAGGGGGGGGCCGAGGGGGAGGGGTGAGGGGGAGGGGGAGGAGGGATGAAGGGGCTGAGGGGGGGGGCGGGGCTGAGGGGGAGGGGGGGTGACGGGGGGGGGGCTGAAGAAGAAGAGAGAGCGATCACAAAAAGAGTCTGAAAGAGAATAAAAAGAAGAAGAGCAGGAGAACAGTACTAGTGATGATGATGATGAGGATGAAGAGCGGTTCAGCAGCTCATCATGTCTGGTTCTCCCTCAGATGCCTGTGACCTCACACTGGACCCCAACACGGCCAACAGACGCCTCTCTCTGTCTGAGGACAACAGGAAGGTGACGCTGGTTGAAGAGGTCCAGTCGTATCCGGATCACCCAGACAGATTTGACTCCCTGTACCAGGTGTTGGGTAGAGAGGCTCTGACTGGCCGCTGTTACTGGGAGGTAGAGTGGAGAGGATGGGTTGGTATAGGAGTGACATACAGAGGAATCACAAGGAGAGGAGGGGGTGGTGACAGCAGGCTTGGACGGAACAACAAGTCCTGGAGTCTTGTTTGTTATGATGATGGTTACTCTGCCCTTTACAACGGTACAGTGACAGCCCTCCCTCTCCACCCCTTTGGCTCCACCAGAGTAGGAGTGTATCTGGACCGGCCTGCTGGCTCTCTGTCCTTCTACAGAGTGTCCCCAGGTGGAGGAGGGTCCTCAGACACACTGACACACCTCCACACCTTCTGGTCCTCCTTCACCCAGGAGGACCTCCTCCCGGGGGTGGGGGTCTGGGGAGGGGGGGCGTCTCTGTGTCGGTTATAGACACACAGGACCTCCTCCCGGGGGTGGGGGTCGGGGGGGGGGGGGCGTCTCTGTGTCGGTTGTAGAAAAAAAAAAGGGACCTCCTGACTCCTCGTCGGCCTGAGCATGGCCCCTGACACACACACACACACACACACACACACACACACACACACACACACACACACACACACACACACACACACACAGCCCCCCCCCCCAGAGCCCAGGGAGGAGGTCCTGTGTGTCTATAACTTACCTGTACCTTACGGCTCAGTGTCCTCCTCCCGGGGCTCTGGGGGGGGGGGGGGGTCAGCTGTGTGTGTGTGTGTGTGTGTGTGTGTGTGTGTGTGTGTGTGTGTGTGTGTGTGTGTGTGTGTGTGTGTGTGTGTGTGTGTGTGTGTGTGTGTGTGTGTGTGTGTTAGTCAGTGTGTGTGTGTGTGTGCGTGTGCATGTGCGTGTGTGTGTGTGTGTGTGTGTGTGTGTGTGTGTGTGTGTGTGTTAGCATGCGTGCATGCGTTATTCGATTGCCTGGTAGCCATGGTTACTAATATTCACACTGGTTTCAATAATACATTCGATGGTATTTGCCATCTTTGCTGAGCAAGAGTTTCGTTCTAAAGTTTAGTGATTGAAACAATAAAAGCCCGGGCTATGGAAGTGTCACGGTACCACTGTCATGCACCTACCCGATGTCAAGTGGACCGGGTGGAATTCACTGCGGGTCTCTCTTCTTATATCCATCTCACCAAAGATATTTTATTACTGTCCTTCTCAACACCCTCTGATCTCACTAAAAGGCTGGCAGCACAACACAGCAATAACGATGACATGCGCCGTGCGTAGAGAAGAAAGAATACCGACGTTGAGTTTGCAACATTTGGCAAAAAATGATTCTAAATCTGCCCATATATGGACACGCCAGAATTGTTGCATCTGTGGCTGCTGGTAATTTAATCACAAAGAAGTATACTCTACGGGGCTATTTTCATCATTATTATTATTATTTTAATTTTTTTAGACGGCACAGCGATCCGGGGCTATTCCCAAAGATCCGGGGCTATAGCCTCGAATGCTGGAATGCTGTAGCCTCGGATGGGTTCTTCAATCTGATTGGTAGTCACACTGGAGATTAGTTTTCCCCCCCTTTTCGGGGATAATGTTCCCCGTTTTGATCTCGGACGTTTGGTTCACTTTTTTATCCACACCTTGTGTCCTCAGCGTCTCTGTAAATTATAGTCTCTCTCGCTCTTGCTCTCGCTCTGAGTCTGATGACACACGTGAACACAAACATGCACATGTGAACACACACACACGCGTATATTACCACGCACACACATGCAAGCGCACACACGCATATATGAATTAACATAAAGACACACACATATAAACATACCATACTATATAGGAACCCAAACACGCAGGCACACAAACACGTGTATGTGAACACAAACAAACACGTATATATGAACACACACACGTGCGTACATATTATAAACACTCAAATATACACGCAGACACACACATGCACACGCCGCACGTGCATCTATGAACACACTTACTCAAGTTATGAACACACACACTTACTCACATATGAACACAGACACGCACAGACTACACACACATGTATATATAAACACACACACACACACACACTGTGTTTTGATGATTTATATTCATGTACTCAACTATAATCCAAATGCTACATTTTCTGGGGCTTCTTAAAGTTGATCTTGATTAACCATGAAAGGAAGAGATTTTTTAAATCTTTACAAAGTGGTAAATTGTGGGGCTTCTTAAAGTTGATCTTGATTAACCATGAAAGGAAGAGATTTTTTAAATCTTTACAAAGACTATATTTCTAATGTTTCTGATTGATTGGTGGTAAATTGTAACATTTTTATACTACAATATTGTGTCTATTTTCAGACGTTAAGTTTCATACTGCGGGGCTCTGATATCAGTTTATATTTTGATAAGCCTCACACGATGTAAAGCAGATTTTAGATTATATTCGTAATGCAAGCGGTCGAAAAGCTATAGATCATGTTGCGATCACTTTAAACTGAGTATTGATTTCTTGTGTTCTGTGGGGAAAAACACAGCAGCAGAACACACCTGTTTATGATTAGTAATGTCTGTCTGCTGCTTCTATTGTTTGAGTCCTTGTGTTTATTGTGTCCATGTAAGGGACTGTTCTTCTATTGTTTGAGTCCTTTAGTTTATTGTGTTCATGTAAGGGACTGTTCTTCTATTGTTTGAGTCCTTGTTTATTGTGTTCATGTAAGGGACTGTTCTTCTATTGTTTGAGTCCTTGCGTTTATTGTGTTCATGTAAGGGACTGTTCTTCTATTGTTTGAGTCCTTGTTTATTGTGTTCATGTAAGGGACTGTTCTTCTATTGTTTGAGTCCTTGTGTTTATTGTGTTCATGTAAGGGACTGTTCTTCTATTGTTTGAGTCCTTGTGTTTATTGTGTTCATGTAAGGGTCTGTTCTTCTGTTGTCCTGGTTAATAAAGCATAATGGTGATAAACAACTCAGTGGATCCACTGAATGTTCTCTTGTGTTCAGCAGAGGATCAGTTTACACTTTAAGGTCGGGGTTCACTGAATAAAAAGCACAACAGAGGCTTCGTCTACACAACATTAATAACCAGGACACCAGCAAGTGCATTTCCACCTCAGACTCATACGCCCGATGAGGGACGGAGTATGGAGAGAGTTCTAGAAGCGAGCCGACTGGAAACAGCCCAGCTAATGGCGTCTCTCCAGAGACGAGCCTTGCAGGCTGGTTGATGCACCACCTCCCCGTCTAACAGGACCCTGAGCCTCCATGTTGAAACACACAGAGGTGTGTGTTTGAGGCGCTGAGCTGCAGAGGAGGAACCTCTCCTTCTCTGGGTGCGTGGGAGGGGGCAGTAGGATGGACGCGTCTGATAAATGAGTCGATAGTAAGATATGAGGCCGTTTATCAAAGCCATGCTTCAGTCCTGTCATTGCGTGGGGAGCCACTAGGGGGCGGTGAATCCACCTCGGTGGGGTTCACCTTCTGACCAACAGGACCGGGGGGAAGGAGTCTGTGTGTGTGAAGGGGCAACCTATTTGCACCTCTTGCAGGACGTTTCTGTCCTCGTGTTTTCCGAAGCGCCAAAGAAGTAATCCAAGAAGGAAGCGAGGCAGATGGAAAAGGAAGAATGCAGCGATTTATTCTCAGAACATAGTGAACAAACATTGAACAAATAATAAACGTTTCCAAGTAGAATCCTGGGTCACCTGACAGTAATACAGAGGAAGAAATCACTTTTTTATGCTTAAATGACGGTTATCTACGGTCAGAAAGCCGTTGCTCCCGTCATGCTCTGAGAACTCAATTAACTCAGCAGAGATGGCTGAGCCAGGCGCCCACATGGTTAATTTACTGCAGTTTACTACAATAAGCTATGCTTTACGGCAGTATACATTTGTGGTAGAAGGAAAAAATATGAGCGCAATAAAACCTGCTCTATTGAATAGACATAAATAAGATGTATCAAAATATCAGATAATTATTAATTAATAAGCTTAATTATTATGAATAAAAGCAAAATCGAAGTTAACAAATTGGGCACAAAGTGTGAACATATACCTCATCGTCTCCATTGCTCTAAAGTGTGTGTGGTGGAGGTGTTTGGAATGGTTGAAGAGCCTTTGGTGCTCCACACACACACACACACACACACACACACACACACACACACACACACACACACACACACACACACCAACAAGCGAGCAGAAGACCAAACGCAACTAAATGAAGAGCAGACTGTACAGCTATAATGAAAGGTTCCTTCAAGGTGGGTTTGTTAAAGCGTGTTCATCCCTTCACCACCGAGTGTTGGAGAATCCGTTGTGACATCAGCTCCATGGACTAGAATGGCCTTTTAAGACGGGGACCGGGATTCAGAAGGAGGAACTCCAGGGGGAGATGAGAGGACTCCTCGTCTCAACGACCAGAACACGACTTCAGTCTGTCACCAGAGAACCACGGAGCACACCCCAACGTTCCCCTCCAGGCATGGTGACGCCTCAGCCACAGCCCCTCCACCCCCTCAGCTGGAGGGGCACAGCTCCAGGTCATAAAGGGTCTTCGTCGGGGACAGTCCAAGATGGTTCTGATCTGAGGGAGCCATCTCCCAGGTCCAGCTGGCCCCGCCCATCACTGTTCAGCCTGAGAGAGGCTTCCATCTTGGGGGTTGGAGTGAACACCGTCCACAGAGAGCTTCACCTGGTCCAGCAGAGTCCTGGTCAGCCTGTTGCTGATGGAGGGTCCTGCTCCTCAAGAGCCTCCACCCTCCACTGGGGGGTCTCCTGAACCCATGACCTCGTCCTCACCTCCTCCCCAGAGTCCTCAGGCTAAAGCGGCGCGCTCTGTGAAGGCTTCTCCTTCAGGAGACCACTGGACTACAAAGACATGACCTCAGAGACGTTGAATCACCCGGGGACCCCTTCTGGAGACCCCCTGCATAACCCCTCCCCAGTGTGGGGCGCCACTGAAGAACGTTGTTCATCACTGACCTCTCTGGAGGCCCTGAAGGTTGTGCTCTGTCCTGGGTGTCCTGGAGGAGAGCTGGGCGTGGCCGGTGGGATGCTGTTGGCATGAGGACGTGACCTGGCACGAGAGTTCTGCCTTGGATGGCTCTGTGGCATGTGGGTTTGACACGAGATGGAAGGGGTACACATGTGAGCCTGGCTAGGGTTCCACCTGGTGTGTGTGTGTGTGTGTGTGTGTGTGGGGTGGGGGGGTCCACCTGGCATGGGTTTCTACATGTGTGTGTGTGGGGGGGTCCAACTGAGAAGTCACACCTCACACGGCAGTTGTCAAGGATCAAATCAAATAATGTTTACTTAAAGGACAGAGTTTCCTGTGTTCTCATCAAGGAGAAGAACGCATGAGGGGATCTCTGCTCCCTCGTGCCCGGGATACCCCCGGCACAAAGGTCAACGTTGGCTAACGCTAGGAACAAGTAGAGCGGCTAGATGATGCAAGGAGACGGAGCTTACACGATGAAGGGGGAACAACATGATAGATGTTTCCATCCTACATCATGTGTGGAGCAGAGCTGAGCTCAGCCTTTCTGTCACCTGTGCCACGGTATAAGAAGTCCTCGCAGTAGGCAGTGTGTCGGACTTCAGCTGGCGCAGCTCTTGGGGCGGCGCGGGTTGGTCTCCCCTTCAGGGGACTGCACCTTGGGGAGCTCTCTGGAGGAACGCAGGCTGACTTCCATCCATTGGATCATTGTGTGTTATGTTTTATTGTTTGTTGTGTTATTGTTTGTATGTTATTGTACCGTTATTACCCAAATCTAGGACCATAATTGTTATAAGTTAGAATAGAAAATAAAATAAAAAATAAAGAATAAAGATTCTGAAACCCTAAGCCCTCTGAATACTGAGTGACATCACGTTACCATGGTTGTAAACTGTGCTGGTTTGATGAGACTCAAGGTGTGTGTTGTTGAACACCTGCCTGTAAAGGGTGCAGCAAGAATCCAACCCAACCAGATAATCACGGAAGAGAAGTGAAGGAATAAAATAACCCTGCTATTATAGAAACATAACCATAGTAAATGATGACACTACATAGACTAGACTGTTCACTGTCTGTTTTCTCCTCAAAACCATTTATAACCTTTAATGCTATAACATTAACAGCTGCAGTCGGGTAGAAATGTTTAAAGGATCAATGTTAATGATAATAATCCATAGACTATATTTTTTGTAGTTTCTGCCTTTGAATAATGAATGACGTGTAACAATGTTGGTTTCCTGATTTCAATAAAAAAGTACACTTGACAGACCTCCAGCTCTGTCCGGAGACATGATGTCACAGTGACATGACAAGGAGTTAAAACACATCAAAACACCCTCACCCTCACCCACATGGAGGCCGATGTCTACATGAATAGGAGCCATGGAGGGTCTTCTATTAATTTGTGGTGTTGACATCACACTCATGGGACCATAGCAATCTGTTTTTGGTTAAAAAAAACTATTTCTGCACAAACGGTAGCAGGTGACCCTCACACAATCATGAGAGTATCTCATCCAGATAGAATGACGTGTGTGTGTGTGTGTGTGTGTGTGTGTGTGTGTGTGTGTGTGTGTGTGTGTGTGTGTGTGTGTGTGTGTGTGTGTGTGTGTGTGTGTGTGTGTGTGTGTGTGTGTGTGTGGATGTGTGTGTGTGTGTGTCTCTCTGTGTGTGTCTGTGTGTGTGTGTGTGTGTGTGTGTGTGTGTGTGTGTGTGTGTGCGTGTGTGCACCTTGCCTTGGCCATTCCATACCTGTCAGTAAAGGGTGTAAGTCACACCCAGTAAAGGGTGTGAGGAAGGAAACACAAGATGAATCCAACCCAACGAGATGACTCATTTAAGAGGAATGAATGAAGGAAATAGTAAACTAAATACCTAGTCTGTTATAGAATCACACGCCAGTACAACATGCTAACCCTTACTGAGTACTCTGTACTCTGAGTGTCTTGTACTGAAAAGAGAAATCATCCATCTATTGTATAGATTCTACTGATTCATACGTTCACACTGATGCAGATCTAGTGTTCATATGAACAAGGTGGTGATGTCTTTAAAGGATGGAGGAGGATTGTACATGGAGGAGTTCAGCAGACACAGAGCAGAGGAGGCCTTTTCTACGTGATGTGCTTCTATTGATGATGTTTATCTGTGTCTTTATTGATAACATGGTATCTTTGTTATGGTGGTTATGCTGTACAGAAGCAGCTGACTCAGTGACTGAGTGTCTCTACAGGCTGGTTGAACCATCAAGTGTCTTTTGGTTTTTCTCTGAGCTTCTACACATCACAGCTCTCTGTCCATCGTTCTTATTTTAATAAAGTTATTGTTCTTGGATCAGCCACCTTAGCATGTTAGTTCATGTCTGGGAGGAGTTTGAACTGGGAGGGGAACTGGTCCAACTGGTTGGTTCATAGTTTCTTTGTTATGAGTCGGACGGTTTGGTGTGGCTCACTTCATCGCAGCAGGAAGACGACTCAGGTACTGTAGTCCACTCTGATCCGTGATAGATCAAAAATATGAATAACTTT
Organism: Gadus macrocephalus; assembly: GCF_031168955.1. Lineage (NCBI taxonomy): Eukaryota > Metazoa > Chordata > Actinopteri > Gadiformes > Gadidae > Gadus > Gadus macrocephalus. Next base: position 33,397,145 of record NC_082385.1, read on the forward strand.
GAATCATATCTATAGGGTGATGGTTTGTCTCCTGTGAAACCACATGGTTCTAAACCTTATTAAATGTATGGATGCAAATGCTATTTGTCAACATTGCTATTGAATCATTTTGATTCCTGCTCTGCAGAATGCTACGTGTTAGACTGTGGGCTTTGGGGATCGAACCCAGAACCTTCCAGCCTGGAGTGAAGCGTCAGGTTGAGGTTATAATGACTGTTTCCTCTGATTTAGGATTTGTGTCCTGTGGGGACTTTGAAGGTACTTGATATAGAATGCACAGTTTTTATATGTGTAATGCAGTAGTATGATAACATTATCATGACCTTTGAGGTGAAATAACTCTGACGCGACCGCCTCAACATACAGGTCACTGGTGACGACGGTCCGCGTTCTTCAGATCAGCCAATCCCATTGACATCCTCTCACCAGCAGGTGGTGCTGCTGTGCACCTTTTCGAGGGTTTCAAAACGGACCCTTCGTCAAATCATTTGGTTTACTACTCTCAAGACGTGTAAATGATTCAACGTCTTGAGACGTTGAATCATACGCAAAATGTTCTACTTTACTACAGCTGGAGTATAATCACAGACTGCAGCAGAGTAGACCGTTTGTGACTTTTAAAGGCATTTCACCTGATTAACTCGTTTTATAAACACTTTAACGTCCATTTTCCCCCTTACATTTACACAGCTTTATACCGTATGGACGCATTTGAATTCCGGAGTAGATAAGGTAAGGTAGGTCGACAGTTGACTTGCGTTTATATTGTCTTAAGGTTACTGGTATATCATAATGATCAACCAGTTTACTACCGTTTATATTGTCTGTAGGTTACTGGTATATAATAATGATCAACCAGTTTACTACCGGTTATATTGTCTGTAGGTTTCTGGTATATAATAATGAGTTTACTGTAAGGATACAACGTTAGTTCATGTTTTACTTCTTTTCTGACCCGTTCGTTTGTCTTGATGCTACTCCAATTAAAAGAAGGACGTGACAGAAGTACTTTGAATGTGCTGATATTTAAGTTAAATATGTGTGCGTAGTGACTGGGGATTTACAGTTTAATAGAGGTCGTAAGTACGCCACTTCCGGTAGACCCTGTCGTGGGGTTCATATTTATGATCCATGACGTGACGTCCATAATGCTTTAGTGTGACACAGTCACAATGATCTTCTCAGTTCAGAAGGAGTTGTGTTTGCGTCCAGGTCTCCAGTCTTCTATGGATGAGGAGAGAGAGGATGGGGATGGGGGTCCTACCTCTATGACCGCTCTGTCTGGGGAACATGGCCGCCGGAGCAAAGCTAAGAGGTAAGAAGAGGATCTCTGTCTGTGAGTGTTGTCAGTGGTTATTAATGATCCCCACTATAGGGGTTTTCGAAGGGACTTCTGTTTCCGGTATTGGTTGCGAGGGTGGGGGCCACAACCCCCCTTCCACTTCCTGTGTGTGTGTGTGTGTGTGTGTGTGTGTGTGTGTGTGTGTGTGTGTGTGTGTGTGTGTGTGTGTGTGTGTGTGTGTGTGTGTGTGTGTGTGTGTGTGTGTGTGTGTGTGTGTGTGTGTGTGTGGAGGCAGGTGTGGCTTCCTAAGGTGGGGTGCAGCGAGCGGTCATTTTGGGGGCGTGTGGGGGGCAAAGGTATATGGGTGCAGGTTGACCGTAGTCATGAGGGTGTGTGTGTGTGTGTGTGTCTGTGTCTGCCCTGTGATATTGAATCATGGGTAATGTAGTGTAACAACACACTGAAGAACAGGGAACTTAAATGGAGTTCACAATGGCTTGCACTTTGTCCTGGTTACCGTTCCTGGGTTAGATTAAACTGATGTATCCAGCACTTGTCTGGCCGTAGTGTGTCGGGGATCGTGGCTTTAAAGTCCACTAGCAGATAGCCATACGGCGTACTAGTAGCATCGGTAAAGGGCTCTAGAAAATACTTTGTCCTCCACGGGAACATCTGCCTGGCTATTAACAAAATCTGATATTTGTCGCGTGGGTTCTTAAACAAAACCATGTGATTAGTGTTTAAAATGATTGTTCTGCTGGTTTTACCCTGCATATATAAATTCTCTACCAGATACATACATCCATATACTCATGGATGTCCTCTTCTCTCTCTTGGGGAGAGGAGGGCCGAGCTCTCTGAGTGGCCAACGACGTGCGTCGCGACGTAGGTCGCATTGGTCGCGACGTAGGTCGCATTGGTCGCGACGTAGGTCGCATTGGTCGCGACGTAGGTCGCATTGGTCGCGACGTAGGTCGCATTGGTCGCGACGTAGGTCGCATTGGTCGCGACGTAGGTCGCATTGGTCGCGACGTAGGTCGCATTGGTCGCTCGTCTGGCTGCCGTTTTCTCGTCTGGCTGCCGTTTTGGTCGCTGGCTGGCTCGGTCACTCAAAGTCTATGGGCGGTCCTTAATCAGTTATTTGCATGTTATCAACGGGTTTTTTGTGACAGTTGAAGTACCAGAAAGCCATGCTCTCTGGCGAAAGCTACCTACAGCTCTTTATTGCAAATATTATTTTTATATTTTTATATTGAAGTAGGCCTACAGTTTAAAATGAAGAAATCGTTGGTCTATCAATATCAATAAAATGTATTACCGTATTTTCCGGACTATACGTCGCTCCCGAGTATTAGTCGCATCAGTCAAAAAATGCTCCATGACGAGGAAAAAAACATGTATACGTCGCATCGGTGTATAAGTCGCATTTATTTTTAAACATTTAAACAAGAACGTTTAGTCTGGAGAGACTGAATAAAATTGCATTAGCAATATAGGCTATATATAAACACAACAAGCCAAAAAGTTCCCGACTTCAGTCTGCATCACCAAATCCCTCGAAATCTTCGTTCTCGGTGTCGCTTCTGAACAATTCCGCCATCTCCGGAGGAAGATGAAGCGCCGTCTCCTCTTCTGCTGGGCTGTCATCAGACTCACCACCAGCGTCAGTTCCAGTTAGTGCTGCCTTTCTGAATCCTGACAGGATGGTTTCGGTTGTCACTGAAGTCCATGCTTTGTCGATCCATCCGACAACTTGCTGGAAGGTTGCATGTCGCATCCTCCCGGTTGCCGTGAAGCTGTGCTCTCCATCCACCATCCACGTCTCCCACAGGTGACGTAAGACAGCCTTAAAACTGCGGTTCACTGAGATGTCGAGTGGCTGGAGTGTTTTAGTTAAGCCTCCAGGTATGATGGCAGGTATGGAGTTGCAAGCTTTGATTTTGTTTTTAATCTGTGCTGTTGTGTGTGCTCGCATACTGTCCATCACAAGTAGGGCTTTGCGTGTTTTAAAGAAGCCATCAGGACGTTTAGAGAAGCACTTTGTTAACCACAAGTTCATCTTTTCTTCATCCATCCACCCTTTCTGGTTTGTGGCCACGACAACAGTGGAGGGGAATTCAGTTTTCGGCATGGTCTTCCGTTTGAAAATGACCATCGGTGGCAACTTTGAACCATCTCCACAGCATGCGAGCACCACCGTGAAGTGCGACCTCTCATGACCTGTTGTCACTATGCTCACACTTTTTTGCCCCTTCTCTTCAACACTTCGATTCATGGGGATGTCAAACGTGAGGGGGACCTCGTCCATGTTAACTATATGGTCCGGTAACACATTGTGTGTATTTACCTGCTTTTCAATGAAAGCACGGAAACTGTCAATCTGGGCTTGAAAGTTCGGCGGCAGTTTCTGACACACCGTGGTCCGTGCTCTGATAGACAGGTGGTTGCGTTGCATGAAGCGATAGCACCAAGATGGACCGCCAGCAAAATCTGTGATATTCATCTCCTTGGCAACTACCTGGGCATGGAGACGCAACTGCACCGTTGATAAGCCCCGGCCAGCAGCACGCTGTTCAATGACCCATCTGTGGACTCGTTCTTCCAGCTCTGGCCATCGGCTTTCAGCCCCCGGCTAGCTTTCTTTGTTTTTTTCATCGCAATTAGAGTTGCCTCGGCTTTTCGCCAGTCCCGGACAAGTTTTTCACTCACCCCAAACTTTCTTTCTGTTGCTCGATTGCCGTTTTCGGCTGCATACTTTATAATCTCCAGTTTAAATTGTGCAGTATAGCTTTTTCTTTTTGGCGGCATTTTATTTTGTGTTCTCTTTTGTTTTGTCTACGGTCTAGTTTATTTATAATTTATTCAGTGGTGCAGTAGGCTTGCAGCGTTCAGTTGTAGGCCTAATGAATGACGGTGCCATCTGGCGGCCGAAGATTATGTACGCACAATTTTGGCATATAAGTCGCTTCAAAATATAAGTCGCAGGGCAAGCCAAACTACAAAAAAAACGCGACTTATAGTTCGGAAAATACGGTAGTTGTAATTTGTGGCGTATTCAAATAATGTATTTTATATCTTATATATAGCCTATATATTTGTTTTGTTAAATGTCATTAAGCCTAATAAGATATATTATGCACAAAGCACTTTGTTATAGAGTGATATATTAGTTGTAATTTGGGGCGTATTCAAATAATGTATTTTAGAAATTATACATAGCCTATTTGTTTTGTTAAATGTCATTAAGCCTAATAATGTATGTTATGTACAAAGTTCTTCGTTATAGAGTGATATAGTTAAATATGAGTGCAACGACTATCCGTCAATTCCATGGTGGTACAAGCGGTAGTGACGCTAGGTTAGTGACCGACACGTTGGCTGTTCGACACCCTCCACGGTCAGGTATATAATCGCTATTTTACTCAAACTCATTGACGTAATCGGACCCTTTCATTTTAACATTTTTGTATGATTTAGTACGACGGTATGACAATACTACGACGTAATGACGGGCAGCGTCAATGAATGACTGGCTGGTATCGGCTGGCTGGCTGCGACGACAGGCCAGCCGCTGGCCGCTGGCTGCTGGCCGCTGGCTCTGGCAGGCTGACCGACTAGGGGGCCGTGTCCACCAAAAGCCTTTTTAAAAGGCGGAGCGCCTGTCTGCAATGCATTCTCTATGGCAGGACGCGCATGCAGCGCGCCTTTTAAAAAGCCGCCCGGGGCGGTTAAACGCTCCGCGCGCCTCACGCTTCTAGACGCGCGTCCCAGTTGAAAACAGTTCAACTTTTGAAGAAAAGCGCTCCACGTCATCGGCGCTTTTTTCGAACGACCAATCAAAATCGAGGAGGAGGCAAGGCTAAAAGTATCAACAGAACACAAACTGAAACATGTCGGACGAAAGTTTAATAACAGCTGTGAGTGAGTGTCCGGTCCTGTACGACCTCACGTTAAAGGCGTATCATGACCAGACAAAGCGCAACCAGGCCACGATTAATGCTGTGGACCCACACTCTCCTCCGGGCAACCACGACAGGCGCAGAGGGATCGTCCGCAGCCTCCGCTGCCACGGCAAGAAGCGCTATTAATCTTTTATTCATTTTCTAATAAAATTGTAGGAGCAACCAGATAGGACGTTCAGGTGTCAGATGCCAGATGATGGAGCCTACAGATAGAAGCTGTATATCTATGGATACAAGCGATGACGCGTATTTAATGACGTAAATGAAAAACGCTTCGTGCGCCTTTTTTGAGCGGCGCGCACAAACGCGTTGAAAGCAGTTCACGGAGCGCTCCGCCTTTTAAAAAGGCTTTTGGTGGACACGGCCCCTAGGTCGCGACCATAACAACGTCGCAACCCTTTTGGCGGCAAATACCGTATTGGTCCGAATATAAGACAACCTTTTTTCCCCTCGAAATAGGTCCGAAAAAGTCGGGTCGTCTTATATTCGGGGTCTAGTATTCAGAGCGCAGTTTCTCTTCTTCGCCTCTACATTTAAATGTCAATACACATTCGCGGCCGCAGGTGGCGCCAGGAATTGGTACCGGGAAGAAGTAGTCCAGCGTCCTTAACAACCAGACCGTTACCGGTGTTTAAAGACAGGCATTTAGAGACAAGTGGCTCAAAAGTGGGTCAGGTCAATCAACAACAGCGGAGGAGCTATGATGCCAATTTTTAAATAATGGTCGTCAATAAGGCAGAGTCAAGTAACAACTGCCAAGCTGCCAAGAAGTTCGGGGTCACGGAGTGTAACGTAAGAAGATGGCGAGCGCCTAAACAACAATCCTACCGTGGTCCTCAAAGTGGTCGTTTCAGTGAGGTTGACCGGAGAGTTTTTGAATACGTCAGAGAAAACGCGCTTTGGGAGGAGCCGCTGGAAGCGGAGCAGCTGGGGAGCGATGACAGCGAGAGCGAACACAGCGGGGCAGAGGACACGTGTGGGGGATAGAGAGACATCGGAGGAGAAATTTGGCGAATTTTAGTTAAGTTTAGTTAAATATGTGGCCTGTATTTTCTCTGTTATTTAAAAATATTCACAATGTTGCTTGATTATTGCTTGATATTCATTTTGAATCATACTGGACATATTTTGCCTTGAAAGTGCCGTGGCCTTTACTGGCATTATTATTATTGTCATTAATATAACAAGTGTTTAATTCACTGTGTTTTTAATATTGTTATTAAGAAAATAAATGAAGTTCTTTGTTCTGCAAATGTGATCTGCAAATCTTTTTTTCTAAATGTTTGTGTTGAAAAACGGGGGTCGTCTTATAATCAGGGTCGTCTTATATTCGGACCAATACGGTAGGTCGCAACCAACCAGAGGTATGGCTGAATGAGCGACCCGTGGCAGCCAGCCATTGTCACCATGGCTGCTACCACAACCAAAAGCCTATATGTTATCAGTTAACATCTCATTGAATGGAATAAGAGAGAGAGATATGAGACTGGACAAGGTTCACACAAGATAATTTGACGTTTATATAAGACATATCCACAGTTTAAGACAAAACCTTTAACGTTAATAGGTTAGGTCGAAATAGGTTACATACATACTACATACTTTAATATACATATTAATGAACATATCTAGTATATACCAGCCCCGTTTTTCCCATTGTTACTATACGGAATATTATAGCGTTTTTATGTCAAAATAATACTATAATAGAATAACACATAGTATAATATATTCGTTAAAACACCCCGTTTAAAGGGACACTGTGTAATATTTTAAGTCATTTATTACCTCAAATCAACGTATTCATTCATAAATAAGTCCTCATTGGTGTAAAATTAGTTCTGCCAAAAATCTCACTTATCCTCCTGAGCGAAGAATAATTAATATGTAGTAACGTAGGACGGGTAGGCTTCATGGAGGCTTCCATGTTCTTCCGGTCTATGACCTGCCGAGAGGGACAAAAAGCACTACGTGGTACAGGAAATGCAAATGCGTTTTCTCTCTGAGCCAGCGTGAATGATGACTGAAATAATTCACTATCTTGCTCGAGGAGTAATTACTCATACATCATTAGCTTACACTAATGATTCAATGCAATTTGAAATAACGAACCTCATCATCACTCGAATGACTCGATGAGGTAGTATTGGATGTCATGACACAGCTTCTTGGCACATACTGCCCACCGTAGTTTTTGAACAAGCGAGCACTATTAGTTTGAATGCAATATACAATTGTACCACTAGATGGGAGTCATTTATACACAGTTTCCCTTTAAGACTTTAACGTTCGCAGACTCTAATGCTCATTGGCTCCCATCTAGGCATACCCCAACATCCCCGGTCGCTGCAACAGTAGATCACATTAGGCTGTTACGAGCCCCCATAGACACACTGAACCATCCCCACACACTCATGACTACACACACACACACACACACACACACACACACACACACACACACACACACACACACACACACACACACACACACACACACACACACACACACACACCCATGCACACACACACACACCCACACACACACACCCATGCACACACACATGACTACACACCAGTGGAGGCTTCTCCAATGAGGAGGAGGAAGATCGTCCTTAACATTGTTGAGAATAAAAGAGGGAGATTGACTACTTTGATGAATTAATGCCCTTAAATAGGACTACTTTAATGCCTTTGTATTTATGTTATGTTCGTTTCCCTCGGTAAAGGGACATTAGCACCCCCTATCTCCTATTGATAATTACTTCAGGGAGGACGTTCCTCCCTCAGCCTCCGTTGCCTCCCATTCATTTCCCCGAAAGTGTTGGCGGCCGGTGAATAACATGGGGCTCAACGGGAGGGAGGAGGGAAGTCCTCCTCTGAGTGGGTGGGACTAGCTAAGGGATCCGTAGCCCGCGGCCAGGCGGAGGCCGCGAGGAGGGTTGACTTGATCTATAAATGAAGTCCCTAGATCATAATTGGCCTGACACCATGACCAACATTCTGAAACTTTACAATTAGGGCATTTAGCAGACGCTTTTTCCAAAGCGACTTACATCGGTTAATACACACATTGACACACCGACGGCAGAGTCAACCATGCAAGGCGACAGTTTGGGTTAACTTGCTCAGGGACACGTCAACACTCAGCTAGGAGGAGCTGGGGATCGAACTAGCAACCTTTGGGTTACAAGACAACTGCTCTACCTCCTGCGCTAAGCCAACAACCCATCCCACACATCTCATCCACATTTGGCTCAAACAATGTTACTGTACGTCCACACCAGGACGTACAAAGTTTCGCTGCGAATTTTTCTGTTCGCTTTGGTCGCTCAAGTCGCTCATGACGTACAATTCAATTATGCAGACGCATTTAAAGGAGCCGTATGCGTTTAGTAGGCCCTACAGACAGCCATATCAAATAGTGAACTCTCCCATACACCTTGGCCATATTGCCGAGACGGTTTTGCTTGTTCGATAAAGTGCTTCGACAACAAGTAGGACAGTGATTCCCCCCAATACAAAAAAAATCCTAAAATGTAGGCTAATTAGGCTACAACCGAGAACAAAAAACCCTGCGTGCTGTAGTAGTTAAAATATGTTTCACTGATCTGGATCTGCAAATCATGATCTGCACTCATTCGTCGCATTCAAAACAAATAGACATTCGCGCACATGGCTAATTTGCATACGCGCACAGGACTGGTTGGCTCCGCAAGGCAAATAATGGAACATATCGATCTATCTAGGCCTTTCTGTCTATCTATCTATCAACGCGTGTCTAGTTTTAATGTGATGTATTGTGTGTATGTCCAGTCAGACTTGTTCTGTGTGGTCTTGTAGGCTACTGTCCTGTGAGGGCCAAACCACCTAAATGGATTCCCGACGATTTGTGTCGTTTGGTAGGCTTTCTATCTATCTAGACTAGATATATCCCTTGTCATTTATCCCTCGTCTTGTCGATTAGTTTGTTTATGTGACGATTTCAAAAACTTTTTTGGTTTTGTTTAAAGCATGCTACACGCGATTGGTTGGTTAGATTGGTGGCATGGAGAGCAAATTAAAATGATTCCCGCTTAAATACGAACGTTCTAGATGTAGCCTATAAATACTCCCGCTCATCACTTGATATCCAAACCACTACGGCGTTTCGATCTCTGAACTGAAAAAGGGTGGGTTCGTACAACACCGGGTGCCCAGTTACAGCCGCGATTAATACTTCAGCCGACATTTTGTTCAGTGAGTGAATAAAGGTAGGTAGGAACCAAAGTGCCTGCCGATGTTCCCTGGGATCCACGCAAGCGAAGAGCGTCTACATTCCGATTGGCTGTCAGTGTTTGGCCGCTGAAGCGAATAATAGGCATTTGCATAAAGTTAAAAAGTTTTCAACTTCTTTTTGACGCTCTGGTCGCTCAACTTTGGCCGCTGGTAGCGTTGGTCGCTTTGGTCGCTTTGGTCGCTCTTGCCCATAGAAAGTGAATGACTTCCGGCGATTTGGTCGCTCAATTCGCTTCTGGTGTGGACGGACAGTTAGGCTTACAACCCATGTAAATAGTTGTGAAATAATGTTCTTGTTGTTCTTTTAATTGTTCGTTACTCTGACCGTTCTGTTTGATATTATGTAATGGATGTACGTTAATGATTCAGAGCATGTTGCATTTTAAGTGGCATCACTTTTGGTATTGTTTCTTTATTTTTCTTAAAGCAATTGTAAAAAAAAAAGTGAAAATAAACATAGCCAAATAACAACCAATAGCTTCAGTCATTGAGGGAAAAAATAGGCCCAATGATCGGCCCAGATTTTTTTTCATTTAGTTTTACAAATCAAGAGTAGGCCTGATTTGACTAATTGGCTTTGCATCCTTTCCTTCTGCCCTGGTAGTCCAAGACATGCTGCCCACCAGCTTTCAAAGTCCAATGCTGCCACTGGTGGATTTGTATCAATTCACATAATGATCCCATCCTGCGATGTTGTAGTTCATCAAAACACCCTGAAACAACTTGAGTGTCACATACTTATGCCCCAATAGGCCACTATCAGTGCAAGCAGGCCAATGGCAACCAAGCACGCAGTCCTTCCTCCCTCACTTTAAAAGCTGCCACTGCTACACACACACACACACACACACACACACACACACACACACACACACACACACACACACACACACACACACACACACACACACACACACACACACACAGAGAGAGGCACCCCCACACCGACCAGAAGCGGAAGGGGGGTTGTGGCCCCCACCCTTGCAACCCAGACCGGAAACGGAAGTCCCCTTGAATACCCCTATATATATACCCCTTTATACAACGGGGGGCCGGAATCCAGCGATCTGATTGGTTCCTAACTGTTGTATAATGAGCGTATACATAACTGCTATGACGTCCAATCATTTTGTGAAAGTATCACTCCGCGCCTTGAAGTGGAAAGTGTCAAAGAATACAACCGTATTTTTACTAGTGTGTGTGTGTGAAGTCATTTTGCCATAATTTTAACAGTTGTATAAAATAAATAGCACAGTTCACTGAAGTCTAAAATCGGCGAGTGAACTGCTCCATAGGATAAATTTCCGGCAAACCGCTCTATCGGAGCCTTCTCTCGGAAGGGACGCTAAAGTGTGTTGCATAGCGACCGTCGAAGTATAGGGGCAGCCAGGAGGGACTACTTTTTGGTAGTCTTTAATAAAACGGCTACGTTGACTTTCTTGGTTTCTTTTTAAATGTAGTGTGTCTATGACTTTCGTTTCACCATAACAGTAACCGTTGTATAAAAGCAATAGATCACTACAGTCAGTGGCATGTGCTCATTATACCACTGTGAAGGGGGTCGCCGGCCCTCCGCTGCGCGTCGGGGCCGGACAACGCCCCTTAACAGTGGTATAATGAGCACATACCACTGACTGGTGTGATCTATTGCTTAAATAAATATAGTGGGGGTCATTATTAACTACTGTTGTCTATCTCAGAGCTCAGCACTGATACATCATGACTCCATCATTACTCTGAGTAACAGCTGTGTGTGTGTGTGTGTGTGTGTGTGTGTGTGTGTGTGTGTGTGTGTGTGTGTGTGTGTGTGTGTGTGTGTGTGTGTGTGTGTGTGTGTGTGTGTGTGTTTGTGCGTTGAAGCCCAGAGCAGCAGCAGAGAGCAGACTCCCCTCGACCCAGCGATCAAATTAATGAAATTAATATTAAGACGACTTGTAGCAGACTTTACAGGTTTAATGTTTAAAGGTTCAATGTCTTTCAAACGGCCCATTTATTGAATCTGTTTGAATTTAACTTTAGAGGTGAAGTGATTTGTTGAAACGAATTATCCATGAATAATAACACTGGTCTGTGTAGAAATGTAGAAACGTACTGCTCTATTTTCTATGTTAGCTAAACACATTCTGAATAAACACTATGCACAGTACGAAGGGTACTTGTGTGTTTTTATATCAACATGTAACTGCTTAAGTGCCATAATAACTTTTTTTGCCACCCCCTTAAATGTCCATTTCAATTAGCTGAGAAAGATTATTGGAATCAAAAGTCATGAGGAAGTATTTGAGTAGCCCTGCAATAAATGATCAAATGAAACGACATCCACAAATCCTAACTTGATGGTTCTTTTTTTTCAGAAGGAGGCAGCAGAGAGCAGACTCCCCTGGACCCAGCTGTGTCTCCATGAAGAGTGACTGCTCTATGGGTATACCTGCTAACTTTAAAGATGGACGCCCCTCCAGAGAGGAGAGGTAGGAGTTTCAAACAGACGATGAAAACAGACGGGTTTGTTGTTATCAGACTACTGATACTGATGTTTACAGGTCAGGAAAAAACAATAGATTGTGTGTGTGTGTGTGTGTGTGTGTGTGTGTGTGTGTGTGTGTGTGTGTGTGTGTGTGTGTGTGTGTGTGTGTGTGTGTGTGTGTGTGTGTGTGTGTTGAAGCCCAGAGCAGCAGGAGAGAGCAGACTCCCCTGGACCCAGCGATCAAATTAATGAAATTAAGATTAAGACGACTTGTAGCAGACTTTACAGGTTTAATGTTTAAAGGTTCAATGTCTTTCAAACGGCCCCATTTATTGAATCTGTTTGAATTTAACTTTGGAGGTGAAGTGATTTGTTGAAACCAATTATCCATGAAGAGTCTGTGTAGAAATGTAGAAACGGACTGTTCTATTTTCTATGTTAGCTAAACACATTGGGAATCAACACTATGCACAGTACGAAGGGTACTTGTGTGTTTTTATATCAACATGTAACTGCTTAAGTGCCATAATAACTTTTTTTGCCACCCCCTTAAATGTCCATTTCAATAAGCTGAGAAAGATTATTGAAATCAAAAGTCATGAGAAAGTATTTGAGTAGCCCTGCAATAAATGATCAAATGAAACGACATCCACAAATCCTAACTTGATGGTTCTTTTTTTTCAGAAGGAGGCAGGAGAGAGCAGACTCCCCTGGACCCAGCTGTGTCTCCATGAAGAGTGACTGGTCTATGGATATACCTGCTACCTTTAAAGATGGACGCCCCTCCAGAGAGGAGAGGTAGGAGTTTCAAACAGACGATGAAAACAGACCGGTTTGTTGTTATCAGACTACTGATACTGATGTTTACAGGTCAGGAGGAAACAATAGTGTGTGTGTGTGTGTGTGTGTGTGTGTGTGTGTGTGTGTGTGTGTGTGTGTGTGTGTGTGTGTGTGTGTGTGTGTGTGTGTGTGTGTGTGTGTGTGTGTGCGTTGAAGCCCAGAGCAGCAGGAGAGAGCAGACTCCCCTGGACCCAGCGATCAAATTAATGAAATTAATATGAAGACGACTTGTAGCAGACTTTACAGGTTTAATGTTTAAAGGTTCAATGTATTTCAAGCGGCCCATTTATTGAATCTGTTTGAATTTAACTTTGGAGGTGAAGTTATTTGTTGAAAGAAATGATCCATGTAGAATAACCCAGGTCTGTGTAGAAATGTAGAAACTGACTGTTCTATTTTCTATGTCAGCTAAACGCATTGTGAATAAACACTCTATGCACAGTATGAAGGGTACTTCAATGTTTTTATGTCAACAAATAAGTGCTTAAATGACACAATAACTTTTTCTGCCCCCCCCTTAAATTTCCAATCCAATAAGCTGAGAAAGATTATTGAAATCAAAAGTCATGAGTTAGTAGTTGAGTAGCCCTGCAATAAATGATCAAATGAAACGACATCCACAAATCCTAACTTGATGGTTCTTGTTTTTCTGAAGGAGGCAGCAGAAAGCAGACTCCCCTGGACCCAGCTGTGTCTCCATGAAGAGTGACCACTCTATGGATATACCTGTTACCTTTAAAGATGGACGCCCCTCCAGAGAGGAGAGGTAGGAGTTTCAAACAAACGATGAAAACAGACCGGTTTGTTATTATCAGACTCTACTGATACTGATGTTTACAGGTCAGGAAAAAACAATAGTGTGTGTGTGTGTGTGTGTGTGTGTGTGTGTGTGTGTGTGTGTGTGTGTGTGTGTGTGTGTGTGTGTGTGTGTGTGTGTGTGTGTGTGTGTGTGTGTGTGTTCCATCTCAGAGCTCAGCAGTGATACATCATGACTAGGGATGGGGATCTAAACCCGGTTCTATCAAAGACCCGGTTCCACTGTTTTCAAAACCCGAAAATCTTTACTGTTTGTGCTTATCGATACCACTATCGAGTCCCGTCCTTCATTTATATATATTTTTTTCCCGTAGGTCTTGTAACGTAATGTTGTGTCCATCGAGTCGCGTCACGGCATTTAAATCAAACCAATCCAATCACTGCAGCGTGTCCACCAATGTTTTTGAATGGAATTGTAAGCAAACAGGTATTACAAGTAAAACAAGTGAAGTCCGGCAGTTAACTTTGCTCCCGAGGGGTTGCTGAACGGGCGAAAAGGGTGAACATCATTTATTGTAAAGGGGGGAACACAACCTCAATGGCCTAGCACATTAGCATTGTGCATCAAATAAAGACCAAATGCAGTACCTTCGACTGTCTCCGAGTTGATAAGACTGTCTCCTCCTCCTCCTGTCGCACCACAGACGGGCCTGTCTCAATCATCCACTCAAAGTACCAGCGGTAATCGCACACACAGACGTTGTCGCTATAGTCCCGTCAGTTAAAAATAGTCATCCAATCGTGAAATCTGTGTTGTAATCGGTAGCATACAAGCTAGTTATCTTAAAAAGTAAACAAAGTTTCAGGTGAGCTGCGTGACGATGTGTTGAGGTTGGCTCAGTAAAACGACTGTTATCATGATGCGTTCAAATGCAACATAAAGAAACGGTCAATTGAGTTTTGGGTGAGATACATGAGTAATACTGTATTACTCATGTTTCTGTATTACTAATACAGTTGTATAGTGGTCTAATCATTTTAGTTTATATAACTAAAACTACTGATGTCAATATTTATTAAGAATTACATATTTAATTTAAAATTCAATCAGTTATTTCCTAATATTTTCCTCATGACTTAAAACGCTTTGTATTTCCGCCAATTAATAGAAACGTATCGATAGTGGTATCGATAAAGACTTGGATCGTTAAGGAGTATCGAAAATGGTATCGATATCAATACATTTTAATGATCCCCATCCCTAATCATGACTCCATCATTAGTCTTAGGCCCCGTCCACACGAAGCCGAAACAGGCGAAACCGATCGAAACGGTTTCGATCTATCCGGTTTCGGAGTATCTCCGTAAAGACGGAGTCAAGTGAAACCGGGTAGATCTGTAGAAACGCTGTAGTACACATGCCAGGCCCATAAGGGGCGCTGCTTCTGCTCCAGAAATCTTTGTTGTTATGAGTTCTGAGACTCCGCAGGCTTAACAGTCATTGGCTAGAGGGTCGAGGGATGGGGCGATGACTTCATGGTTTACGGTTTCAGTAGGTTTCAGGCGTCCACACGAATCCAAAATGAAACCGGGTAGATTTGAAACCACCTCCGACGGTGGTTTCAGAAGTTTACGGTTTCGGTCAGCGGATTCGCCGGCTTCGTGTGGACGGAGGGCCGAACCGTACAAGACCTTTGCGGTTTCGCCATGAAATCGGTTTCATGTGGACGGGGCCTTAGTAACAGCTGTGTGTGTGTGTGTTGTGAAGCCCAGAGCAGCAGGAGAGAGCAGACTCCCCTGGACCCAGCTGTGTCTCCATGAAGAGTGACTGGTCTATGGATATACCTGCTACCTTTAAAGATGGACGCCCCTCCAGAGAGGAGAGGTAGGAGTTTCAAACAGACGATGAAAACAGACGGGTTTGTTGTTATCAGACTACTGATACTGATGTTTACAGGTCAGGAAAAAACAATAGATTGTGTGTGTGTGTGTGTGTGTGTGTGTGTGTGTGTGTGTGTGTGTGTGTGTGTGTGTGTGTGTGTGTGTGTGTGTGTGTGTGTGTGTGTGTGTGTGTGTGTGTGTGTGTGTGTGTGACGGTTGTCCATCTCAGAGCTCAGCAGTGATACATCATGACTCCATCATTACTCTTAGTAACAGCTGTGTGTGTGTGTGTGTTGTGAAGCCCAGAGCAGCAGCAGAGAGCAGACTCCCCTGGACCCAGCTGTGTCTCCATGAAGAGTGACCAGTCTATGAATAGACCTCCTGACCTTAAAGATGGACGCCCCTCCAGAGAGGAGAGGTAGGAGTTTCAAACAGACGATGAAAACAGACCGGTTTGTTGTTATCAGACTCTACTGATACTGATGTTTACAGGGCCCAGTTTACCGAAAGCATCGTTAGCCTAAGTGGATCGTGAAGTGCGTCGTACGAGCATCGTACAGTTTTCACATCGTTTCCCGAAAGCATCGTTGGGTAACGAACGTCGTGAAACCGCTCGTAGCTAACGAGGACTCCAGGGGTACTTGTAGGATGCTAAGAGCATCGTTAGCCTACTTTAGCCTCAGTGGCGTCACCAGCGGACATTCCTAGTATTGGATGCGTTTTATTAAAACACATCCAATACCACGGAATGCCAGCTTGAGCCATTTCGCAACCAAAAACAGTGGTTACGCCGATATATTATTCATAGACTACTGTTAGATTTAAACAGCAAAGATAGAGACATGTTAGAAGTCAACAACAACATCATTTATTGCAGCAATTAAAAATTCCAAAAATACATGCGCAGCCGAAATGTACCGATCAAACGCCACGTCACAAGGCGTATAATAAAATCAAATGATTCCATTGCTCTGGTTAAAATGTCCTCATATTGATCAATGACAGAAGACATCGGCTACTAGACTTGCATCATGCTGAGTCCAGCGGGTGGAGAATTTCTGCAGGCGTTTTTTGTTGCGATTGTTTGCATTAAGCACTGTAGGCGCTTCGGTGAGGCTGTGATGAAATCCACTATTTATTGGACCCTGTCTAGACAGTAACGAACATCCCAGACCATAGTTAATCGCGTTTGTAGTCTCCACTCAGACGTGAACTCATTATTGCGTGCGGGTGTCTTCATTCATAAAAAAATGAAAACATTCGGGAGTACGCAATAATACAAATGATTCTAAAGAGGTCAGAGACTCCGTGCGCAGCCCCCCCTTCCCCAGTGAACCAAGAAACCCCGCGCCGTGACGAACGGGGGATTAGACCCCCTCGGTTTGACACAGGAAACTTGAGGTAAGAAGGTGAAATCGCCGGGCGTGCCAAGCTGCGACCGAACCGGCTCGGCAGTGTAGAAAGACCTATAGCCAGGGTTGGAGTTAGGTGGGAGGCAGTGGGAGCTGAGCTCCCATAAAGAGAGGTCTGGCTCCCATGAAAGCAGCAAACTCAAACATCTGTGGGGGTCTCTGAAAATACAGCCGCATATTATTGTAATTACAAAGAAAGCTATTTTCCCTTCCACATGCAGAGTAATATTGACGTTAAGTGGGACAATAGAAGGGCCCATGCAGGTGAACGGAGCGTTCCACGGCATTGAGAAGAGCCGTGTCATGATAGCCCATATATCATACCCCCCCCCCCCCCCCCCGTCAAAATTCAGCACAAGTCCGGTACGGTCCCTCCCCCCCGTTAACAAACTGTGTGTGTGTGTGTGTGTGTGTGTGTGTGTGTGTGTGTGTGTGTGTGTGTGTGTGTGTGTGTGTGTGTGTGTGTGTGTGTGTGTGTGTGTGTGTGTGTGTTCTCTACAGACACCAGGAGAGGTCAAAGGTCACCAGTGCTCAGTCTGTACAGCAGCATCAAACAGAGCTGATCAAGGTGTGTAAATGTCCACCAAGTCATCTGACTTCAGCTCTACATGAACATCAGAAAGCATCTCTTGTGGTCCTAATAGTCTCCAGGCTTCCCTCTTTAGACCAGCGGGACGTGAATCCAGGACAGATGCTTCTGATGTCCTCAGTGAGTTCAGAGTAAAGTTCTCCTTGATGTTTGTTCTGTTCCAGAGGGCTGAGGAGAACGCACACGCTTTCCTAGACAAGGAGCTGAAGAAGCTCTGGAGGGATCTCTTCACAGATTACCCACAATGCTCAGAGGGTCAGAGGGAGGAGGAGGAGGTGGATGCTAAGAACGAGGAGCAGAGGAGGCGTGCGATAGAGGGAGTGGTGGACATCACAAAGCTCTGCCTGATGGAGATGAACCAGGAGGAACTGGCCGACACACTGTGGGGCGGTAAGAGACTCTTATTTTGAAAACAGAGGAGACTATTATTTTGAAGCGCAGAAGACTCTTATCTTGAAAACAATGAAAATGTATATTATAAAGAGTAGTATGAGACTCTTATTTGTTCTGTTCAGACTAAATAACATAATACAATTTAGTGTTAAGAGATTTCTTCATTTATAATTCATCAATGTGGAGATATCTTTCTTCTTGGGGGTTTAATGGTTTGATCCAGATACGAACGGTTATTGTGGGTCGATCAGGTTGAATGGTTTGATCCAGATATGTAGGGTTATTGTGGGGGTATCAGGTTAAATGGTTTGATCGTTATGCAGGGTTATTGTGGGGGTTTCATGTTAAATGGTTTGGTCCAGATATATAGGGTTATTGTGGTTCGATCAGGTTAATGGTTTGATCCAGATATATATAGGGTTATTGTAGGAGTATCAGGTTAAATGATTTGATCCAGATATTCAGTGTTATTGTGGGGTATAAAGTTAAATGGTTTGATCCAGATATGAAAGGTTATGGTGCGTCCATCAGGATAAAGAATGTTAAACAATAAATGCCAAATCAACAGCAGAATAACTATAAGTGGAATAAGTGGAAGAGATGCATCACTATCTTGTTATATCAGCATATGAAGTTAATTTCAACTGATTCACTATCATTGTTATTATCATTAGACCAATGATTTTTCTGTGTAAATAACAAACAAAAAAGAAAAAAATATGTATCCATTCCGTGTTACGACCAGCTTCTCGAACCACAAGTAATGAAGTCTGTAAATACTATGAAGTTGATCATTTTTCAGGAAATATTAACATGCTTCAAGTGATGTCACCATCCACTAGCTGATGTCTTCTCTTCATTCCCATGTAGGATCTGCTGCTGTTGAGTGCCAACATAAAATCAAGTCTCATTTGAAGAAGAAGTTAAAGTGTGTGTCTGAGGGAATCGCTAAAGCAGGAAATCCAACGGGTCTGAATGACTTCTACACAGAGCTCTTCATCACAGAGAGAGGCAGTGGAGAGGTTAACAAAGAGCATGAGGTCAGACTGATTGAAACAGCTTCCAGGAAACCAGCCAAGGAAGAAACACCAATCAACTGTGAAGACATCTTTAAACCCTTACCTGGACAAGATCAACCAATCAGAACAATAGTGACAACTGGAGTGGCCGGCATTGGTAAAACCATCGTAACACAAAAGTTCACTCTGGACTGGGCTGAAGGCAAAGCCAACCACGACATACACTTCACATTTCTCTTAACTTTCAGAGAGCTGAATTTACTGAAAGAGAGAGAGTTTAGCTTGGTGGAACTTCTTCATCACTTCTTTATTGTGACCAAAGAAGCAGGAATCTGCAGATATGAACGGTTCAAAGTTCTCTTCATCTTGGATGGTCTGGATGAGTGTCGACTTCCTCTGGACTTCCAGAACAACCCGATCTGGACTGATGTCAAAGAGCCGTCCTCGGTGGACGTGCTGCTGACAAACCTCATCAGGGGCGACCTGCTTCCCTCCGCTCGCATCTGGATAACCACACGCCCTGCGGCAGCCAATCGGATCCCTGCTGAGTGTGTTGACATGGTGACAGAGGTGAGGGGGTTCACCGACCCACAGAAGGAGAAGTACTTCAGGAAGAGATTCACAGAGGAGACAGTGGCCAACGCAATCATCTCCCACATCAAGAAATCACGAAGCCTCCACATCATGTGTCACATCCCGGTCTTCTGTTGGATCACTGCTACTGTTCTGGAGGACTTATTCAAAAAATCCCAGATAGGAGAAGAGACACCCAAGACCATGACTCAGATGTACAGCCACTTCCTGAGGGTTCAGTCCATACAGGAGGACAGGAAGCATCATGGGAGAACTGGAACTGATCAACAGTGGACTTCACAGAGCAGGAAGATCATTGGTTCTCTGGGAAAACTAGCATTTAACCAGCTGGAGAAAGGCCATCTGATCTTCTACGAGGCAGACCTGGCAAAGTGTAAAATCGACATCAAAGCAGCCTCAGTGTACTCAGGAGTGTTCACCCAGATCTTTAAAGAGGAGTGTGGGCTGTACCAGGACAAGGTGTTCTGTTTTGTCCACCTGAGCATCCAGGAGTTTCTGGCTGCCCTTTATGTCTTTATGAAATTCATCGACACTGGGGTCAATCTGCTCTCAGGACCACTAAAATCCCGTGTGTGTGCTATTTTTCTTAGAAAGGAAGGAAATGTCAAACTCTACCAGAGTGCTGTGGACAAGGCCTTACAGAGTGAGAACGGACACCTGGACTTGTTCCTCCGCTTCCTCCTGGGCCTCTCTCTGGAGACCAATCAGATTGTCCTACGAGGTCTGCTGGGACAGACAGGAACTAGCTCACTGACCAATAGTAAAACAGTTTCTTACATCAAGGAGAAAATAGATGGAGATCTATCTTCAGAGAGAAGCATCAATCTGTTCCACTGTCTGAATGAGCTGAACGACCGTTCTCTAGTGGAGGAGATCCAACAGTACCTGACATCAGGAAAACTCTCCAAAGAATATCTCTCTCCTGCTCAGTGGTCAACTCTGGTCTTCATCTTACTGTCGTCAGAAGAGGAGCTGGACGTGTTTGACCTGAAGAAATACTCTGCTTCAGAGAAGGGTCTTCTGAGGCTGCTGCCAGTGGTCAAAGCCTCCAAAACATCTCTGTAGGTTCACTAATAACATGAATTACAATACACACAACACAATAGACATAATACTAGTATATAAAAGTTATAATAATATAGAAAACATCTCTGTAGGTTCGCTAATATCATTTATTATAATACAAACAACCCAATATACCTCATAGTAGAATATTCAAATTATAATAACATACTTTTTTTGTATCACAATACACACATTTGTTTGTAACCAGGGTGAAAAGTAAAATTCCAAAGCTCTATTTATTTTGAAATAATAAATAAGGAAAGCAAAGAATTAAAAAAAAAAAGAAAAGTTAAATACCGCTTTATTCAAATATCTAGCTATGAGTATAAATACGTTTTTATTGATAAGGATACATTAGATAAATATACGTTCATTATTAATTAAAGGTAACCCACTATTTTAACACATTTAGACCTTGTTCAGTACGTTTGCATTGATAAATAGACTTCAGGGTCATCTTGGGGAAGGGTGAGAGGTCACGAGTGAGTGGGAAAAAAGAGAGAGAGAGGGAAGAGATAAAGGAGGATAGTACTTTATTCTCTCTAGAGAACGCCCAGCTAAATTATATTTAAACTAGGGCTGTCAAATTAACGCTTTAATTTAGATTAATTAATCACAGAAAAAAGAACGCGATAAAAAAATTTACGCAGATTAATCGCGCTTCGATAGTGCCCTTTGACCCAGGGCGTCTGCTGTGCCCCAGTATTGATATGCTGCGCCCCAGTATTGATCTGTTGTTCCCCAGTAAAACCAGTTTTAACCAGTGTTAGTTTTCTGATTAAAGCAGTGTGTCTTCATGGGAACTTAAGTGGGTCGTGTTTCCCAATAGAGCGATCAAGCTGGCGCTGCAATACAGCCGCTATTTAACCCAGCACTGAACTAAACCTTGGCAGTCTGCATGCATCGCAGCGCCATTACCACTCATCTTATCAAACACAAGACCTCAATCTCACTCTATTTGTGTTGCCATGACAGTAAAAGGTGTACCTTGGATTCAGTGTGTTAATGATGGTATAAGGTGTTTGTTTTATAGATTCCTATTCTATTCATAATCATGTAATCAGACAGTAAGGTGGACTTTAGAGTAAAGTTAAATATTTTTTTCTTCTTAGAACTGAGTATTTTTATGGACATTTTCTGGAGTTTGCTGAATTTTTAGTTATCTGAATTCTAAATTAGTCATATTTTGAAGATCTACTGTATTGACATTTAGGTAAACTAATAAAACATTTCTAACAACAAATTTCAAATGCAAAATGAATCACAGTTCCTAACGTGTTCTGTTTATTGTGTGTGCAGCCTCAATGGCTGTCATCTGTCAGAGAGATGCTGTGAAGCTCTGGCCTCAGTTCTCAGCTCCAAGTCCTCTTGTCTGAAAAAGCTGGACCTGAGTACCAATGATCTGAAGGATTCAGGAGTGAAGCTGCTCTCTGCTGGACTGGGGAGTCCACACTGTACACTGGAAACTCTCAGGTCAGTTGTCAGCCTCTTCTTCAAACTGGTTATTCTAGCTTCCAGTAAGTGCTGCTCCTGCCTCATTTCTGTTGCTCTTTTCTCTGCTGACAAAACACTCCCTGGTTCTACACAATGTTAGAACCTGTGAAGAAACGGTCTTAGCGTACCAAACACAACAGAATTCTCCTGACTCTAACCAAACAATATCTCATTGAGTTGTAGCTATTGAGAAAGGAGCATTTGTTTAAGATCCTGTCACATCCAAGTGAAGGCAGTTCTGCTGTCTGTGATGTCATCTCCCCACTTCCTCTTCCTGTTCTCAGACTCTCAGGGTGACACAGCTTTGTCTCCATGAAGTATCAATAAAGCTTTTACTTGTCTTCAATGTTGAATGAATACACTTTATAAATGTGGTTACTTTAACGCTTTAATTTAGATTAATTAACGCTTTAATTTAGATTAATTAATCACAGAAAAAAGAACGCGATAAAAAAATTTACGCAGATTAATTGCGCTTCGATAGTGCCCTTTGACCCAGGGCGTCATTTGCGTTGAAGCACAATCGAGGCAGACGAGAAGACGCTGCTCGGCCCCGTGAATGGAAAATTCAAGTTAAAACAACTCCCAGACGGAACTGTAGATAGGAACACCGTTATCTGCAATCTCTGTAGTAAGGATTTTTTCTATAACGGGAGTTCATTATCCCTTAAATATCATCTCAACACAAAACATTTGGTAGCAAGCTCGCAGGTCCGAGCTGCCACAGCCCCTGAAGCTGGCGCTAGCAGCCAGCCACGTCAAGCCACACTCGACTGATGCATTGAATCTTGAGTTCGATGGAAATGTAATTAAATTGATCTTATAATGCACCGTATGTAACTGAAAGACTTTGAATCACTCATCTGCCATAATTTACTTGAATAAAACTATTTTGAAATACTTTCTCTGAAAAAATTTAAGCATGCGATTAATTTAGATTAATTAATCACAGAGTCTGTAAATAATTAGATAATTTTTTAGATAATCTACTTATTAGTTGTAACCAATAGCAGTGGCAAAGAATTATGATTGCGTGAGCTACGGGGGGCTAGATTGTTTATAGCAGGGGACGATACATTTTGACGAAACAAACACTTCAATATGATACAAATCAACCATTCAAATCACACAACAAGCAGCAACGGTCATCATCCCTTACGCAAATGAAAAATGTGATTTCATAGTACAGTTTTGTTCCATATAAATCAGTTCAATCTCTCCATATAATAATATCGATATATTATTGCGCCGATCACGGCCGTGGTCGCTAAGTACCGCAACGGATCCTGGGAGGGTCGGCGGCACCGAGGCAGTCGTGGTTGTGGGCTCGGCTTAGTTCAGGAGCTCGAGCAGTTGTCTTGTAGCTGAGTGATTGATGTGTCCCTGAACAAGACACTTAACCCTAACTGCTCCTGACGAGCTGGCTGTTGCATGGTTTACTCTGCCGTCGGTGTGTCAATGTGTGTATTAACCGATGTAAGTCGCTTTGGACAAAAACGTCTTCTAAATGCCTTAATTGTAAGTGTCTAATCGTAATTGTCCAAAAAGTGTTACACCTTCAGCATGCAAAAATAATTGACATAGGAATACATTTTTAGATTCAAAATTCCCTGCAGACATGCACAGATTTGAATGGTGATCTTCATGTATTGGTGTGTTGTATTTATTTGCGGGGTTTTGGACATGTTGTAGTCATTGATCCTGTTTGCTGTCATCAGGTCCTGTAGTCCATGAGGCCATTAGTCCCTTTATGTCAAGGGCGCCGCTCACATGGAGAGGTTAATAGCACATCATGTGAGCCTCCCGCCCATATGAGACGTTAGGAACATGGTCCCAACTAGGGCTGGGTATCGTGGCCACTTTCCTAAATCGATTTGATTTCGAATCATAAGGTTCTGAATCGATTAATCACGATTCGATTTAATCTGCTCTTAAATAATGAAAATGGCTCAACTGTGTTACAAAATACAAATGTGCTTTTTTTTTCTCTTCATCTTAAACAACAGGTTTTAAGTGCAAACCTGTGAATTGGACAGTTTAAACCTGAGCTGTAACCAAAACTGTCTCAAGTCTCAAAGGTGCAATTTTGAAATTAGAAAGGAATTGCAAGTGAAAGTGTACTTGAACTACGACATTCCATCACTGCAAATTGCATTAAGGCATTGTTTATTTAAGTGCAAAAAATATAATAATGGTAAAAAAAACAAAAAAAACAACAACAACAATCTCATGCCCTATGAATCGATTATGCAAAATTTTTATGAAAGTAATCAAAAATCGATTAAATCGATTTTTTTACCCAGCCCTATTCCCAACCGCCTCAAAGAACTTCGAGAAACCCATTACATGTAGTGATACAGAAACAACATGTTATACTCGCAACCAAACAATACAATGCAATAACAAACATGACCCTCATTGGTTGTTTATTAATTTGTCACTCAAGTAGACCAGGAATATTGATTATCTTAGATACAGGTGGTGCACATAACGGGGCCCCGGGGACTATTCTACATTCTGCAGCTGGATCAGGCCAGGCCCCTCAGGTGATATCTCGTCCAAGTACGCCGGGTCTGACCTGCTCCCCATGTAAGCCCGGATGGCACCTGGCGCTCCTGGAGCGTTCACCACTAAGGTGATCAGCCGATTCAGTAGCCCTCGTACGCAAGGAATACAACAGCAACGACCACAACTAAAACAGTTACTGCCACTATTCCCGCGATGAGTACTGACTGGATCAGGCCCTTCCACCTACCAAACAGGTTCTCCATCCATCCTGGGAAGGTTTCAGTAATGCCGGAGTTCTCTGCCAACTGTAATTTGAGTGACTGTATCCCTGCCAGTGGCCTGGCCACCGACCAATCCGGAGCAGTGTTGTTGGGGATAAAAGTGCAACATGTAGTCCCTATCATCCTACACACCCCTCCTTCTTCTGCCAATAACATAGCCAAGGCTAGCCTATTGTCATAGCATCTAATTGTTCTGATAGTCCCTTGACCGCATCCATGGTAAAATCGACAAACCGTTGCTGATTATAGTATATGTAATTCATCCAATCAACATTTTTGTTAATGGTGGACCACCAAAGCAGAACTGATTCAAACCCTGCCGCTATTTGATTGCATCCTGTGGCTGTTACTCCTGGCTCGGCTGGGTCTGATCCTGGGGTAGTTTGTCAGCTCCTGGCGTGTCTGCATCCGGCTCTGGAA
Organism: Gadus macrocephalus; assembly: GCF_031168955.1. Classification (NCBI taxonomy): domain Eukaryota; kingdom Metazoa; phylum Chordata; class Actinopteri; order Gadiformes; family Gadidae; genus Gadus; species Gadus macrocephalus. The sequence goes on from NC_082385.1 coordinate 33,422,383, forward strand.
CTTGTGTTTCTCTTGTTGGAATATAAACTCATACATAGCAGTTAGTTGTATTCTATTTCTAATTGCTCTATTGGAAGTCCCTTATGGGGTCCTCGAAATGTAGGCGAAGGCATGGATCGACCCATAAGCATTACATGCGGGTTAGATGAGTCATTCTGTTAGCTTGCATGTGATAACTCATTAGTGCTAGTGGTAGTGCATCTACCAAATTCAATTTAGTGTTTGCACAGATTTTGTTGATTTTTGTTTTGACCGTCCCATTCAATATTCTGAGCTAATTTCAAACCTTGGCATGACCTCTCTAGTCAAAAATTTGATTACAGTATCCACTTTGATAACATTTCTCAATACTCACTACTCTCCAACGTATCATTTAATACGCATGGCCAATGTCATGCGCAGTAAATGATAAGCAAACCTAACAACGCCGGCGGTACAACCAACTTTGAAGTCCCTAACCTCAACTATCATTGAATAAAATCAATCTATTGGGAAGGGAAATTGAAGCCAGTATATCCAAAACCAAAGGTCGATATCGTTGGGTTTACCATCAGCCGCCATGAAACCACGCTGTCCCCGAGGTTTAACAAAGCCATGTACTAAACCGAAAACATTACATGAGTCAGTATATACACCGTGAAGGTTTAAGAACCGAAAACCTGACATGCCCTGTTCCACACTTCACTTCTATCTCACCACGTGAACCCGTGATCGCCCAGAGTCACCCGGAGTCCCCCGCGAGCCCCACCGTCACCTCACCCCCGCAGGAATGATCAGTCAGTCGCGTCCCACATCCCACTGACAGCACGTTTGTGGTGGTCCTTTTAAGCCACGTCAATCAAAACTGGGGTAGAATAAAGAGCCATCCAAACTTTTTGAGCAATTATGGTCATACAATTATGGTCATACAATTATGGTCATACATCCAGCACCTCCTTTGTCAATATGAAAAATGTATCGCTTAAATGAAAAAAATCTATTAATGCTTGTGTAGTGTTCAATGTTATAATCTGTCTTGTTAGTCTTTATTCCCCATTGAAGTTCCACAAACATCTTGTGTTTTCATATTCGTTTTGAGGTGAATTTTCAGGGTAAGACAGAGGGGGGGGGGGACAGAGGGGGGAGAGGGACAGAGGGGGGGGGGACAGAGGGGGGGGACTGAGGGGGGGGGGAGAGACCGAGGGGGGAGAGGGACAGAGGGAGGGGAGGTCAAGTGACACATGCACTTGTCGGTCCGCTGCTTACCCGGTTCAACCCCTTTCCATACGTCAGGTCATGGGCGTTGCTGGACCCCTTTTACTGGGGCACCTGGCCCAGTATCGATCTGCTGAGCCCCAGTATTGATCTGCTGAGCCTCAGTATTGATCTGCTGAGCCCCAGTATTGATCTGCTGTGCCCCAGTATTGATCTGCTGTGCCCCAGTATTGATCTGCTGAGCCTCAGTATTGATCTGCTGAGCCTCAGTATTGATCTGCTGAGCCCCAGTATTGATCTGCTGAGCCCCAGTATTGATCTGCTGAGCCCCAGTATTGATCTGCTGAGCCCCAGTATTGATCTGCTGAGCCCCAGTATTGATCTGCTGAGCCTCAGTATTGATCTGCTGTGCCCCAGTATTGATCTGCTGTGCCCCAGTATTGATCTGCTGTGCCCCAGTATTGATATGCTGCGCCCCAGTATTGATCTGTTGTTCCCCAGTAAAACCAGTTTTAACCAGTGTTAGTTTTCTGATTAAAGCAGTGTGTCTTCAGGGGAACTTAAGTGGGTCGTGTTTCCCAATAGAGCGATCAAGCTGGCGCTGCAATACTGCCGCTATTCAACCCAGCACTGAACTAAACCTTGGCAGTCTGCGTGCATCGCAGCGCCATTACCACTCATCTTATCAAACACAAGACCTCAATCTCACTCTATTTGTGTTGCCATGACAGTAAAAGGTGTACCTTGGATTCAGTGTGTTAATGATGGTATAAGGTGTTTGTTTTATAGATTCCTATTCTATTCATAATCATGTAGTCAGACAGTAAGGTGGACTTTAGAGTAAAGTTAAATATTTTTTTCTTCTTAGAACTGAGTATTTTTATGGACATTTTCTGGAGTTTGCTGAATTTTTAGTTATCTGAATTCTAAATAAGTCATATTTTGAAGATCTACTGTATTGACATTTAGGTAAACTAATAAAACATTTCTAACAACAAATTTCAAATGCAAAATGAATCACAGTTCCTAACGTGTTCTGTTTATTGTGTGTGCAGCCTCAATGGCTGTGATCTGTCAGAGAGATGCTGTGAAGCTCTGGCCTCAGTTCTCAGCTCCAAGTCCTCTAGTCTGAAAAAGCTGGACCTGAGTACCAATGATCTGAAGGATTCAGGAGTGAAGCTGCTCTCTGCTGGACTGGGGAGTCCACACTGTACACTGGAAACTCTCAGGTCAGTTGTCAGCCTCTTCTTCAAACTGGTTACTCTAGCTTCCAGTAAGTGCTGCTCCTGCCTCATTTCTGTTGCTCTTTTCTCTGCTGACAAAACACTCCCTGGTTCTACACAATGTTAGAACCTGTGAAGAAACGGTCTTAGCGTACCAAACACAGCAGACTTCTCCTGACTCTAACCAAACAATATCTCATTGAGTTGTAGCTATTGAGAAAGGAGCATTTTCTTAAGATCCTGTCACATCCAAGTGAAGGCAGTTCTGCTGTCTGTGATGTCATCTCCCCACTTCCTCTTCCTGTTCTCAGACTCTCAGGGTGACACAGCTTTGTCTCCATGAAGTATCAATAAAGCTTTTACTTGTCCTCCAAATGGAATGAATACACTTTATAAATGTGTTTACTTTAGTACAAACTGCTCTCAACCAGATACAATAAATTGTGTGTGTGTGTGTGTGTGTGTGTGTGTGTGTGTGTGTGTGTGTGTGTGTGTGTGTGTGTGTGTGTGTGTGTGTGTGTGTGTGTGTGTGTGTGTGTGTGTGTGTGTGTGTGTAGCTTGTCTGGCTGCCTGGTCACACAGGAAGGCTGTTCTTCTCTGGCCTCAGCTCTGAGCTCCAACCCCTCCCATCTGAGAGAGCTAGACCTGAGCTACAATCACCCAGGAGACTCTGGAGCTGCGCTGCTCTTTGCTGGACTGGAGGATCCACTCTGGAGACTGGACACTCTCAGGTATGGAGAGGACAGCTCACCACTCAGGGACAAAGTCTCCTACAAGGATTCAAGCTGCTGCTAGATGAAGTGGTTTGAAGAGGCAGCTGTCACTCATGTTGTGTAGAACGTGATGAGACGGCAGATGATGAAGGTGAATGTTTCAACATGATGCTCTCACTTTGTTTCCCCCCCAGTGTGGAGCACGGTGGAGTGTGGAGGCTGAAACCAGCTCTAAAGAAGTGTAAGTGTCTGTTTGATTCATCACATCACACACTCACTATTGAGATGGAAAGTCCATCCACACAGCAGGAAGTGAGGTCACATCCTACTGGGAATGAAGATGATGGCTGACATCATGTATCTTACGTATATTAATACTGTCCACCATCACAGTCACCGGGCTGAGGGGGGAGGAGTGTGGGGGTGGGGGGGTGAAGGAGAGGGGGGGTGACCGGGTTAGGGGCCGGTGAGGGGGAGGGGAAGGGGTGAGAGAGAGGCTGAGGGGGGGGGGGCTGAGGGGGAGGGGGCTGAGGGGGAGGCCTAGGGGTGAGGGGGAGGGGGGGTGACGGGGCTGAGGGGGAGGACTAGGGGTGAGGAGGAGGGGGGGGTGGGGGGGACCGGCTGAGGGGGGGCTGAGGGTGAGGACTAGGGGTGAGGGGGAGGGGGGGTGAAGGGGCTGAGGGGGGGTGAAGGGGCTGAGGGGGAGGGGGGTGAAGGGGCTGAGGGGGGGTGAAGGGGCTGAGGGGGGGATGAGAGGGAGGGGGCTGAGGGGGGGATGAGAGGGAGGGGGCTGAGGGGGGGATGAGAGGGAGGGGGCTGAGGGGGGGATGAGAGGGAGGGGGCTGAGGGGGGGATGAGAGGGAGGGGGCTGAGGGGGAGGGGGGGGCTGATGGGGAGGGGGCTGAAGAAGAAGAGAGAGCGATCACAAAAAGAAAGAGAATAAAAAGAAGAAGAGCAGCCTGGATCCAAGGAGAGATGTTTGTTGTTGATGTTTTCATAATATTGTTGTTGATGTTTTCATAACGTTATTGTTGAGGTGTGTGTATCTATGTATGTGTACATATGTATATGTATGTATGTGTTCATATCTATGTATATGTACACAGAGCGCAGGAGAACAGTACTAGTGATGATGATGATGATGATGATGAAGAGCGGTTCAGCAGCTCATCATGTCTGGTTCTCCCTCAGATGCCTGTGACCTCACACTGGACCCCAACACGGCCCACGGAGGACTCTCTCTGTCTGAGGACAACAGGAAGGTGACGTGGGTTGGAGAGGTCCAGTCGTATCCGGATCACCCAGACAGATTTGACTCCGTGCCCCAGGTGTTGGGTAGAGAGGCTCTGACTGGCCGCTGTTACTGGGAGGTAGAGAGGGAAGGAGGGGCTGTTATAGGAGTGACATACAGAGGAATCACAAGGAGAGGAGGGGGTGCTGACAGCGGGCTTGGACTGAACAACAAGTCCTGGGGTCTTTATTGTACTGATGGTCGTTACTCTGCCCGGTACAACGGTACACAGACAGACCTCCCTCTCCCCCCCGCTGGCTCCACCAGAGTAGGAGTGTATCTGGACCGGCCTGCTGGCTCTCTGTCCTTCTACAGAGTGTCCCCAGGTGGAGGAGGGTCCTCAGACACACTGACACACATCCACACCTTCTGGTCCTCCTTCACCCAGGAGGACCTCCTCCCGGGGGTGATGGTATGGAGAGGGGGGGCGTCTCTGTGTCGGTTATAGACACACACAGGACCTCCTCCCGGGGGTCCTCAGTGTCTCTGTGTCGGTTGTAGAAAAAAAAAAGGACGTCTCCTCGTCGGCCTGAGCACGGCCCCTGACACACACACACACACACACACACACACACACACACACACACACACACACACACACACACACACACACACACACACACACACACAGCCCCCCCCCCAGAGCCCAGGGAGGAGGTCCTGTGTGTCTATAACTTACCTGTACCTTACGGCTCAGCGTCCTCCTCCCGGGGGCTCTGGGGGGGGGGGGGCCTCAGCTGTGTGTGTGTGTGTGTGTGTGTGTGTGTGTGTGTGTGTGTGTGTGTGTGTGTGTGTGTGTGTGTGTGTGTGTGTGTGTGTGTGTGTGTGTGTGTGTGTGTGTGTGTGCGTTATTCGATTGCCTGGTAGCCATGGTTACTAATATTCACACTGGTTTCAATAATACATTTGATAGTATTTCCCATCGTTGCTGAGCAAGAGTTTCGTTCTAAAGTTCAGTGATTGAAACCAATAAAAGCCCGGGCTATGGAAGTGTCACGGTACCACTGTCATGCACCTACCCGATGTCAAGTGGACCGGGTTGAATTCACTGCGGGTCTCTCTTCTTATATCCATCTCACCAAAGATATTGTATTACTGTCCTTCTCAACACTCTCTGATCTCACTAAAAGGCTGGCAGCACAACACAGCAATAACGATGACATGCGCCGTGCGTAGAGAAGAAAGAATACCCACGTTGAGTTTGCAACATTTGGCAAAAAATGATTCTAAATCTGCCCATATATGGACACGCCAGAATTGTTGCATCTGTGGCTGCTGGTAATTTAATCACAAAGAAGTATACTCTACGGGGCTATTTTCATCATTATTATTATTATTAATATTTTTTTAGACGGCACAGCGATCCGGGGCTATTCCCAAAGATCCGGGGCTATAGCCTCGAATGCTGGAATGCTGTAGCCTCGGATGGGTTCTTCAATCTGATTGGTAGTCACACTGGAGATTAGTTTACCCCCCCTTTTCGGGGATAATGTTCCCCGTTTTGATCTCGGACGTTTGGTTCACTTTTTTATCCACACCTTGTGTCCTCAGCGTCTCTGTAAATTATAGTCTCTCACGCTCTTGCTCTCGCTCTGAGTCTGATGACACACGTGAACACAAACATGCACATGTGAACACACACACAGGCGTATATTACCACGCACACACATGCAAGCGCACACACGCATATATGAATTAACATAAAGACACACACATATAAACATACCATACTATATAGGAACCCAAACACGCAGGCACACAAACACGTGTATGTGAACACAAACAAACACGTATATATGAACACACACAAGTGCGTACATATTATAAACACTCAAATATACACGCAGACACACACATGCAAACGCGCGCACACATGCACACGCCGCACGCGCATCTATGAACACACACTTACTCAAGTTATGAACACACACACTTACTCACATATGAACACAGACACGCACAGACTACACACACATGTATATATAAACACACACACACACACACTGTGTTTTGATGATTTATATTCATGTACTCAACTATAATCCAAATGCTACATTTTCTGGGGCTTCTTAAAGTTGATCTTGATTAACCATGAAAGGAAGAGATTTTTTAAATCTTTACAAAGACTATATTTCTAATGTTTCTGATTGATTGGTGGTAAATTGTAACATTTTTATACTACAATATTGTGTCTATTTTCAGACGTTAACAGTTTCATACTGCGGGGCTCTGATATCAGTTTATATTTTGATATGCCTCACACGATGTAAAGCAGATTTTAGATTATATTCGTAATGCAAGCGGTCGAAAAGCTATAGATCATGTTGTGATCACTTTAAACTGAGTATTGATTCCTTGTGTTCTGTGGGGAAAAACACAGCAGCAGAACACACCTGTTTATGATTAGTAATGTCTGTCTGCTGCTTCTATTGATTGAGTCCTTGTGTTTATTGTGTTCATGTAAGGGACTGTTCTTCTATTGTTTGAGTCCTTGTGTTTATTGTGTTCGTGTAAGGGACTGTTCTTCTATTGTTTGAGTCCTTGTGTTTATTGTGTTCATGTAAGGGACTGTTCTTCTATTGTTTGAGTCCTTGTGTTTATTGTGTTCATGTAAGGGTCTGTTCTTCTGTTGTCCTGGTTAATAAAGCATAATGGTGATAAACAACTCAGAGGATCCTCTGAATGTTCTCTTGTGTTCAGCAGAGGATCAGTTTACACTTTAAGGTCGGGGGTTCACTGAATAAAAAGCACAACAGAGGCTTCGTCTACACAACATTAATAATCAGGATACCAGCAAGTGCATTTCCACCTCAGACTCATACGCCCGATGAGGGACGGAGTATGGAGAGAGTTCTAGAAGCGGGCCGACAGGAAACAGCCCAGCTACTGGCGTCTCTCCAGAGACGAGCCTTGCAGGCTGGTTGATGCACCACCTCCCCGTCTAACAGGACCCTGAGCCTCCATGTTGAAACACACAGAGGTGTGTGTTTGAGGCGCTGAGCTGCAGAGGAGGAACCTCTCCTTCTCTGGCTGCGTGGGAGGGGGCAGTAGGATGGAGGCGTCTGATAAATGAGTCGATAGTAAGATGTGAGGCCGTTTATCAAAGCCATGCTGCAGTCCTGTTATTGCGTGGGGAGCCACTAGGCGGCGGTGAATCCACCTCGGTGGGGTTCACCTTCTGACCAACAGGACCGGGGGGAAGGAGTCTGTGGCCGTTTCTCAATTCGCGTACTTGTGCGTGCTCGTGTGCTCGTGGACTCGTGAAACGTCATCAGTCGTTGCCCGAGCACTGTTCCAATTCGAAGCACGCATCAAGCGAGTACTGTCGTAAAACCCGGAAGTGTTCTTGATGCGTGCTCGATCTCGCCGTTTCACCGAGCATGCATCGGAGGTGGCTCGTGTGTGCTTGCAACCGCTATAAATCCCAGGATGCATTTCGCACTCGCAGCAGTACGATGGCGGACAATATGGAGAAGACGCACAAGCACAACTGTAGCTTAAGTTACTCTTAACTTATATATATATTTATATAATATATAATAATAATAATAATATAAGATAATATATAAATATATATAGATAGATAAAGTCGTGTGTGTATAGCTTATAGAGTGGCAAAGTCACGCCCCTTCCGGTAGGGCTCATGGGACCTATGAGATCGAAAAATATGAATGGGTGCCAATGGAGAGAAAATAATTATTTTCTGGTCCCGGTCTTTATATGCCCTGGATTACACATATGTTGTTTGTGGATTTAAAGGATAATTTTTCATGCAAAGAGTTCGACCGTTTATTGTGCAATTGTTCAGATAAAGGCTGTAGAGAAAACACAACGAGAAAGACTACACTGCTCGTATGTGACGTCATGCTCCCTGCGACTGGCGTGGAGAAGACCGACAATCTTCCCATCGGCATAACTGAAACTCTGCACGTGCCCCGACTTATAATGGTTTTCACCTCTTTCGATGCTTTTATCCTCCCCTTGGAAAAAGCGGTGAAGTGGGGCAGAGAGATCGCCATCTCTGTGCCGAGTTCCAAGGGCGGGTGTGGTGACGTATATCATATGCGTCGAGAGCAGCGAAGAGCTGTAGTTCACAAAGCGGCCTCACATAAAACCTAAAATTATCAAACTTCTTCACCAACATTTTTAGTTTTCTTTGCATGAAAAATTATCATTTAAATCCACAAACAACATATGTGTAATCCAGTGCATATAAAGACTGGGACCAGAAAATAATTATTTTCTCTCCATTGACACCCATTCATATTTTTCGATCTCATAGGTCCCATGAGCCCTACCGGAAGGGGCGTAAATTCGCCACTCTATACACATGACAGGTCAGACAGGATACGCATATCTTTTCAATTTTTATTCATTCAGAATATTTACATACTATTTGAAAATGAAAGAGGCTGGGATTTTGTTTTATATCATTTGTTTATATTGTTCAGTAGTATATGCCTAAATGAGGCCGTAGCACAGTTAACGGACGAGCAGAGGTGGTGACGTCATCGAGTCCGCTGCTGTTCCAATTGCAGGTACGTACTCGCGTGCTCGCAAGTCTGTGCTTGAAGTACAGACTTGCCAAGTACGTGCTTGCAAGTCATCGAGTCCGCAGCACGCGTGCTAGGAATTGAGAAACGGCCAATAACCAAGTCTCACTCAAGGAGAAGTATCGCGGGAGTTAAGGAAGAGAACGGTGGAAACGTGAATGAGAGCTGGAGAGAAGAGAGTTTGTTTGTTGGACTACAGAAAGCGTAGCTTAGTGTTGTATTCAAGATTTCGATGAAGGAGAGAGGAGATATTAATGACCATAGGGAAATGACCTGCAACAATGAGACTTCCGAGCAAGAGTATTCCTTGAGCGAGACTTGGTTCGACACAATAAAAAACAGACCGGATCAAGCAAAAGGAAAAATCTAAACGTTTTTATTCTCTGTAGAGCATATTTTAATGTTGATAGACAGTGATAACAATCTGAGCATGTCAGTTGAAAAAAACAAGCACTTATAGAGGCCATACATTGACGGGCTCTATATTGCCCAAAAGGATTACACTTCAGCCCTTTCGCTGATTACAGCTGCAGCATAATCTGTCAATACATATTCGTGACTCTGAGTCCCTCACCATCTTCCAGTCCCGCCTCAAGACTCATCTCTTCTCCTCTGCCCACCCCTAGATCACTCACTATCCCTAGCCCCATCAACTCAGACTTTTTTTCTTGTTTATCTATTTTTGTGCCCCTATGTAAAGCGCTTTGAGTGTGTGAAAAGCGATATATCAATTTAATCTATTATTATTATTATTGTTAATACTGGAATAATCTCCAAATAATTTTCTGCACTGGTCCGTAGACCCAAAATGATCGTAAAATGGAAAAAAGCTGGTTTCCCTTTAACAGGGTAAGGGGAAATTTAATAAGATATGCTTAATA
>NC_082385.1:33437237-33512237 GCF_031168955.1 Gadus macrocephalus
CAGCTTGCCTTTGGCATATACTGATCAAAACAGGACGATACAAAAAAAAAGCCTATAGTGCCATTAAACGATGAACATACAAACATACTGCCTTGAACATAGCAGTCAGGCTACTGCTTCTTTGTTTTGAGCCAAAGAAAAAACTTTTTTAAATTAAAACATTTGTGTTAATCGCGTGACAAAAGATAATTAACGCCGTTAAAATTTGTTTGCGTTGACGCCTTTAATAACGTGTTTAACTGACAGTAATAGTATTTCGAAATATGAATGATACCATTGATGAGGATGTTGTGGATAGTAACAATATTAGCATCAAGATACTATTTATTCTCCAGGCATACTGTACGGAATTGTATTCCTCGTTGATCTTATCATCCCCTTGTTTTCTGTTTTAGTTTACATTGTGGGGAATATTGTCTCCTTGTTTGTATAGATTTGCTCACATGGAATCATGACAACTGTTGTTGACATCGAACTTTGTGCCTTTCCAGAAAGTTCTGACGGGGCTGCAGGCTGAGAACCACCAGAGACTTCAGGAGAGAGAGAGGGAGTTGAAGGAGATGACCAGAATGATGGAGATCATGAAGGTATAGCGCGCTGCGTAGCAGACTGTTTATTATGTCATAGCACATAATACTGTTTATTATGGTGTTGCATAACACATGGTTTGTTATGGTATAGCTTAGAATAGTTACGTTTATTATGGTATTGCATAACATATGGTTTGTTATGGTATAGCTTAGAATAGTTACGTTTATTATGGTATTGCATAACATATGGTTTGTTATGGTATAGCTTAGAATAGTTACGTTTATTATGGTATTGCATAACATATGGTTTGTTATGGTATAGCTTAGAATAGTTACGTTTATTATGGTATTGCATAACATATGGTTTGTTATGGTATAGCTTAGAATAGTTACGTTTATTATGGTATTGCATAACATATGGTTTGTTATGGTATAGCTTAGAATAGTTACGTTTATTATGGTATTGCATAGCATATGGTTTGTTATGGTATAGCTTAGAATAGTTACGTTTATTATGGTATTGCATAGCATATGGTTTGTTATGGTATAGCTTAGAATAGTTACGTTTATTATGGTATTGCATAGCATATGGTTTGTTATGGTATAGCTTAGAATAGTTACGTTTATTATGGTATTGCATAGCATATGGTTTGCTATGGTATAGCTTAGAATAGTTACGTTTATTATGGTATTGCATAGCATATGGTTTGTTATGGTATAGCTTAGAATAGTTACGTTTATTATGGTATTGCATAGCATATGGTTCGTTATGGTATAGCACAATCGACTTCATTATGGAAAAGCAGAGCAGCAAAAGGCTTATTATTGTATATGAGGCATTAAGCTCATAATAATTAAGTGCAGTGTATTACAATAAAAGTATGAACTAAATAACAATGCGTGAATAAAATTAAATCGTATTTCTATAGCCCTTAATCACCGGTACAGTCTCAGAGGGCTTAACAGGCCGTATATTTATGAAGCCCCCCCCTGACCCTAGCCCCCCAGAGGGCAAGAAAAAACTCCCTTAGTTAGCAAGGAAGAAATCTTGATCCTTTCAGGGATGATCAGGAACACAATGGGTGCCATAAATGACATGAATCCATAAATCCATGCATGCATACAAACATACATACAGGCAAAATAATTTTGTATCTAAACTGAATGGCACTTACTGACACAAAGGGCACCGCACACTCGCTAACACCTTTATGAACCCCCACCTCGTCCCCCGTAGCACTCGGCGGAGCGCGTGCGCACCGACGCGGAGCTGGTGCTCTCGGAGCTGCGCTGCTCGGTGGAGCGGCTGCAGACGCTGGTGGAGGCCATGCTGGAGCGGGCAGAGCTGGACAAGATGGCGGAGGCCCGCGAGGTGGCCGACAGCCTGGCGGCTGAGGTCAAGGAGCGCAAGAGGCGCGAGGAGGAGATGAAGGATCTGGTGCGCTGCGAGGACCACATCCACTACCTCCAGGTAACGGGTAGGGTGCTTTGTGGGGACCTCACACACTTCCTCCAGGTAGAGGGAATGTGCTTTATGGGGACCTTGTCCACTATCTCCAGGTAAAGGGGATGTGCTTTATGGGGACCTCGTCCACTACCTCCAGGTAAAGGGTTAGGGTGCTTTGTGGGGACCTCACACACTTCCTCCAGGTAGAGGGAATGTGCTTTATGGGGACCTTGTCCACTATCTCCAGGTAAAGGGGATGTGCTTTATGGGGACCTCGTCCACTACCTCCAGGTAAAGGGTTAGGGTGCTTTGTGGGGACCTCACACACTTCCTCCAGGTAGAGGGAATGTGCTTTATGGGGACCTCGTCCACTACCTCCAGGTGAAGAGAATGTGCTTTATGGGGACCACATGCACTACCTTCAGGTGAAGAGAATGTGCTTTATGGGGACCACATGCACTACCTTCAGGTGAAGGGAGTGTGCTTTATGGGGACGACGTCCACTACCTCCAGGTGGAGGGAGTGTGCTTTATGGGGACCACGTCCACTACCTCCAGGTGAAGGGTTAGGGTTTAGTTTGATAGGAGAGTGGTCAGGGTTACATCTCTCGCTCTCCGTGCTCTGCAGTACTCTCTGCCATGACGTGTGTAACGTTGCTTCACGCGTCCCCCAGACGTGTGAGGAGCTGGCCAGCCCTCTGGAGCTGGAGGAGCTGCCGGGCGTGCTGGTGAACCTGGAGGCCTCCTTCGACCCGGCGCGAGAGGCCATCCTGGACCTCAGGGAGCACGTGGAGGACCTGTGCAACGCTGAGCTGGGGAAGATAACCAAGAAAGGTGGGTAGCACGCGCACGCACGCACACACGCACGCACGCACGCACGCACGCACGCACGCACGCACGCACGCGCACACACAGAGACGCAACAAGAATGCAGGGACACACACACACACACACACACACACACACACACACACACACACCAAGCATGCAGGCACACACACACACACACACACACACACACACACACACACACACACACACACACACACACACGCACGCACAGACACACCAAGCATGCAGGCACACACACGCACACACACACACACACACACACACAGACAGACACACCAAGCATGCAGGCACACACACACACACACACACAGACACACACACAAACACATAACCATTATATTGAACGAATCCATCTCAAGTGACACGTTATTAGCGAGTTCTTTGATCTGTGGTTTTAATTGCGGCCTAACTTGTATCGTATACATTCTTCCTTTCAGTGAACGAAACAAGCCTGTTCACGCTAGAGGGAAGCAACTGTGAGTTCCTGAGGATTATTTGACTTTACGCAGAATAACACACGTTCATGTTGGTTGCATTGCTGTTGTGGTGTGATACAAAGTTGTGGATTGACGCCAACCCATTGTCCCTTTCTCCCCTAGCTAACCGCGGTGCAAAAGGAGGCTTTCTCAGATGTGAGTATTTGGTTTCACATGCATTAAAGAGTTCATGCAAAAAAACACACCCACGCACACACATATTTTAAATTGCCGCACACAAAGCATAACACAGGTTATCGTTGTGTTTGATCAGTTTAAATTAATGCTATGTGGAGTCAGCTGGCACCTTTCTTACTCATTCATCGATAAACTAAACCCCTTAATTAACTTTGGTATTTATAAAGTAACATTTTCTAACCACTATGTGTGTTGAAAGCATCTTGACCACTTTCTGTGGTCAACGCTGTGGTTCTGTGTGAGACTTCATTTCCTTGGCCTGGGGCAACAGCCAAAGTGCCATCACCCTAGACCCAGGAAATGGAGTCTCTCATTCGTCCATTCATTCATTCAACTCTTCCCTCGTCTCCTTCCCAGTGTTCTCAGGTCTGGGCGCCCGCACTGCGACCAGTCGTCCAACAGGTTTGGTCACTCTTCGTTTCTATAATCACGCCACTAACTGCTGCACTGTCGTTAGCTTCTAGCTTCGCTGCGTAGTGTTTATCTTGTACTAAACGAATAGACATTCTTCCACATGTTTTCCCGCCGCTCGTCCCTCAGCGACCTCCCCGAGCGTGGCGGTAGGGGTCCGGACGCCGGACAGGAGAGGAATTGGTGGGCGGACATTTTGAACTCCAAAAAATGAAACTTGAGTTAGCTGCAGAGCTGAAAGTTGTGTCTCAATATCATGAGGATTAGAATTAATAGTTGTGTTTACTTTGCGTGCATTAACATATCAGTTTTTTTGTTTATCCTAGGATTAGATGTGAGGGGTAGAGACCCACCACGAGGTAACACATCTGTCTGTCTGTCTGTCTGTCTGTCTGTCTGTCTGTCTGTCTGTCTGTCTGTCTGTCTGTCTGTCTGTCTGTCTGTCTGTCTGTCTGTCTGTCTGTCTGCCTGCCTGCCTGCCTGTCTGTCTGTCTGTCTGTCTGCCTGCCTGCCTGTCTGTCTGTCTGTCTGTCTGTCTGTCTGCCTGCCTGCCTGCCTGTCTGTCTGTCTGTCTGTCTGTCTGTCTGTCTGTCTGTCTGTCTGTCTGCCTGCCTGCCTGCCTGCCTGTCTGTCTGTCTGTCTGTCTGTCTGTCTGTCTGTCTGTCTGTGTCTCAGAGGAGAAGCTCTGAACATCACACCATGCAAACGTACTCATATCTCTACATATACCTTCACTCAAACTCAAATTAATTCATTCAAAAATGAAAATAATCCCTCACTCATTCAGTCTCTCGCTCACTCATTCACTCCCTGTGTGTTTCCCTTTGTCTCCAGGAAGCTCCCCCAGGCCCCAGGACGGACTGAGAAGAGAGAACCGGGGATTAGAAGCAGGTAAAATAGACGCACACACGGGCCAATGAATTCTGGAATCACGAGCCCCGCCTCGACGTCACGCCATTGGTCGAAACACCTCTATACCGACTGTGGTCAGAAACCAAAAAACAAGTGTCAATCAATCGAAAATGGTCTTTAGAGGTTTTTTGCGGTACCTTCGTCCCCTGCATGGCTCTGTTCCAGCTGCTCCTTGAGCCAGATTCATTTAGCAGACAAGTCAGGATGTCTTGCTCAAGGGCGCCACAGGTAAGGCAGCCGACAACAGGGGATCAAACCCAGTACCATGTGACCAGGGACTCAAACACCCAAGCCACTACACAGACCTCATCCTGCGCTGAACTAACAAACCATGTCGTCTCTTCTCGTCCCCCCCCCCCCTCCCCTCCAGCGAGGGAGAGCAACAGCAGGCGGCCCAGCCCCCGGTCGAGCCCGACTCTGAGCCGCCGTGAGTCCGAGTCCGAGTGGAACGGCCCCCGTCAGACCCAACCGTCGCCCCCGGCCCAACCGGACCCCCCACGCCCGACCGCCGCCGCCGCCGTCACCCCAGCTCCCGTCCCGGCCCCCGTCCGAGCAGCCAGCCCGGCCCAGGCCATCGCTGGATGTACGGTGCCGAGTCTTTCACTGCTTGATGTCGTGTTTTATTGACGTCGTTTTGACGTTAAGCGGGAGGATGTTTCAACGTGGTCGATTTTGGCTGATGGTTCAGTGCGTTCTCAGTGGTAGCTCGTTGTTTTTTCCTGCACCGATTCCTCAATGTTAGTTCAGTGATTGATTATTTTGAGGTTATGATTGTTCATATCAATTCAGTGATTTCTGATGGCAGTTCAGTGATTTCTGTATGCTTAGTCAATGCTTTCAGATGGAGTTCAGAGATTTTTTTCTAAGAGTTCACTGATGGATAAGATAGTTCACTGACTATTATGCAAGTTCACCAATTGTGATTTCAATGGTTTATGTTTATTATAAGGTTTTGGCTTGTAAGTTCAGTGATTTCTTGATGTGAGCACGGTGGGTTACATTTTAGTTAACCGATTTCTGATATTAGTCTGAAAAGTTAATTCAAATTGGTCTCCTGTGCCTCTGGTCGCGGTCAAAAGGTAACCTGTGCTCTAGTCGAGCCCAAGGTGGAATATATAAAAGTAAGTACTACCCTGTCCTTTTTTGTCATTCTTTGTCTCCTTCCCCTTTGGTCTAGCCTTCAGCCGGATGTCCTCCATCAGCAGCCTCTTCCGCTCCCATCGCCGTGGCACCGCCCAGGCCACCCCTATGCCGGACGCGACCCCTCCAGCCAGCGGTCGCAGCGGTCCGTCGATCAGAGGCGGGAACCCATGTGAGACCTGGCCTCTAAACTACCGCAGTATATGAAGACAATCCACTTAAAACTGTGTTCACGTTTGATGTTAGCCAACTGATAGTCCAGCAGGAAGTACATACAAATGACACGTGTTCAGTAGCCAGCAGCCAATTGGCTGTCTGTTCTCTTTTTTGAATTGACAGCCATGTTTAGTGGCCAGCAGATTTAGTTAAAATGACCCAAGGCATATCTCTGAGGCATCTCAACAACACAGGCAAACCAGAACTTACTTAGTGTCAGTTATGTTTTACGTTGGACTGGCTACAAGATGTTATAGGTTTTATTCAGATAGTTTGAGCGTAACGCGAAGATGACATCATGACGTCAAAAAATCCCATTTTATTTTTATTTGGCAGACTATTCCATGTAGTCCGTTTTAAATGGCATTGTATGACAGTGTGGATATTTGTTACTGTGCTTAACTGTTTGTCCTTGCCTCTTCTTCACAGGGGGAATAGGCACTCTGTCTGAAACGCCGACAGAAGGTGAATTTTATTCTTCACGTGTTCTATGTGGTTCTGAACGCACCCCAAGCTCTGGGTGATTGTTGATGTGTTCCCTGTTATCAGTATACAAGTGGTTAAAAGGTTAGTTAATGTTAATGAACCACCCAAAAGGTAATTTTAGAAATTGACCGTGTACAGATAAACGTATTTCTGTCGGTTAGTGAATATTTCTTGTTTCATGACGTGCGTATGAAGCACATATAATGCACGATTCAATTTTTCCTTTCTCTCTTCCCTTTCTAAGTTAACCCCGGCCTCTTCTTGGATTCACCCTCCCCAGACTTCATGCCGAACGACGCCCAAGTGTTCCCAGCATGTAAGCCTCAATTCTTCTTCATTCTTGCGTTCTTAGTTATAATTTCACCCAATATAGAGCGACTCAATTGGACAACCCCATCCTAGGCAGTTAAAGGCACCCAGTGCAACTTTCGAGGCTTAAAAATAAACATTAAATTTCTAGTCTTTTTTACACGTAGTAAGTTTCAATAACTCCATACCATTACATACCGACATTTAAGCAGCAAAGATGAGACGTCGTTGTGTGGTGAGAACTGATACAAAATCGATAACAACAACAATGCCGCCATATTCTTTATTTTTTGTAACCTACAATAAATAAAGCAGGCTTCCAGTCAATGGAAAAATGGCTTCTCCCCACCGGCGATTGTTGTTGTTTACGATTTTCTATCAGTTCTCACCACACAACGACGTCTCATCTTTGCTCCTTGAATGTCGATATGTAATGGTATGGAGTTATTGAAACTTACTACGTGTAAAAAAGACTAGAAATTGAATGTTTATTTTTCATTGAATGTTTACATAAAGTTGCACTGGGTGCCTTTAAAGGAAATGGGTTGTAATTCTCCTTCCGGACCACAACGGGGCGCATCTGCTGTGTTTCCCCTCCAGGAAGCGCCGTTTGAGTTGTCAATGTGTTCATGTGGGTTAAGACCGTGGATGTCTTATAATAAGGTTTGGACAATGTGCTACTGTTTCTCCCAGCGACTAATAGGTTCGACGAGATGGACACTCTAGTGTGTGTGTGTGTGTGTGTGTGTGTGTGTGTGTGTGTGTGTGTGTGTGTGTGTGTGTGTGTGTGTGTGTGTGTGTGTGTGTGTGTGTGTGTGTGTGTGTGTGTGTGAGTGATCTTGAAATGTCCACAGTTGATCGATGTATTTATTTTCCCCATATCCTCTATTATCCATGACGTCTTGAAAACATACAAATCACCTGGGGTAGGTGTTTGGGGGGGGATGTTGTTCCCATGGTAACGGACATGGTTCCCATGGTTGCTCCTCTCCACGACAGTGAGGGAGATCAACCTGGACAGCATCCAGGCACCTGAACCCAGAGGCAGAGAGGAGTTCCTTCAGTGTAAGCACACACACACACACACACACACACACACACACACACACACACACACACACAATTGTATACATTGTTATAGTGGGCGGGGGGGGGGGTTTATAAAACCCAGTCACTTTAAAAAGCACAGAGACACAACATCCAATCTAAGCTCCTCCCCCTAGACGCCGTCCAGCTGACCCTCGACCCCGACACGGCGCACCGGCGGCTGGCGCTCTCCGACGGCGACACCAAGGCCACCCTGCAGGCGGCCGCCGCGCCCGGCGCCGCCGACGCGCCGCAGCGCTTCGACGGCTGGACCCAGGCGCTGAGCCGCGGCCCGCTGGGCGGCGGCGGGCGCAGCTACTGGGAGGTGGAGTGGCGGGGGCGGGGCTCCTCGGTGGGCGTGGCCTACGGCTCGCTGGCCCGCAAGGGCGGCGACGGCCAGGCCGGCCTGGGCTACAACGCGCGGTCCTGGAGCCTGGAGCTGTCGGACACGCGCTGCGTGGCCATGCACGACAACGAGAGGCGGGACATCGCCGTGGGCTACTCGCCGCGCGTGGGCGTGTTCCTGGACACGGCGGCGGGCACGCTGGGCTTCTACAGCGTGGCCGACGGCATGAGCCACCTGCACACCTTCCGCGCCAACTTCACCCGGCCGCTGTACGCCGCGGTCGGGGTGGGCGTGGGCGTGGGCGTGGGGATGGACTTCGCCCTGGGACAGTTCAGCAGCAGCGCGGACAGCGTCAAGCTCTGTCCCATGTGAGGACGCGAGGTGATGGGGGGGGGGGGGGGGATGCACGCCGGGAGGCTCTGGACACGGGGGGGGCTTGCGGAAAAGAAGTGTGACGTTGGGGTGTGAGGGGATGAGTTAAGGCTCTGTTGTGGTTCCACGGCGACCCGACGCAACGACCACGCAGACGCTTCGACGCAGTCGTGAAGCGCTTTTGGTCCAGCGTCGGGTTTCAGTGAGGGGACCGATCACAGCCCTTGCTGCTGCGACGCCGAAAAACGGAAGGTGACAATTTTTTGGTAGGCGCGCGTCAGGCCCTTGCGTCAGACCCAAGGAGGGTCCGCAAGGACGTAACGGGTCCGTAAACCCACCTGCGTTGCGTCGACGTGGAACCGTAACTGAGCCTTTAAGCCCCGCCTCTTGGGCGAAAACTGTTTATTTTCTGATCATCGTGCAACAAATTTAAAGCAGGTACCTTTTTTGTTCAACGAACATTCCAATAGCATATCTTTAAAACCTCTACTTCTTCTAAAACTAATGAAAATTTGATGTCGTCAAGAAGTCAGTTCTTCTCCGATTCTCACTTTCCTTTCTGATTATTATTTTTTCTGTTTAACGTCACATTCATATCTTCACATGCGAGGAGCAACAACATCAGAACAAACAAACGAGTCACTGCCATTCATTTCCATGGATTTATTTTATAAAAAAAGAGGCAACCGAACGACAGGACGTAGGCAGGGTGACGTCACCAGGCGGTTCATACCACCACAACAAACAAACAAACAAAAACAGAAGACAGAGGTCCGTGTGTGGATTCGACCACGAAGGTTCTGCGAGGAAAAAACAAAGCTGTGTGTGTGTGTGTGTGTGTGTGTGTGTGTGTGTGTGTGTGTGTGTGTGTGTGTGTGTGTGTGTGTGTGTGTGTGTGTGTGTGTGTGTGTGTGGGGGGGGGGTCCACCTGGCATGGGTTTCTACATGTGTGTGGGGGGGTCTAACTGAGAAGTCACACCTCACATGGCATTTGTCAAGGATCAAATAAAATAATGTTTTCTTAAAGGACAGAGTTTCCTGTGTTCTCATCAAGGAGGAGAACGCATGAGGGGATCTCTGCTCCCTCGTGCCCGGGATACCCCCGGCACAAAGGTCAACGTTGGCTAACGCTAGGAACAAGTAGAGCGGCTAGACGATGCAAGGAATAGGAGACGGAGCTTACACGATGAAGGGGGAACAACATGATAGATGTTTCCATCCTACATCATGTGTGGAGCAGAGCTGATCCCAGCCTTTCTGTCACCTGTGCCACGGTGTAAGAAGTCCTCGCAGTAGGCAGTGTGTCGGACTGCAGCTGGCGCAGCTCTTGGGGCGGCGCGGGTTGGTCTCCCCTTCAGGGGACTGCACCTTGCGGACCTCTGGAGGAACGCAGGCTGACTTCCATCCATTGGATCATTGTGTGTTATGGTTTATTGTTTGTTGTGTTATTGTTTGTATGTTATTGTACCGTTATTACCCAAATATCTGAACATAATTGTTATAAGTTAGAATAAAGTAAAAAATAAAGAATAAAGATTCTGAAACCCTAAACCCTCTGAATACTGAGTGACATCACGTTACCATGGTTGTAAACTGTGCTGGTTTGATGAGACTCAAGGTGTGTGTTGTTGAATACCTGCCTGTAAAGGGTGCAGCAAGAATCCAACCCAACCAGATAATCACGGAAGAGAAGTGAAGGTAGAAAATAACCCTGCTATTATAGAAACATTAACATCATAAATGATGACACTACATAGACTATACTGTTCACTGTTTGTTTCATTCATAACCTTTAATTCAATAACCTTTACAGTAGCAGTCAAGTGTCTTCTGAATAATGAATGACATGTAACAATATTGGTTTCCTAATTTTAAATAAAAAACGTACACTTGACAGACTTCCAGCTCCGTCTGATGAAATGAGGTCACAGCAACATGACTGGGAGTTCAAAAACACCATGGAGGTATTCATGTGTGATGTTGACATCATGGTTGAAAAAAATATTTCTGCACCAACAGTAGCAGGTGACCCTGACACTATCATGAGAATATCTCATCCAGATAGAATAACGTGTGTGTGTGTGTGTGTGTGTGTGTGTGTGTGTGTGTGTGTGTGTGTGTGTGTGTGTGTGTGTGTGTGTGTGTGTGTGTGTGTGTGTCTTGGCCCTTATCTGAATACCTGCCAGAAAAAAACAGAAGAAGAATCCAACCCAAGAAGATTCCATTGAGACTCATTCAAGAGAAACAAATAAAGAAAATCAACCTGCTGTTATAGAATCACAGGCCAGTACTACATGCTAACCCTTACTGAGTACTCTGAATACTCTACACTCTAGAGTATTCTGCACTCTGAGTATCTTGTACTCTGAGGACACTCTACTCAGTACACTGCTCTTCTGAAAAGGGAAATCATCCATCTATTGTATAGATTATCTGTGGAGAAGCAGCTGACTCAGTGAGTGTCTCTACATGCTGGTTGAAACATCAAGTCTCTAGGTTTGTCTCTGAGCTTCCACGCATCACAGCTCTCTGTCCAACGTTCATTTTTTTAAGAAAGTTATTATTCTTTGACCAGCCACCGTAGCGTGTTAGTCTGGGAGGAGCATGAACCGGTCCAACTGGTTGGTTCATCATTTCCTTGTTGTGAGTCGGACGGTTTGGTGTGGCTCACTTCATCACAGCAGGAAGACGACTAAGGTACTGTAGTCCACTCTGATCCTTGATAGATCATAAATATGAATAACTTTGATTCGTATTAATAGGGTGATGGTTAAAATGATAGTAAATGTATAGATGCATTGCTATTCGTCAAAATTGCAAAAAAATAATTTTGAAGATTCCAGGTCTGTAGAATGTTACTTCTTAGACTGTGGGCATTGGGGATCGAAACCAGAACCTTCCAGCTTGGAGTCAAGCGTCAGGTTGACGAATGATGTTTCCTCTGACATAGGATTTGTTCTAAATCACAAATGTCCTGTGGTGACTTTGAGGGTACTTAGGGCAGAATGGAGAGTTGTTATATTTGTAGTGCGGTATTATAATAATAATAATAATAATAAATTATCCGTTTTTTATAGCGCTTTTTTAAGTACTCAAAGACACTTTACAAATAGGAAGGAATTCATACAGACAGTGCAGACAATCAATCAAAAGGGAAATTTAATAAATTAATAAATAAACAACACCACAACAATAGGCAACACATTAAGAGAGCGGGAGAGAGTGGAAGATGGCGGAGGATGATTTGTCAAATGTTGTAGGTGGTCCTGAAGAGATAGGTTTTAAGTTGACTTTTGAATGAACAGAGAGTATCAGAGTTTCGGATGGCCAGAGGGAGGGAGTTCCAGAGGGTAGGGGCGGCGATGGCGAAGGCTCTGTCCCCCAGGGTGCGATACTTGGTCTTGGTGATGGAGGTGAGAAGGTTGGCATCAGCGGAGCGTAGGCGGCAGGTGGGGGAGTGGCGATGGAGGAGATCTGTTGTACGAGGCTGCAAAGCTGTTTAGCGCTTTGAAGGTGGTGAGGAGAATCTTGAAATGTATGCGTTGTTTTATTGGAAGCCAATGAAGTTGACGCAGGATGGGATTAATGTGTTCTCTGGAGGGGGAGTTAGTAAGCAGTCGGGCAGCAGAGTTTTGAACATATTGCAATTTTTGAAGAATAGTGGAGGGAAGGCCACACAGAATGCTATTGCAATAGTCGAGTCTTCAAGTGATGAAGGCGTGGATTAGTGTTTCGGCAGCTGAGGATGAGAGGGTGGGTCGAAGGCGTGTAATGTTACGGAGGTGGAAGAAGGATGTTTTTCTGACGCTGTTTATGTGTGACTTGAAGGAGAGCGTGGGGTCCATGATGATGCCGAGGTTTCTGCAAGGGGGGAGGGAGTGACAGAGTGACCATCTGCAACGTGAGAAGTTCTGGGAGGTGGGGATGATGCTTTTCGGGCCAAAGATGATAACTTCAGTTTTATTGCCGTTGAGTTTGAGGAAGTTTAGTTCCATCCAGGTTTTGATGCCCATGAGACAGTTGATGAGAATGGATAGGATGGCAGGAGTAATGGCTGTGGTGGTGATGTATAGTAGGGTATCGTCGGCCTAACAGGGAAATTGAAGACCATGGCGGCGGATGATGTGACCTAGTGGGAGCATGTAGAGGATGAAGAGGACGGGGCCAAACACTGAGCCTTGGGGGACTCCGTGTGAGACAGGGATGGTGTGGGATTTGTGGCTGTTGATGGAGATGTATTGGAATCTTTCAGACAGGTAGGAGGTGAACCAATTTCTATATATTTTTAACATGTATATTTTGAGCAACATTAAAACATGTTGTCTAAACTAATTGTGAGTAAGAATTAAAAATAAACGAATAGCCTAATGTTACTGCACGCTTTTGAAGTGCCATCCGCAACACTCGTCATATGATGTCCCTTATAGGGAAGTTATTTCTTCCATATTTTATTTTAACAACAGGCTTAGCGAGTGCAAATACAAGTCATCAATCAAGCAGACCTCCGATTTGGAACTTGGCCCGACGATGTGTGCCAATCTCTCAATAACAACACTTTTGAAATCAGATATTTCTCAATAACAGCCATTTAAATCAGGTATGAAATCAGGTATACAATTTTAATACCTGCTGAAATAAATAAATAAATACTCTTCAATGCCGAAAGATACAGGCGGAGTAATTCGATTTTAAACAACAACAGTCCTAGAATATGACCATGGGGCAGACTACTTTACGACCATATGGGCGTCTTATAGTGCGGAATGCAATTCTTATTGCAGCCTGCAGGGTTATGCGAGAAACATACGGAGGGACGTGGTCGTTGAGCTCCGCTGCCCCACATTGCATGACACGTTAAACTCAACTAGAATCGCCACCATCAACTCGATATCAACAGACCAAAAATATTCGGAAAGCCTACAGAAACTATAGATAGTTAATGTAGGCTTAATTTATAGTTAATTTATTGCTCCAAACATAGACTTGGAGCAATGATTTACTGAGGAACTATTCTTTTTGGGAGCATGCTCTTGCAGGGAGTTCGCCGCCCCACCTGCCCATATGGACGGCACGCGCCTGGACTTATGACATCATTCTGTGGACATCCAAAATATTTGATGACCCTTTGACCTCAGGGGGGCGTCAAACAAGAAGTGAGCTAATTTCTCTGCAAGGCCTTCATGCATCCAAACCAAACTTGGCTCAGTCTTATGAGCGGATGCTTGTTTACATTGTGTCTCTGTTAGGGATATTGTTCTGAATACCCCTATGTATTTGTGTCATTTGTTCTGTCAGGCAGACTGTATTGCGCCCTTACCTCTAGGGGGGGTCATTTTCCCATTTGGTAAACATTGACGCGTACTCGCATAATGCTCTAGTTCATCCCACCAGCCGTCGTTAAGACCGATTACCGAGACGGTCGTCATGTAGCCGATTATGTCCTCCCGGCCGATTACGTCCGTCCGGCGGAATAAGTTTATCGAGTCCCATTATGCTTGACACCCACATTGCTGCTCGCAGCTATATTTGTTATTAATATTATTCTAACACATGGCATAGCGTTCATTCATGCAGCCCCTTTGGATTTTTTTTTTTCCCACAATCCACATCATCATCATAATATTTCAATTAGGCAAATCGTTTGCATGTTTTTCCTGTGTATAGCCTACTGGTGTGTAAGCTTATGTTGCAGTTCCGACCTGCCATGGTACATCAAAATAACAACACCAACTGCGCTATCCGCCATTGCACTTATACCAGGTATTTGTCGGTCAGTTGCGCAACTGCTTTATCAGTCTGTAAAATAGCACCATGTATCATTTGTGCTGGAACACGCCTCTGCTTTTTGCCGACACGCCACTCAGGGCGCAAGTTTAGTGGCGCAGGTTTGTTGCGGGGGAGAATCGGCTTTGCACCGGGTGCAAACTAGCCAAGATACATGCGTCGGTGTAGAAAGTCAATTGCGATGGATGCAAGATAGGGCCCATTGTGTCAAATAATTTTGTTTCCTACTCTCAAGTCATTTAAATGATTCACTTACACTTGAAGCTAAATGGTCCACTTTACTACCGCTGGAGTTGAATGAATCACAGACTGCAGCAGAGTAGACCGTTTGTGACTTTTAAAGGGTAGGATGTTAAACGTGGCTAAAGTGAAGATTTTAATGTGTGTGTGTGTGTGTGTGTGTGTGTGTGTGTGTGTGTGTGTGTGTGTGTGTGTGTGTGTGTGTGTGTGTGTGTGTGTGTGTGTGTGTGTGTGTGTGTGTGTACTCTGAGTATTCTGTACTCCAAGTACTCTGAGTACCCTGTACTCAGGGTGGACAGAGCTAAGAACTCTCTGTCCATGCTTCATATTTTAAGAATGACTTTTTCTTCTTGTGTCTTCTTGTATACTTGAGTGACTTTTAAGGTACTTAGGACAGAATGTACAGTTGTTATATTTGTAGTGCAGTATTATGATTACATTATTTAGACAGGAAGACGGCCTTCTTGGTTAGTGAAGGTGTTTAAACGCCATCTTGTACTGGGTCTTGTTCTCTGTGTTTCTGTCTGTGTTATTTTGCATATTATATAATACTGTTTATGCGAGACAGCTTTGCTTTTTGCTGTAGGGGTCTCTGTGCGGGCTTGGCGCACCAACAAGGTATTATAAGGCCAGGTGTGTGTTTTTCAGGTGAAGAGGCAAAGACGGACTTGAGGCATTGGTTGAAAAAAGTATTGAGACCTCTTATTAAGACCGTTTTTTTTCTTTCTTTTAGTTGTAAAATAACTGCAATCATTTTTTGAAGTCGCAAGTTTTTGAAATTGTTGGAGGCGAATGGAGACGACCTCGGCTGCTGTTCCCACGGCCCAAATAAAGAACAGCCGAGACGCTTCTAGTAGGCCTAAACATTTGACCATGGGCGCACACACTAGCATAGCATACACTGGCTTAAAACATGTAGAGAAAATATAGAAACAGCGGAGGACATTGAGGAAATTACATCCTTAATTCAAATATGCCGTTTGATTTGGCCTCAATTGGCTACGGATGCGACCTTGGGATGAACAACTAAACAACTTGGCCTATCCTGCATTTCTATTCTTTGTTTTTGCTTTTGTCTTTCCAGCAATTATTTTCTTCACGAATTGAAACACAACACTGCCAATGTGGCAGTTTCATGCGCAACAGGGATTTCTAATTGTTACTGTACAGTAGCGGAGTCTCAGGAGCTGAACCATCACTACGGTAGGGCTAAGAAGGTTCTACGAGCGCTTCAGACCAACCATACCAACGAACGACGTACGGAAGAGATTCGTAGAAAAGAACGTTTCGGGAAACAAGCAAAATGTTACGGTAGAACTTAAAGTCGATGTTACGAATGACGTCGCATTAAAAAGGCTTTAAGAAGGTTTCGCGAAACTGGTTGTGATGTCATACCATATGTGGAAGTCCATATATGGTCCTGCCTTCCGAGCGGTTTAACCAGCACAGGGAGCAGTCGGTATGATATCTGCTAACCAGAGAATAAACACTGAGTGCTCGTAGAAACCTTATGGAGTTGTGTTTGTGTCCAGGTCTCCAGTCTGCTATGGATGAGGAGAGAGAGGAGGAGGGCCTACCTCTAAGACCGCTCTGTCTGGGGAACATGGCCGCCGGAGCAAAGCTAATCGGTAAGAAGAGCATCTCTCTGTCTGTGACTGTTGTCCATCTCAGAGCTCAGCAGTGATGACTCCATCATTAGTCTGAGTAACTGCTATATATAATAATCTGTCTGGGGAACACGGTCAACTTATCAGACACATTTGAAGCCCTTTGAGAGCTTCTGTGTGGAATGATGAATGGTTATTAAAGAGGGTATCAGACACTTCTGGGGAGCATCTACACATCTTTCCCCTCCTTGAGAATGAGAGGGTCTATGAATCTGCGTCTAGGAGAGACCACCCTGCCTCTTGTCCAGAGAGAACAGAGACAACAGTCCCCTGTGAGCGGAATACACGGCTCATAAATAAGCAGAGAGTAAACCAACGCAGAGTGGCAGTAGAAACAATATGAGATGTGTTTGTGTCCAGGTCTCCAGTCTACTATGGATGAGGAGATAGAGGAGGGGGGTCCTACCTCTAAGACCACTCTGTCTGGGGAACATGGCCGCCGGAGCAAAGCTAAGAGGTAAGAAGAGGATCCCTCTGTCTGTGTCTGTTGTCCATCTCAGAGCTCAGCAGTGATACATCATGACTCCATCACTAGTCTGAGTAACAGCTGTGTGTGTGTGTTGAAGCCCAGAGCAGCAGCAGAGAGCAGACTCCCCTGAACCCAGCTGTGCATGCAGCATGAATAGCATATGTAACCTGTTTACAAAGAGGAAGAAGAAGAAGAAGAAGAAGAAAAAGGAGAAGCCAATGCATAGAAAAAGGTAAGGATTTATCAGAAATTATAGAAATACAGTGTCTATCCTACATCCAAAAACCTTTGTTTCACTTGAAGAGACCAGCAGGAGAGAGCAGACTCCCCTGTACCCAGCTGTGTCTCCATGAAGAGGGACCAATCTACGCCTCAACCTCCTGAACATAAAGATGGTCGACCCTCCAGAGAGAAGAGGTAAGAGTTTCAAACAAAAACACATAGTGTGTGTGTGTGTGTGTGTGTGTGTGTGTGTGTGTGTGTGTGTGTGTGTGTGTGTGTGTGTGTGTGTGTGTGTGTGTGTGTGTGTGTGTGTGTGTGTGTCTGTATAAAGTTCCATAAGTAGATTCAGTTGATGAACTTATTTGTTTAAACTTCACTCAATGCCTGCCTGGCTTGTAGCTGTTCCACCTGTGGTCTCAGGTAGCAAACACTGTCAGTCGGGAAGAAAGTACCCGAAAGCCCTACTTGAGAAAGTGATATCTTTCCAGAAAATGATTCTGGTAAAAGTAAAAGTCACCCAATAGAATTCTACTTGAGTAAAAGTCTTGAAGTATCTGATATTAATTGTACTTAAGTATCAAAAGTATTTTTCTGATATTATATGTACTTAAGTATTAAAAGTAAAAGTACAAGTAAATACTGTTGATAAAAAAAGCAAATCAACAAATATTTTCAGATTTCAGATATATTGGAACTTTCAAAATGCATAAACTATAATATCAATACAAGGGGTCGTTCCTCCCAATCCTCCCAATCCTCCCTCCTTCGCTTACAGTAACGACCCTGTTGTTAATTGACATCATCGTTTAATTTTTAATTTTAACTTTGATTTCATTCGATGATAAGGCGTTCTAGCAATATTAACCATTTAGCTAACGTACACACAAACACACACAGACACAGACACACACACGCACGCACGCCCGCTCCGTGTGCCTGGACACAGCCACAGAAAATGTATGTTCGGTACATGAGCTAAAATAAAAAACAACATTAAAATGAACATTACATTAACATTACATTAACATTACATTTTTTGTAGAACTTCAACTCGAAATAATCGTACAAGAACTATGACCAGTCAATGCCAGCTCGACTTATAAGTCTTGAATCAAATATCCTCACAACTTGCGTGGAGGATTGAGTGACACGTCTGAAGGCCCCAAATTACTATTGGACAGGTGCCCTTCTCCCACCCCTTAATACTAACGTTATTGAAACGGGGCAGAAAACCTGCCAATCTGGCAACACGCTGCTGGAGTCTGAACAAAATTGAACTGTGGTGGGTTGAGAGCGCTTGTCAATCAACGTCAGCAATCTCGCTAGGACGACCATTGATTGGCCCAACCTGCTGTTCCCACTTCCCACAACATGATAGTTCTAATTTATTCAGCTTTTATTTTGTAGCGAGTAACGGAGATGCAAAGGGGAAATGTAAAATTAGTAAGTAAAATTATACATTTTATTAAAGGAGAATTACACCGGTGTAGACATTAATCTGTATTGAAAGTGGGTCATATATGTAAACAAATTGTCACACAAATTTCAAATTTTGTTCCTTCTTCACCGAGAAAAGGCACAGTGACTTTTTGATGGCTGTTCACTCTCTGAGGGACGTAACATAACAGCCAATCAGCGTTCACCCAGTGAGGGACGTAACATAACAGCCAATCAGCGTTCACCCAGTGAGGGACGTAACATAACAGCCAATCAGCGTTCACTCTCTGAGGGACGTAACGTAACAGCCAATCAGCGTTCACCCAGTGAGGGACGTAACATAACAGCCAATCAGCGTTCACCCAGTGAGGGACGTAACATAACAGCCAATCAGCGTTCACTCTCTGAGGGACGTAACATAACAGCCAATCAGCGTTCACCCAGTGAGGGACATAACATAACAGCCAATCAGCGTTCACTCTCTGAGGGACGTAACGTAACAGCCAATCAGCGTTCACTCTCTGAGGGACGTAACGTAACAGCCAATCAGCGTTCACTCTAATCTATAATATCACGGCCGAAAACTGTGTGCGCCTTGGGACGATGTTATGAATGATGGACTGCGTTGGGTTCTCGGACTTCTCTGGTTCTTCCACAACAATTAAAGAGTTGTAGTGGTGAGGGTCATCTCGGCCAGAGTCCTGCACGGGTTTGGGTACCCGACGATTGACCCGGACAATTTGGATGAAACGGGTGAAAAATAACGTACTGTGTCGGACGCGGGCGCTGGTCGGGTCTGATGCCTGAACAGCGAGGGTCGGTCGCGGGTTTTGCGATTGCGAGCGAGACGTCTCCAGTGCTGGATCTGTTATTCAGGAGCGGAGGAGTCAACTAAAACCGCCACAGTGGATGATGTGCTTTTCAAAATAACACTGTAGGGTCAGTGGTTCCCGACCCCAAGACAGGTTTGAAAATGAGGAGTGCTTGTATTATTTTAGAGCCCCCCCCCCCTCTTAGACTTCCTGCTTTAAATGACGCAAAAATCACGATTTTTTACCTTTTTGGTGTGTGTGTGTGTGTGTGTGTGTGTGTGTGTGTGTGTGTGTGTGTGTGTGTGTGTGTGTGTGTGTGTGTGTGTGTGTGTGTGTGTGTGTGTGTGTGTGTACTCCACAGACACCAGGATAGGTCAAAGGTTACCAGTGCTCAGTCTGTACAGCATCAAACAGAGCTGGAGATGAACCAGGAGGAACTGGCCGACACACTGTGGGGCGGTAAGAGACTCTTAATTTGAAGACAGAGGTGTCGTGTTCTTTTAGAAAAGGTCATCGAATCAGGATCTCTTTTAACTCACTTTATTTGGTAAAGTGTCGGTATGATATCTGTAGATGCCCTGCCTGGAGCGTTCCGCCTCTAGAGTGTCTCCCCTGTTCTGGGTCGTGCTCCCTCTTAGATACTGGCTATGGTGTTGAGCGCCCGACCCCTACCTCTTCGTATGTGTGATGGTGCTGCCATCTTGTGGCTTTGTGCGGTTCTTACAGCTTATATGCTTGGTCCTGCTTCCTTGTGGATATGTGCGGATATTACAGCTCGTTATTATATGTGCTGATTTGCGTCACAGAAGAGACAATTATTTTGAAGGGCAGAAGAGACTCTTACTTTGAAGACAGGTGTTTCGGCAGCTTGTCCTACCTTCATTCAAGACGCCGCGCGAGCCCAGGCGAGGGGATATTTCAGACGTACGATCCAGTTTAGTCAAACAAAATCTAACGAAAATAGGATCTCTTGTCCTTCTAATTATAACAAAAAATATATTATCCTAAAGTGTACGCGAGTTACAGTGTGAATGCAAACGAAAAGGTTATATTCAAGCGTGTATCTTTGTATATAATTCGTATCGGCTATTCTTATTCGTGTTCGTATTTGTGTTTGTATTCGTGTTCGTGTTCTTGTTTGTATTTGTGTTTGTATTCTTGTTTGTATTCGTGGTCAAAAAGCGATATCTCTCCCGACTGTAGGGCGTGTTCCTAATGCGGCCCTAGCCTGGATACCAGCCTGAACTCCGCCCACAAAATATTTGGTCTGGAGATTCAGTCTGGAATTGAGCTCGTTGGGAGGTATTTGGTCAGATCAAAAAGTGATCTGACCAATCAAATTGTAAGGGCGGGCTTTATACGTTGATGGACAGATGATACACATTGACGAAATCAACCACGTCACCAAAGAGCGCTCAGCGCTTTTACTTTTTTTCTCAAAAATGCTGACCGTGTTGCCAATTTGTCCGTGTATCCTTAAATTCTTTTTACAAAACCGGCGTAAATCGTTTATGTCCATCTTCTTTTTCTACTTCTTCGAACGTGCGCTCAGTTGAGTTAGTGTGAGAATAGCTGTGCTTCGCACAACATACGTCACATACTACGTTGCTCTGATTGATTTTAGGTCTATCCAATTGAGCGAAGAGGCATTTTCCTTCCTGGTTCCGCCCTATAATCACAGCCCAATGGTTCGGTCTCAGACTCATATTCTGACTAGAATTATGAGTATGACATCGCCAGGCTAATGCGGCCCCCTAACTGGCCTCACATCCTGCCTACCTTTATTGAGTTCCAGGAGGCAGCTCAAACCAACATAAAAGAGCCAGCAGGGGGAGGTCATTTTCCATAAAATAAAACTAAGAATAAATTGTCCCTAACAACATTAGAATTTCTAATTTTAAGAACAGTATGAGAATATTATTTCTTCTGTTCAGACTAAATTTTAACTTTTTAACTTCAATGTGGAGATATCTTTCCTCTTTGGGGTTAAATGGTTTAATCCCGATACAGTATGTAGGGTTATTGCAGTGGTATCGATCAAGATATGTAGGGTTGTTGTGGAGGTATCAGGTTAAATGGTTTGATCCAGATATGAAGGGTTATGTGGGGGTATCATGTTAAATGGTTTGATCCAGATATGAAGGGTTATTGTGGGGGAATCAGGTTAAATGGTTTGATCCAGATATGGAGGGTCATGTTGGAGGTATCAGGTTAAATGGTTTGATCCAGATATGGAGGGTCATGTTGGAGGTATCAGGTTAAATGGTTTAACTATCTGACCCACTTGATTTATACCTCTATGTTGCCATGATTTGTTTGTTAATGTTTTCCACCCGCTTTTAATAGGGGTTACTCCAAATAGGGCATGAAGGTAAGTATGCTCCATTGAAAGGGAGACGCTTCTGTATAATTTGTATTACCTCACAGGACAATTTAATAAGAGGATTGACTATTTTCAAATTGTTTTTTGGGTAATACCATAAAGCGGTGAGGGAGAAAGATTTGTCTTGGTTGGTTAAAATTGTTTCCTCAACCCATTTCCAACTCCCTAACTCACTCTGGCCTGTATAGGCCCACAACAACGGAAACCTAGCATTATAAACAAGATAATAAGAATAAACTCCCAATCCACCTCTTTACCTCGATCTGGATAATCTTTTGTAGCTGATTCTTGCTTTTTTATTACTCCACAAGAAATCTGAGAATAATTTATTCATTTCTTTGAACCAGTAAAGAGGGAATTTAAGAGGAATTGCTGACATAAGAAATAATAATCTTGGAGTGTGTTTACAAATATTTACAGCAACAATAAAGGTGTTAAGGTCTATCACTTGCAGAGGAAGTTACCGTGCCACGCCTTGTAGTCACGTGACCTCAAGTTGAATAAATGATCTGAATTAGAAACAAGATTTAAATGAACTATCAACGTTGTTCGTTTTAGGGACATTTTTTATGTTGTGAGTGAACAAGTTGGTGCAACAAACGGTTTTATCTTTACCCCAATGAAAACGAGTTTAATGAATCAAGTATCGTGTTTGCTCATTTTCATTTCATATTGCCTTTTGATTTCTCTTCCAGGGGACCTTCAAAGGATCCGTTCTAAATTTGTGAGGGGAGTTTCAGACCCAGTTATGAAAGGTCTCCTGGATGACCTTTGGCAGCAGAAGGTGTTTAGTACTGAGGAAAAGGACTCCGTGATTGAGGACCAGAAGAGCAAAGTGGACCGAGCACGTCGTCTGATCGACATGGTGATGGGGAAAGGGGAGAGAGCAAGTCAAGCGATGATTGATAGTATGAAGAAGAGGGACCAACACTTATGCTACACCCTGGGTCTGATCTCTTCTCTTGCTGGTGTGGGTGAGTTGTTACCATGAATCTACTTTTTAAAGAAACGGTCTCTGCCAGCTTTGTTTTGACAAGAGAGGAGCTTCTTTGTTCTTTAATCCACTGGGATCCAGTGATTCATTATCATCGGGATTGCATTTGTATGGAATACGACTTACTTTTTTTGAGAGGTAGGGGTTTTACTTAGTGCTGCTGTATTCCTTGGCTCAATGGGGTTCTTGCTAGTTTGACAGGATACCTTTTATAGTTTGGTAACCCTCACCTTAACCCCTCACACCCATTTCTAAAGGGGTAAAACTAAATGCATATTTTTGTTGAGTGGTACATCGTCAGAAGGCGGAACTTGACCTGCCTGTGTGTCGATTGTCTTTGTCTTTTTATAAAACCCGCTCTGCCGGGCGGGATCTGTCTGATGATCGAGAGAATAAATATTACACTGATTGGCCCAAGGTGGCGCTATAGCAAAAGTCCAAAAATGCAAACTTCGAACAAACGTATCTAATAACCGCTTTGACTTAGAGTCATGATCGTTTGTTGACGCATGCATTTCCTCATGGTGAACAAATATGCCTCAAGAACCCATGACTAAAATCCTTAAGGATTCTAGGGTTTTTTACTGTGAAAAAAATACTTTAGCACCTATCATCTATGGACCAATGTCTTCAATCTGACATTAAGCGAAGTCTGTGCAATAAAAAAACTAAAGCGCCCAGGAGCCATTGACTTCTAAAAAGGTTGTGGTTTAAAACGCATAAAGACTGAAATGCTTATATCAACATCAAATTGGACTCCTATGATATTGAGTTATGTATTGATATTGAGATATTGATTCTGAACATGACAGTCAACCTATTTTCAATTAGGGCGTGGCATCAAAATTGGCGTGGCCTGTGACTAAAATCACCACAGTTCATAGAAGGAATGTTTGATTTGAGCGGGACCAACTTAGTGGCTGTTGGGGACCAAAGTTCCAACTGCTCGAGTAAAATGAAGTTGATAGACGAAACAACATGGCTGCTAGAGGCTCAAAATCGTTCAAAATTAACTTAATGCCAAAAGGCAAGGTTAACTTAAACCAATCTTCATCAAAGTGGATGTAGTCAAAGGCACATGGGTGATGATGAACCTCGCCAAATTGTATCCATGTCGGGCTATAGGGAGCGGTAAAACAATTGACTGAAAATGCAACCTCTCCAAATTGTACCCAGATCGGGCGATAGGGGGAGCTATATCAATTAACTGAAAATCCAGACTTTGAATGGGCATGTTATCTGACATTTTTCTTCTAAAGTCGTGAAATCCCTAAAGTGAAATTTTCGCCTATCAACAGATCAAAGCTGATGCTATTCAAGCGTTGTCAACCGTATGCAAACAAAACCGCTATTAATTGTGTTTGTCAGGGTCTTAATGGTCTGTGTCGCCGTCTCAATGGTCTGTCAGGGTCTTCATGGTCTGCGTCAGGGTGGGGCTGGACGATATACCGGTAGCACGATTTATACCAATATATTTTTGAAAGAGTGTGAGAAGGTGAAATCCTCCCCCTTCTCACTGTCTCGCATTGGAGCTATTGTTATTATTATATTGTGTGTTTGTGTATATATATATATTAGATTGGGCTGGTGGAAGTTAGTCTTCCGTCCCGGTAGGGGGCAGTATAGTAATAGTAAAATAGCTTTAGGTGAAGAATGTTCCCCCCCCCTACTAATGGTCTGGCCCATACGGCCTTGATTGGGCCAATTGGCATTTCCCTATTTAAGGGCTGCTCATTTGGTGTTAGAGAGGCGGAGGGTAGGTGCTGGCTTGATGTGAGGCCAGTACTAGTAACGCTATGCTAGATTCATGTTAGGCTATGCAATGTTATATTTTCTTAGTTTATGTTTGCTGACGGATGCAGTCGTTTCCTTTACATTTGAAACGTTGCTAGATTTTTGTGTGAATGTTTGAGACATTAAGGCCCAATCTCAATACTTCCCCTTACCCCTTATCTTCCCCCTTACCCTTGAAGTTGCGCGTTCATGTGAGAGCTAGTGGTGTCTCAATACCCAATTTGATCAAGATTAAGGGATAAGATTGAGTGCTATGTACCCCTTATTTTTAAGATGATTTGAGAGCTCACTTGCTCCTCCAAGGGCTATCCCAGAGCACATAGCGAAACCGGGATTTTTAAAAAAAAAACATGGCTGCTTGAAGCGAGGAATATTTTACAGCTATCTACACAACTTTTTATATGTTTATAATGACTCGGTTTGATCTGAAATGTGCTACACGAACGATGTATAGTATTGTAGGTCTTAACTGAAGCTTTCAAACGGTAGTTTTAGGATACAATTAGCGCGTATACCACCACTCCATTGGCTTATATGGTAGCTTGCCAGCTAGATGCTACAGGGCCTGCAGCGGATTCGAATTGTATCCGTTCGGTTCGTTTACCACAGTTCGGAGCATTCTGGAGATCCGCGGATTTCGGTTTCATGAAGGCATTGCCTTATGTAGCGTACTTTGCCTACTGTAGCCTACGTCCGATACAAAGGGTGTTTAGGACCCAGCGGAATGCATTCTCTCCAGTGCTGCCCGAGCCAATGAGACTTTTCCCGCCCCTCCCTTCAGCCTGTCAGCGTTCAAAACAAACTGGGCTTTAAACTTCGTTGCGCTCGTCGCCAGAGTTCTAAGCCTCGTCGGCCGTTATCCCTTACATGTTACACTCAGTGCACCATGTTTTCAAATGCATTTAGGGGAACATTTATTGCACAAAAAAGCCTTGCAAGTTGTCTGATTGCAGTCAATTAACACATTGCAAATTGCCGGTGGGTCTCATTCATTTTTGTGTTTCTCCCCCAAACCCTCCGTCAAAAAAAAGTCCGCCTTTTTACTATCACGGACATGATCCTAATCCGAACCGTATCCGAAACCGAGGCCCAAAACGTTTATCTGAACCGAACCGTGGACACACTGATCCGTTTCACCACACACCCTCAACTCTTCAACGATGGCGGCAGCATCTAGATATATATATATATCGCTCTTCTTCTCTGGCTTTTATTGGCGTTTCGGCGCTCTGGTGACGGGGAAGCCAGCTGGCGACGATGAATGATGACGTACCCGAAACCGAGTGGCGTCTCATTTCATAGGGGAAAGATCTCAGCCCTTGGCCCTTACACTTGCAAGTGCTAGGGTTAAGACAAAGACAAAGACAAAGCAAAAGGGGCAAGGGGAAGAATCGAGATTCGGCCAAAGACAAAGCAAAAGGGGCAAGGGGAAGAATCGAGATTCGGCCTAAAACTTCACTTTTTTTCTTAGTCCTCTGTCCGTTGCCCTCATTTTTGCCCACACTCGGAATTCCCAGTTGGCCGTATCCCAGATACGTGGGGCGACCACGCCGGTCCCTCACATTTGGTGGCAGTGGTGGGATCTTTTTTTCGACGCCATCTGAGAAACTGGAGAGACGAGGGGGAAGACGAGGACTCGGTGGCCAGCTAGGACGAGGACGAATCTGGTGGCGAATGGAGCAGAGGCTGTCCCGAGGGGGTCTACTGGAGATGGAGGATGCGGCCATGGTGAGGACCAGGCATCCAGCGGAGGCCCGCTTGAGGGGTCTGACCTTGCCGCGGTGCGTAGGCTCTTGGAGCGGGAGGCCTTCACCTGCACCAGATCCAGCACCAGCTCCGGCACATGCACCAGCACCTGCACCAGTAGCGCCCGTGACCTGGCCCAGGGCGGCCATTCCCAGGCTGGAAGAGGATAAGGACATTTGAGCAGTACCTCATGACATTTGTGAGGTTAGCAATGGCTTTGGCTGGCCAAGAGAGGATTGGGCCGTCTTTATAGTACCCTACC
Organism: Gadus macrocephalus; assembly: GCF_031168955.1. Lineage (NCBI taxonomy): Eukaryota > Metazoa > Chordata > Actinopteri > Gadiformes > Gadidae > Gadus > Gadus macrocephalus. The sequence continues at coordinate 33,463,828 of NC_082385.1, forward strand.
TCGCCGGCAAAGCACGCAGCGCCTACGTGGCGATGAACATGGGTCAGGCCACTGATCCCCTTGGTAAAGCGGCCTTTTCTGTGATTGTGTAACAGAGGCTGCTAAGGGGGAGACAGGGGTCGTGACCCCTTCGTTGTGGATCACCGCGCCTCACAGTGGCTGGGTAGCATGAAGGACTCGAATGCTCGCATCATCCGCTGGTTCTTGGCACTGCAGCCATTTCATTTCACGGTGCAGTACCGGGCGGGAAGGCAGAATACTGTGGCAGACTTTTTGTCTCGCCATCCTGTTGGCGAAACTCCAGAGGTGGTGGGAAATGTGAGAAGGTGAAATCCTCCCCCTTCTCACTGTCTCGCATTGGAGCTATTGTTATTATTATATTGTGTGTTTGTGTATATATATATATTAGATTGGGCTGGTGGAAGTTAGTCTTCCGTCCCGGTAGGGGGCAGTATAGTAATAGTAAAATAGCTTTAGGTGAAGAATGTTCCCCCCCCCTACTAATGGTCTGGCCCATACGGCCTTGATTGGGCCAATTGGCATTTCCCTATTTAAGGGCTGCTCATTTGGTGTTAGAGAGGCGGAGGGTAGGTGCTGGCTTGATGTGAGGCCAGTACTAGTAACGCTATGCTAGATTCATGTTAGGCTATGCAATGTTATATTTTCTTAGTTTATGTTTGCTGACGGATGCAGTCGTTTCCTTTACAGTTGAAACGTTGCTAGATTTTTGTGTGAATGTTTGAGACATTAAAACTTTTTCTTAGTCCTCTGTCCGTTGCCCTCATTTTTGCCCACACTCGGAATTCCCAGTTGGCCGTATCCCAGATACGTGGGGCGACCACGCCGGTCCCTCACAGAGATATGTCGTTGAGAAAAATTTCGCCATACCAGTATATTATATATTATTTTGATGTTGCCTTGCGAGCACTATTTTATAAGGCTCTCTGAGCCTACAAGCCAAGTTCAGCGGCTCAATCCCGCCCCTTATATGTACGTAGTGTTCTCCCAGTCCCACCCACGTTACGCATCACAACAAACTTTGAACAAAAACATGGCGGACACGGTGGTAGAGAGTAGCAGCCCCTACAGATTTTTCTTTTTTTCCCACAATCGACTTGCTATTTCTATGCAGTTTCACACATATGAACAATCCATGACATCATGATATTTAAATTAGGCTAATTGTTTGCATGTTTGTGCTAGGTATAGCCTATGTGTGTGTATGCTTATGTTACAGTTCCGACCTGCCTAAGCACGTCAAAGTAGCAACACCAACTGCGCTATCCGCTAGGGCACGCTAGGGCACAATTCTTTCAGTCAGTTGCGCAACTGCTTACTCGATCTGTAAGATAGCACCATGTATCATTTGCGCCAAAACACGCCACTGCTTTTCGCCGACATGCCTGCAGGGCACAAGTTTAGTGGATAGAGAGTTTGCTGCGGGGGGAAGTCAGCTTTGCGCCGGGTGCAAACTAGCAACGATACATGCGTCTGTGCAGAAAGTCAATTACGCTTGGTGCAAGATAGGGCCCAATGTGAGACTTATGAATTTCAAACTTCACTGTGGAGACAACCTTTATTCTTTGGGGTTAAATGGTTTGATCCAGATATGTAGGGTTTAAGTGGGGGTATCAGGTTAAATAGTTTGATCCAGATATATAGGGTTTAAGTGGGGGTATCAGGTTAAATGGTTTGATCCAAATATGTAGGGTTATTGTCGTTTATCAGTGAGTAAATGTATGGATGCATTGTTATTCGTCAAAGATGCTATTGAACAATTTTGAAGATCCCTGCTCTGTAGAATGCTACGTGTTAGACTGTGGGCATTGGGGATCGAACCCAAAACCTTCCAGCCTGGAGTCAAGCGTCAAGTGACGTTAGTAATGATAATGAATGATGTTTCCTCTGACTTAGGATTTGTTCTAAATCACAAGTGTCCTATGGTGACTTTGAAGGTACTTAGGACAGAATGGACAGTTGTTATATTTGTAGGGCAGTATTATGATTACATTATTTATCTTGGTTAGTGAAGGTGTTTAGACGTCATCTTGTACTGGGTCTTTTTCTTTGCGAGCCTGCATCATTCTGCAGTAGTGTAGGCCTACTCTATATCTTAGAGCATCACTCGTAGCCTCTCGCCTGAAGAGAGCAGACACAACAGCCCCCTTTGACCGGAAACACACAGCTCATATAAAAGCAGAGAATAAACACTGAGTGGCCGTAGAAACAATATGGAGTTGTGTTTGTGTCCAGGTCTCCAGTCTACTATGGATGAGGAGAGAGAGGATGGGGGTTCTACCTCTAAGACCACTCTGTCTGGGGAACATGGCCGCCAGAGCAAAGCTAAGAGGTAAGAAGAGGAAGAAGAGGATCTCTCTGTCTGTGACTGTTGTCCATCTCAGAGCTCAGCAGTGATATATCATGACTCCATCATTAGTCTGAGTAAAAGCTGTGTGTGTGTTGAAGCCCAGAGCAGCAGCAGAGAGCAGACTCCCCTGGACCCAGCTGTGTCTCCACAAAGAGTTTCCAGTCGATGGAACAACCTGCTAGGTTTAAAGATGGAAATCAGTCTATTGATAAGAGGTAAGGATGTATCAGAGATTATGAAGATACAGCTTCTATTAAGCATCCATAAATCCTGGTTATTATTTTTCTAGAAGAGTCCAGCAGCAGAGAGCAGACCCCCCTGGACCCAGCTGCGTCTCCACAAAGAGTGACCACTACATGGAACCACCTGCTAGGTTTAAAGATGGAAATCAGTCTATTGGGAAGAGGTGAGTATTTAGAGAGTGACCGGTCACTCACTCGTTTGCGGGGCTTCTTCAGCGGTGGAGGATCGGGGGGGCGGAGGGGGGGGATGTTATGGTGGTAAAAGGCTGTGATTGGCCTCGTCACACTGCAAGCAAGAGTTTTCAAATTGTTTTGCTCAAAGGTGACTCTGATCCGATTTCATTCAGATCAGTTTGAACAGCACAAATCACACAGAATCAGGTCCGTTTGACTCTGGTTTGGGCCACTGTAACACCTGGTCCTGAATCAGATACTGGAGGGGTGTCTTTCAATGCAACCTTTCGGTTAGCCTGTCGTATTGTGATTCATGTGACTTTAACGTTAGACTAGAGCCACATTCGTCATATCGACCACATCTAATTAAGGCTCTGACTTTAAAGAAGCACTTTGGTACGTCAGTGTTATTTTCCATCTGTTCCATCAAACAGATGGAAAATAACACTGAATAGCATTCTGGCTAACTCTGGTGCAATTACAGGAATATTTAATTAATGTACACTGTCCCTCAATTAAAAGTGTAGATCAAACAGATTCATAATTCTGTAATATAGTTTCAAGAATGAGGTTACTCATGGTTCAGAGAAATTAACACACTATTTTCTTTATTTTTATGGAAAGGTAAAAAACCTAGAATAAGTCTGAAAAAATTATCTATCCACAGGAAAAAGGGTGGACTAGGGATACCAGACATTCATACTATTATTTGGCGTACAATGGTATTTATCCCCTATCCTGGGCGTATGAGAAGGAGCAGGCAGCTATGGGTAGCTGGAGATGGCTGGAGCAGAAACTTGTCGAGGTGAATTATAAGAATGTCTCCTTAGCCTCACTCTGGTATCACACCAAATGTAATAAAATCATAAAAAAATCCCATAATTTCATTCTCGTGTAGAATTGTCAATGAAATACACAAACAACTCAAAATGAATGGTTTAGTTTTACCTTCATGCCCCATATGGAACAACCTAGCACTAAAGGCCGGTGGGAAACCTATTAGTAATGAATCATGGCAAGAAAAAAACATCACCAACCTAGGTCATATCCTGGGAAGCAACGGAGAAATGCTCTCCTTCAATGAACTCAAGAAGAAATTTGGTTTGAATAACTCGGATACATTCCAGTACCTTCAAATTAAGTCCATCATGCAAAGCTTTGCAAATATCATGTTAGCAGATAATGATTCTTTTGATATTAAGTTCAGGGATGCAGTCTCTGGCAGTGGAAAGGTATCTAAAATCTATAAACTGTTATGTTGTACTTCTTCTTGCATCTCTTCTAAAGTTATAAAAGCACAATGGGAGAAAGATTTGGGCATACATTTAACATCAAAACAATGGGAAGCTATCTTGAGCCGCTCAAATAATCTTTCAAAATGTGTCAGGTATAAAATCATACAAATTAAGATTCTGTTCAGATCCTATATCACTCCACATAAATTTAAGAAAATGAATAATGGTGTTACAGATAAATGTTGGCATGGGTGTGGAATGAATGGAACTCTTATCCACTTACTGTGGCACTGCCCAGAAACACAGACATTTTGGTTAAAAATCAGAGATTATCTATGTAATTTCAACTTTCCTTTAGAACCAGCAGTGGGTCTTCTAGGAAAACAAATAGAGGGAGCAACCACAAAAAAAAAATCAATATTTATTAGACCTAGCCTTCCTTTCAGCTAAACGGTTAATCCTTATGAACTGGAAAGTGAAGAAACCAAATTGTTTTGATATAGTTAACTGGCAGAAGGACTTTCTGGAACTTGTTTCTATGGAACAAGCAGCTTCTGTCTGGCAAGATTTGGGCAGTGACCACACAGATTCTCTGAGTCAAATCATGTCACTCTTGAAAGAAAATCAAATTGATGAGGATATATCCTGATACAACACTGACAATGATGAGCCATTTTGTTCACTCTTGTTTATTGAATTTTTATTTAGTTATTCACTATTATTGTTGTTGTTATTGGTTCTTTGGTGGTACCTGTCATATTACTCCAAAGAAAGAGGGGAAAAAATGTGTGTGTGTGTGTGTGTGTGTGTGTGTGTGTGTGTGTGTGTGTGTGTGTGTGTGTGTGTGTGTGTGTGTGTGTGTGTGTGTGTGTGTGTGTGTGTGTGTGTGTGTGTGGTTGGGGTGACTCATGAATGTATTCATGAACTTTCATTCATGTTTTGTTTTTTGTCTTTGTTTTGTTTTTGTTTTTCTTGCTGTTGTTGTTTTTGTTGACGTTCCTGTTTGTTATCTTTGTTGTTCATTATGTAACATAAAAAATATATATACAAAAAAGAATGAGGTTACTCAGAGTCGGTAATAACATCTCAGTAACAAGTTATAAGATCTTATCAATATAATTAAGGAATTAAAAGCTTGAAACAAGTGAAATGCTCTCACCTGAAAACTGCCTTGTGAGAAGAATTACCTTGTCAGCATAAAAACTGCAGTCTGAGTAAAAGCTGTGTTTGTTGTGTTGAAGCCCAGAGCAGCAGGAGAGAGCAGGCTCCCCTGGACCCAGCTGTGTCTCCATGAAGAGTGACCACTCTCAACCTCCTGACCTTAAAGATGGACGCCCCTCCAGAGAGGAGAGGTAGGAGTTTCAAACAGACAATGAAAACGGAGCGTGTCGTTGTTATCAGACTAAATCAATGCTTATGTTTGCCAGTCGGGGAAAAATGGAAGTGTGTGTGTGTGTGTGTGTGTGTGTGTGTGTGTGTGATAATCAGCAAAGAGCAAATGTAGATTCAGGATTCAGTTGATGAACTGTTCTCAGGTAACACACAATGTCATCTCCTTCTCCACCTCTAGAGGGAGCCCTGACACAAGGAGGCACACGCTCTACTAAATGCAGTGATATAAAGTGTGTTAACAGAAGACAAACTATGTCTATATATTTATAAGTATAATACATCCTGTGTGTGTGTGTGTTCTCTACAGACCCCAGGAGAGGTCAAAGGCTACCAGTGCTCAGTCTGAACAGCAGCATCAAACAGAGCTGATCAAGGTGTGTAAATGTCCACCAAGTCATCTGACTTCAGCTCTACATGAACATTAGAAAGCATCTCTTGTGGTGCTCATCGTCTCCAGGCTTCCCTCTTTAGACCAGCTGACGTGAATCCAGGACAGATGCTTCTGATGTCCTCAGTGAGTTCAGAGTAAAGTTCTCCTTGATGTTTGTTCTGTTCCAGAGGGCTGAGGAGAATGCACAGGCTTTCCTAGACAAGGAGCTGAAGAAGCTCTGGAGGGATCTCTTCACAGATTACCCACAATGCTCAGAGAGTCAGAGGGAGGAGGAGGAGTTGGATGGTAAGAAGGAGGAGCAGAGGAGGCGAGCCATAGAGGGAGTGGTGGACATCACAAAGCTCTGCCTGATGGAGATGAACCAGGAGGAACTGGCCGACACACTGTGGGGCGGTAAGAGACTCTTATTTTGAAGACAGAGGAGACAATTATTTTGAAGCGCAGGAGTCTCTTATCTTGAAAACAGAATGAAAATGTATATTTTAAAGAGTAGTATGAGACTCTTATTTGTTCTGTTCAGACTAAATAACATTATCAAATGTAGTGTTTAGAGATTTCTTAATTTATAATTAATCAATGTGGAGATATCTTTCTTCTTGGGGGTTAAATGGTTCAATCCAGATATGAACGGTTATTGTGGGGGTATCAGGTTAAATGGTTAGATCGTTATGTAGGGTTATTGTGGGGGTTTAGGGGTAAATGGTTTCATCCAGATATATAGGGTTATTGTGGTTCGATCAGGTTAATGGTTTGGTCCAGATATGTAGGGTTATTGTGGAAGTTTCAGGTTGAATGGTTTGATCCAGATATGAAAGGTTATGGTGCGTCCATCAGGTTAAAGAATGTTAAACAATAAATGGCAAATCAACAGCAGAATAACTATAAGTGGAATAAGTGGAAGAGATGCATCACTATCTTGTTCTATCAGCATATGAAGTTAATTACCACGTATTCACTATCATTGTTATTATCATTAGACCAATGATTTTGCTGTGTAAATAACAAAAAATAAAATAACATAATATCCATTCCTTGTCACGACCAGCTTCTCGAACCACAAGTAAAGAAGTCAGTAAATACTATGAAGTTGATCATTTTTCAGGAAATATTAACATGCTTCAAGTGATGTCACCGTCCACTATCTGATGTCTTCTCTTCATTCCCATGTAGGTTCTGCTGCTGTTGAGTGCCAACATAAAATCAAGTCTCATTTGAAGAAGAAGTTAAAGTGTGTGTCTGAGGGAATCCCTAAAGCAGGAAATCCAACGGGTCTGAATGACTTCTACACAGAGCTCTTCATCACAGAGAGAGGCAGCGGAGAGGTCAACAAAGAACATGAGGTCAGACTGATTGAAACAGCTTCCAGGAAACCAGCCAAGGAAGAAACACCAATCAAATGTGAAGACATCTTTAAACCCTTACCTGGACGAGATCAACCAATCAGAACAATAATGACAACTGGAGTGGCCGGCATTGGTAAAACCATCGTAACACAAAAGTTCACTCTGGACTGGGCTGAAGGCAAAGCCAACCACGACATACACTTCACATTTCTCTTAACTTTCAGAGAGCTGAATTTACTGAAAGAGAGAGAGTTTAGCTTGGTGGAACTTCTTCATCACTTCTATATTGTGACCAAAGAAGCAGGAATCTGCAGATATGAACGGTTCAAAGTTCTCTTCATCTTGGATGGTCTGGATGAGTGTCGACTTCCTCTGGACTTCCAGAACAACCCGATCTGGACTGATGTCAAAGAGCCGTCCTCGGTGGACGTGCTGCTGACAAACCTCATCAGGGGCGACCTGCTTCCCTCCGCTCGCATCTGGATAACCACACGCCCTGCGGCAGCCAATCGGATCCCTGCTGAGTGTGTTGACATGGTGACAGAGGCGAGGGGGTTCACCGACCCACAGAAGGAGGAGTACTTCAGGAAGAGATTCAGAGAGCAGACGCTGGCCAACACAATCATCTCCCACGTCAAGAAATCACAAAGCCTCCACATCATGTGTCACATCCCAGTCTTCTGTTGGATCACTGCTACTGTTCTGGAGGACATCTTAAAAAAATCCCAGATAGAAGAGATGCCCAAGACCGTGACTCAGATGTACAGCTACTTCCTTTGGGTTCAGTCGATACAGGGGGACAGGAAGTATCATGGGAGAGCTGAAACGGATCCATACTGGGGTCCAGAGAGCAGGAAGATTATTGTTTCTTTGGGAAAACTGGCTTTTAACCAGCTGGAGAAAGGCAACCTGATCTTTTACGAGGCAGACCTGGCAGAGTGTCACATCGATATCAAAGAAGCCTCAGTGTACTCAGGAGTGTTCACCAAGATCTTTAAAGAGGAGTGCGGGATTTACCAGGACAAGGTGTTCTGCTTTGTCCATCTGAGCCTCCAGGAGTTTCTGGCTGCTCTTTATGTCTTTCTGTCCTTCATCAACGATGGTGTCAATCTGCTCTCAGAAGAACCACCCACCTCTGGGGAAGATAAACTCCTCCTCCTCTACCAGAGCGCTGTGGACAAGGCCTTACAGAGTGAGAACGGACAACTGGACTTGTTCCTCCGCTTCCTCCTGGGCCTCTCTCTGGAGACCAATCAGATTGTCCTACGAGGTCTGCTGGGACAGACAGGAACTAGCTCACTGACCAATACAAAAACAGTGTCTTACATCAAGAAGAAGATAGGTGGATATCTCTCTCCAGAGAGAAGCATCAACCTGTTCCACTGTCTGAATGAGCTGAACGACCGTTCTCTAGTGAAGGAGATCGAACAGTCCCTGACATCAGGAAGTCTCTCCAGAGATCTCTCTCCTGCTCAACTGTCAGCTCTGGCCTTCATCCTACTGACATCAGAAGAGGAGCTGGACGTGTTTGACCTGAAGAAATACTCTGCTTCAGAGGAGGGTCTTCTGAGGCTGCTGCCAGTGGTCAAAGCCTCTAAAACGTCTCTGTAGGTTCACTATAAACATGTATCACAATACTCCCAACACATTATACCTTATAGTAGAATATAAAAGTTATGATGACATAGAAATCATCTTTCGAGGTTATCTTATACCATGTATCTCAATATGCACAACGTTATATTGTGTAACAAGGTTGAAAAGTCAAACTCAAAAACGATTTATTATGAATTAAGAAATAAGGAAAGAAAAATGAATATTGTTTAATAATAGTTAAATACAGCTGTATTTAAATATGTAGCTATATATATAAATAATTATTGATACGCATAGATTCATAAATATACGTTTATTATTAATAACAGGTAACCCATTATTTTAAAACATTTTAACCTTGTTCACTACGTTTGGTTACATGGACACTGTTTGGGTTTAACCGTTAGGATGCGTTGACACAGACGTCCGGGTCATCTGGGGGAAGGGTGAGAGGTCACGAGTGAGAGGGAAAAAGGAGAGAGAGGGAAGAGACAAAGGAGGAGAGTACTTAATCCTTTGTAGAGATCGCCCAGCTAAATGATATTTAAGCATTTACTTATTAGTTGTAACCAGTAGCGGCACCATATAATTATGATTGCAGGAGCTACGGGGGGCTAGATTGTTTATAGCAGAGGCTGATATATTTTGACGCAAAAAATATTACTACACACTACAATATGATACGAATCAACCATTCAAATCACACAACAAGCAGCAACGGTCATCAACACTTACACAAATGAAAAATATGATTTCATCGTTCAGTTTTGTTACATATAAGTCAGTTCGATGTCTTCATTAATGATATATATAAATATATATATTATTATTATATTATTGTGGCGATCATGGCCGGCGTCACCACGTGCCGCATTTGATCCTGGGAGGGTCGGCGGCACCGAGGCAGTCGTGGTTGTGGGCGATAGGATGTGTGTTTCAGGTGTGTGTGTGTGTTTACATAAAGTCTCTCTCAGGGTGGTGTGGATAATGGGACACGAGAGTGTCAGACTCTTATAACATAGGCTCCTGTCTGGTCGTTCCCGTGCTTCTCGCCACATTATTATTAAAAACATATTTTCAAATTAAATTAAATATTAGTCATAACAAAATGACTTGGGGTTTTGGGAGGGGGGGCTTGGCCTGTTTCAGGGGAGCTCAAGCCCCCGCTAGCCCCCTCCCCTTGTAACCGCCGCTGGTTGTAACCCTAATAAACAAAACATCTCTGTAGATGAACTATAGCATGTATTACAATACAACACAAAAGATACATAATACTTCAATAAAAAGTACAATTAAAATACTATACAAGTCTCAAACACTGCAAAAAACTCCAATATTGAATAAACATAAAGATCTAATGTATATATTAGTTAAATTAATAAGACATCGACTCAAATTTAAGATTTTCAACACAAGTCCTTCATTATGTTGAAATTAAAAGATCTAAGTTACTTTAACGTGTTCTGTTTATTGTGTGTTTAGGCTGAATGGCTGTGATCTGTCAGAGGGATGCTGTGAAGCTCTGGCCTCAGTTCTCAGCTCCAGCTCTAGTCTGAGAGAGCTAAACCTGAGTACCAATGATCTGCAGGATTCAGGAGTGAAGCTGCTCTCTGCTGGACTGGGGAGTCCACACTGTACACTGGAAACTCTCAGGTCAGTTTCACTCAATGGTCAAACAGTTCCACCACAATTTCCCCATCAGAGGACCAGTATTGATCTGCTGTGCCCCAGTATTGATCTGCTGTGCCCCAGTAAAATCTCCCGTTCGAGTTTTAACAAGGTCCATATTTGACAGTGGATTAATTTAGTTTGATAATAAAGGTCAAATAATGGATTATTTTCTAATCCACAACATCAAAGAAACACAGTTCAACCCAAAATACAAGCTGAGGCGCGCACCTTGCGGTCCGGGTCCGTACACCGCGGCGTGCACATTACTGTCCGTGCACGGCAGTGTGCATGTCGTAGACGGTGCACCGCGGCGCGCACGCAGCAATCCAGTGATCCTGGTTAATTTAATAGTCTCATAGATAATTGCTGCCTTGTATTCTTTTTTTTCCACATTTCCCATCCATGCAGTTTAGTGTTAAATGTTCTGTAATTAAAATAAACATTGCCCTGATGTACACACAGCGTTGTTTAGGTTTTTTTAGTCAGAGAAGCTACGTAGGCAGTGTATACCGTTACCAACCCCCGTTTTGAGTCACTGGATCCACCCCCCCTCTGCGCTCCGGGACCTCCCATTTTACAAATTAACGTTATCTCTGATAGGGGGTCTGTTTCTGTTTTTACCACCAGCGCCGTGACATCTCTTTCCTCACCAACCAACTCTCCATCCTCCTCCTCCTCCTCCTCCTCCTCCTCCTCCTCCTCCTCCTCCTCCTCCTCCTCCTCCTCCTCCTCAATCAAATACCTACTTATAATAACCGGATGCTGATTGGATAATATAATCCAATTAGGATTATTCTTCTTCTCTGGGTCATCCTGAATAGTGCATTTCTTTACATGCTCTTGAATAGTGCTGCGGTGACATTTAAATGAAACTTTGCACATAGTATAAACCAGTGTTTTAGTTTTCTGATTAAAGCAGAGTGTCTTCAGGGGAACTTAAGTGGGTCGTGTTTCCAAATAAAGCGATCAAGCCGGCGCTGCAATACTGCCGCTATTTAACCCTGCACTGAACTAAACCTTGGCAGTCTGCGTGCATCGCAGCGCCATTACCACTCATCTTATCAAACACAAGACCTCAATCTCACTCTATTTGTGTTGCCATGACAGTAAAAGGTGTACCTTGGATTCAGTGTGTTAATGATGGTATAAGGTGTTTGTTTTATAGATTCCTATTCTATTCATAATCATGTAGTCAGACAGTAAGGTGGACTTTAGAGTAAAGTTTAATAATTTTTTCTTCTTAGAACTGAGTATTTTTATGGACATTTTCCGGAGTTTGCTGAATCTTTAGTTATCTGAATTCTAAATTAGTCATATTTAAAAAATCTACTGTATTGACATTTAGGTAAACTAATAAAACATTTCTAATAACAAATTTCAAATGCAAAATGAATCACAGTTCCTAACGTGTTCTGGTTATTGTGTGTGCAGCCTGAATGGCTGTGATCTGTCAGAGAGATGCTGTGAAGCTCTGGCCTCAGTTCTCAGCTCCAACTCCTCTAGTCTGAAAAAGCTGGACCTGAGTACCAATGATCTGCAGGATTCAGGAGTGAAGCTGCTCTCTGCTGGACTGGGGAGTCCACACTGTACACTGGAAACTCTCAGGTCAGTTTCACTCAATGGTCAAACAGTTCCACCACAATTTCCACATCAGAGGACCAGTATTGATCTGCTGTGCCCCAGTATTGATCTGCTGTGCCCCAGTAAAATCTCACGTCTGAGTTTTAACAAGATCCATATTTGGCAGTGGATTAATTTAGATTGATATTAACGGTAAAACAATGGATTATTTTCGAATCCACAACGTCAAAGCAACATTGTTTAACCCAAAATACAAGCTGAGGCGCGCACCTTGCGGTCCGGGTCCGTACACCGCGGCGTGCACATTACTGTCGGTGCACGGCAGTGTGCATGTCTTAGCCGGTGCACCGCGGCGCGCACGCAGCAATCCGTTGATCCTGGTTCATTTAATAGTCTCATAGATAATTGCTGCCTTGTATTCTTTTTTTTCACATTTCCCACCCATGCAGTTTAGTGTTAAATGTTCTGTAATTAAAATAAACATTGCCCGGATGTACACACAGCGTTGTTTAGGTTTTTTTAGTCAGAGAAGCTACGTAGGCAGTGTATACCGTTACCAACCCCCGTTTTGAGTCACTGGATCCACCCCCCCTCTGCGCTCCGGGACCTCCCATTTTACAAATTAACGTTATCTCTGATAGGGGGTCTGTTTCTGTTTTTACCACCAGCGCCGTGACATCTCTTTCCTCACCAACCAACTCTTTATCCTCCTCCTCCTCCTCCTCCTCCTCCTCCTCCTCCTCAATCAAATACCTACTAACAATAACCGGCTGCTGATTGGATAATATACTCTAATTAGGATTAATCTTCTTCTCTGGGTCATCCTGAATAGTGCATTTCTTTACATGCTCTTGAATAGTGCTGCGGTGACATTTAAATGAAACTTTGCACAAAGTACAAACCAGTGTTTTAGTTTTCTGATTAAAGCAGAGTGTCTTCAGGGGAACTTAAGTGGGTCGTGTTTCCCAATAGAGCGATCAAGCTGGCGCTGCAATACACGCCTTATTTAACCCAGCACTGAACTAAACCTTGGCAGTCTGCGTGCATCGCAGCGCCATTACCACTCATCTTATCAAACACAAGACCTCAATCTCACTCTATTTGTGTTGCCATGACAGTAAAAGGTGTACCTTGGATTCAGTGTGTTAATGATGGTATAAGGTGTTTGTTTTATAGATTCCTATTCTATTCATAATCATGTAATCAGACAGTAAGGTGGACTTTAGAGTAAAGTTAAATATTTTTTTCTTCTTAGAACTGAGTATTTTTATGGACATTTTCTGGAGTTTGCTGAATTTTTAGTTATCTGAATTCTAAATTAGTCATATTTTGAAGATCTACTGTATTGACATTTAGGTAAACTAATAAAACATTTCTAACAACAAATTTCAAATGCAAAATGAATCACAGTTCCTAACGTGTTCTGTTTATCGTGTGTGCAGCCTCAATGGCTGTGATCTGTCAGAGAGATGCTGTGAAGCTCTGGCCTCAGTTCTCAGCTCCAACTCCTCTCGTCTGAGAGAGCTGGATCTGAGTACCAATGATCTGCAGGATTCAGGAGTGAAGCTGCTCTCTGCTGGACTGGGGAGTCCGCACTGTACACTGGAAACTCTCAGGTCAGTTGTCAGCCTCTTCTTCAAACTGGTTATTCTAGCTTCCAGTAAGTGCTGCTCCTGCCTCATTTCTGTTGCTCTTTTCTCTGCTGACAAAACACTCCCTGGTTCTACACAATGTTAGAACCTGTGAAGAAACGGTCTTAGCGTACCAAACACAGCAGACTTCTCCTGACTCTAACCAAACAATATCTCATTGAGTTGTAGCTATTGAGAAAGGAGCATTTGTTTAAGATCCTGTCACATCCAAGTGAAGGCAGTTCTGCTGTCTGTGATGTCATCTCCCCACTTCCTCTTCCTGTTCTCAGACTCTCAGGGTGACACAGCTTTGTCTCCATGAAGTATCAATAAAGCTTTTACTTGTCTTCAATGTTGAATGAATACACTTTATAAATGTGGTTACTTTAGTAGAAACTGCTCTCAACCAGATACAATAAATTGTGTGTGTGTGTGTGTGTGTGTGTGTGTGTGTGTGTGTGTAGCTTGTCTGGCTGCCTGGTCACACAGGAAGGCTGTGCTTCTCTGGCCTCAGCTCTGAGCTCCAACCCCTCCCATCTGAGAGAGCTGAACCTGAGCTACAATCACCCAGGAGACTCTGGAGCTGCGCTGCTCTCTGCTGGACTGGAGGATCCACTCTGGAGACTGGACACTCTCAGGTATGGAGAGGACAGCTCACCACTGAGGGACAAAGTCTCCTTCAAGGATTCAAGCTGCCGCTAGATGAAGTGGTTTGAAGAGGCAGCTGTCACTCATGTTGTGTAGAAAGTGATGAGACGGCAGATGATGAAGGTGAATGTTTCAACATGCTGCTCTCACTTTGTTTCCCCCCCAGTGTGGAGCACGGTGGAGTGTGGAGGCTGAAACCAGCTCTAAAGAAGTGTAAGTGTCTGTTTGATTCATTACCTCACACACTCACTATTGAGATGGAAAGTCCATCCACACAGCAGGAAGTGAGGTCACATCCTACTGGGAATGAAGATGATGGCTGACATCATGTATCTTACGTATATTAATACTGTCCACCATCACAGTCACCGGGCTGAGGGGGGAGGAGTGTGGGGGTGGGGGGGTGAAGGAGAGGGGGGGTGACCGGGTTAGGGGCCGGTGAGGGGGAGGGGAAGGGGTGAGAGAGAGGCTGAGTGGGGGGGGGCGGCTGAGGGGGAGGACTAGGGGGGAGGGGGAGGGGAAGGGGTGAGAGAGAGGCTGAGTGGGGGGGGGGGGGGGCTGAGGGGGAGGAGTAGGGGGGAGGGGGAGGGGGGATGAAGGGGCTGAGGGGTGAGGGGGAGGGGGAGGACTAGGGGTGAGGGGGGGGGGGGAGGGGCCGGGCTGAGGGGGAGGAGTGTGGGGGTGGGGGGGTGAAGGGGCTGAGGGGGAGGACTAGGGGTGAGGGGGGGGGGAGGGGCCGGGCTGAGGGGGGAGGAGTGTGGGGGTGGGGGGGTGAAGGGGCTGAGGGGGAGGACTAGGGGTGAGGGGGGGGGGAGGGGCCGGGCTGAGGGGGGAGGAGTGTGGGGGTGGGGGGGTGAAGGACCTGAGGGGGGGTGACCGGGTTAGGGGCCGGTGAGGGGGAGGTGAAGGGGTGAGAGAGAGGGGGCTGAGGGGGAGGACTAGGGGGGAGGGGGAGGGGGAGGGGGGGTGACGGGGCTGAGGGGGAGGACTATGGGTGAGGAGGAGGGGGGTGAAGGGGCTGAGGGAGGAGGGGGAGGGTTGTGACCGGGCAGTGAGGGGAAGGGGAAGGGGGGGTGACGGGGCTGAGGGGGGGATGAGAGGGAGGGGGCTGAGGGGGGGATGAGAGGGAGGGGGCTGAGGGGGGGATGAGAGGGAGGGGGCTGAGGGGGGTTGGTGAGGGGGAGGGGGGGGGCTGATGGGGAGGGGGCTGAAGAAGAAGAGAGAGCGATCACAAAAAGAAAGAGAATAAAAAGAAGAAGAGCAGCCTGGATCCAAGGAGAGATGTTTGTTGTTGATGTTTTCATAATATTGTTGTTGATGTATTCATAACGTTATTGTTGAGGCGTGTGTATCTATGTATGTGTACATATGTATATGTATGTATGTGTTCATATCTATGTATATGTACACAGAGCGCAGGAGAACAGTACTAGTGATGATGATGATGATGATGAAGAGCGGTTCAGCAGCTCATCATGTCTGGTTCTCCCTCAGATGCCTGTGACCTCACACTGGACCCCAACACGGCCCACAGAGGACTCTCTCTGTCTGAGGACAACAGGAAGGTGACGGCGGTTGGAAGGGACCAGTCGTATCCGGATCACCCAGACAGATTTGACTCCCGGCCCCAGGTGTTGGGTAGAGAGGCTCTGACTGGCCGCTGTTACTGGGAGGTAGAGTGGGAAGGAGGGGTTGATATAGGAGTGACATACAGAGGAATCACAAGGAGAGGACGGGGTGGTGACAGCAGGCTTGGAGGGAACAACAAGTCCTGGGTTCTTGATTGTTATGATGGTCGTTACTCTGCCTGGTACAACGGTACACAGACAGCCCTCCCTCTCCGCCCCGCTGGCTCCACCAGAGTAGGAGTGTGTCTGGACCGGCCTGCTGGCTCTCTGTCCTTCTACAGAGTGTCCCCAGGTGGAGGAGGGTCCTCAGACACACTGACACACATCCACACCTTCTGCTCCTCCTTCACCCAGGAGGACCTCCTCCCGGGGGTGATGGTCTGGAGAGGGGGGGCGTCTCTGTGTCGGTTATAGACACACACAGGACCTCCTCCCGGGGGTGAGGGTCTGGGGGGGCGTGGATTTAAAGGATAATTTTTCATGCAAAGAGTTCGACCGTTTATTGTGCAATTGTTCAGATAAAGGCTGTAGAGAAAACACAACGAGAAAGACTACACGGCTCGTATGTGACGTCATGCTCCCTGCGACTGGCGTGGAGAAGACCGACAATCTTCCCATCGGCATAACTGAAACTCTGCACGTGCCCCGACTTATAATGGTTTTCACCTCTTTCGATGCTTTTATCCTCCCCTTGGAAAAAGCGGTGAAGTGGGGCAGAGAGATCGCCATCTCTGTGCCGAGTTCCAAGGGCGGGTGTGGTGACGTATATCATATGCGTCGAGAGCAGCGAAGAGCTGTAGTTCACAAAGCGGCCTCACATAAAACCTAAAATTATCAAACTTCTTCACCAACATTTTTAGTTTTCTTTGCATGAAAAATTATCATTTAAATCCACAAACAACATATGTGTAATCCAGGGCATATAAAGACTGGGACCAGAAAATAATTATTTTCTCTCCATTGACACCCATTCATATTTTTCGATCTCATAGGTCCCATGAGCCCTACCGGAATGGGCGTAAATTCGCCACTCTATACACATGACAGGTCAGACAGGATACGCATATCTTTTCAATTTTTATTCATTCAGAATATTTACATACTATTTGAAAATGAAAGAGGCTGGGATTTTGTTTTATATCATTTGTTTATATTGTTCAGTAGTATATGCCTAA
This sequence comes from Gadus macrocephalus, assembly GCF_031168955.1. Classification (NCBI taxonomy): domain Eukaryota; kingdom Metazoa; phylum Chordata; class Actinopteri; order Gadiformes; family Gadidae; genus Gadus; species Gadus macrocephalus. The sequence goes on from NC_082385.1 coordinate 33,480,903, forward strand.
ATGAGGCCGTAGCACAGTTAACGGACGAGCAGAGGTGGTGACGTCATCGAGTCCGCTGCTGTTCCAATTGCAGGTACGTACTCGCGTGCTCGCAAGTCTGTGCTTGAAGTACAGACTTGCCAAGTACGTGCTTGCAAGTCATCGAGTCCGCAGCACGCGTGCTAGGAATTGAGAAACGGCCAATAACCAAGTCTCACTCAAGGAGAAGTATCGCGGGAGTTAAGGAAGAGAACGGTGGAAACGTGAATGAGAGCTGGAGAGAAGAGAGTTTGTTTGTTGGACTACAGAAAGCGTAGCTTAGTGTTGTATTCAAGATTTCGATGAAGGAGAGAGGAGATATTAATGACCATAGGGAAATGACCTGCAACAATGAGACTTCCGAGCAAGAGTATTCCTTGAGCGAGACTTGGTTCGACACAATAAAAAACAGACCGGATCAAGCAAAAGGAAAAATCTAAACGTTGTTATTCTCTGTAGAGCATATTTTAATGTTGATAGACAGTGATAACAATCTGAGCATGTCAGTTGAAAAAAACAAGCACTTATAGAGGCCATACATTGACGGGCTCTATATTGCCCAAAAGGATTACACTTCAGCCCTTTCGCTGATTACAGCTGCAGCATAATCTGTCAATACATATTCGTGACTCTGAGTCCCTCACCATCTTCCAGTCCCGCCTCAAGACTCATCTCTTCTCCTCTGCCCACCCCTAGATCACTCACTATCCCTAGCCCCATCAACTCAGACTTTTTTTCTTGTTTATCTATTTTTGTGCCCCTATGTAAAGCGCTTTGAGTGTGTGAAAAGCGATATATCAATTTAATCTATTATTATTATTATTGTTAATACTGGAATAATCTCCAAATAATTTTCTGCACTGGTCCGTAGACCCAAAATGATCGTAAAATGGAAAAAAGCTGGTTTCCCTTTAACAGGGTAAGGGGAAATTTAATAAGATATGCTTAATATGGCCTTTCAGCAATTATAAAGCAATTTAAGGCAGTTGTTGATTTAATGATTTAATTATTTATAATTTAATGTTAAACTTAATATAGGTTACTGCTCAGTGGTACCATAAAATAAGACCAACAGACTCACCTTCGGGTTTCCTTGTTGAGTGGACAATAAGTCGTTTTAATGTCAATGACTTCCTCTGTCTGTCTTTATCCCAACAAATGCCCAAGATATATATCTCTAGCTCTCAAATTTGAAATGCAAAACAATGAGTATGACAGGGAATCCATCCTTCCCATTGATTCCAGATTTGACTCCTTGCCTGCCTGTGATTCCAGACTGATAAGAGGATTTATAACACACATCAAAATAAATAAACATTGTCCCATTTAATTTCAACAGTATTAAAGATATATATAGAGGTTGCTTGCAAAATGGAATCATTTTGTCCCATCAAAAGGATTGTGAGCCATTACAAACAACCGACATTTGTACTAAAGCTGATAAGCCTACAAAATAGACAGAGCTGGGCAGGTCTGTCAGCAATGCCATGGCCTGTATGTAAATAAAGTGTAATTTACATGTTGTCATTTAGCTTTTCAGTGTTTTTATTCAAAGCCACTTACAAGTCGTACTGAGAATCATTCCTAGTAACTGCGCCTTCATTTTATTTATATTTATCTTTTTGATAATCTTGCTTGAAGAGAGTTTAGGGTAAATCGGTAGGTCAGTGAGTTTGGAGCATTTTAACCTCTCTATCTCAGGAACGATTCTCTGGCGTCGTTTGATGACATTGGAAATGGATCATTGTGTTGTACCGATTTCGTCTTGTTTTGCAATAAACAGGTAAACTTCACAGAGCGATGATGTGGATTACTGATGTGGATTAGGAGGAGGGAAATAGTCAGAGCGCAAAAGCTAACTTCATTCATCGGGAATCTACCCTCATTAAGACGAGTGGATGAAGCTTTCAACACAGTTTCATAATAATAATCTGAAATGTGGGATCCATATATACGCAAATGTATGTATGGATATAAGTGTATAATAATAATAATAATAATAATACATTTAATTTAGAGGCGCCTTTCAAGACACCCAAGGTCACCTTACAGAGCATATAGTCATCATTCAAAACTATGTAAAACAGACTAGGAATAAAAGGAAAACAGAGGTTAAACATGAATAATAATAATAATTAATAACACTCAAAGACGCCTAAAGTGAAGGGGGGACCTCACTAACCACCACCAATATGTAGCACCCACTTGGGTGATGCACGGCAGCCAATCGGTGCCAGAACGCTCACTACACACCAGCTTGAGGTGGAGAGTTAGGGATGAGGTGGAGAGTGAGGGAAAAGAACATATTTAAACACTATCGACCATATTTAAACACTGTCTATCACATTTAAACAATATCGACCCCATGTAAACACTATCGACCACATTTAAACACTATCGACCATATTTAAACACTATCGATCACATTTAAACAATATCGACCACATGTAAACACTATCGACCACATTTAAACACTATCGACCATATTTAAACACTATGGACCACATGTAAACCCTATCGACCACATGTAAACACCACATTTAAACACTATCACCCACATTGAAACACTATGGACCACACGTAAACCCTATCGACCACATTTAAACACTAACGCCCACATTTAAACACTATCGCCCACATTTAAACACTATGGACCACATTTAAAAAATATGGACCACATGTAAACCCTATCGACCACATGTAAACCCTATCGGCCATATATAAACACTATCGACCACATTAGTGGTCGAGCCACATTAGATGCTAGCAAATCATTGCTAGCATCCCTGAGATTTGCTGTACACCAAACAATTCTTAAGAAGCTGTTGGGATTACAGGCTGTTAGAAAACACCACAATTTTTAACAAAAATATAAAGAAAATTAATAATCATAATATTAGTAAAACAAAGAATAGTAAAACAACTATTAGTAATTAAATGTAGTGGCTCAACTATTTACCCTGTATCATTACCATAGAGTTTTAAAGTTTAACTAGTTTGAAGTAGCTGTGATGAATGAAAACATAATACTATCTTTTTCTGCAAACTATGTGTGTATGTGTGGTTATGTGTGTTTGTGTGTGCATGTCTGTGTATATCTGTGTATAATGATGTGTCTGGTTTGTGTCTGGTGTTTGTGTGTATGTGTGTTTCTGGTGTGTGTGTGTGTGTGTGTGTGTGTGTGTGTTTCTGGTGTGTGTGTGTGTGTGTGTGTGTGTGTGTGTGTGTGTGTGTGTGTTTTTCTGGTGTGTGTGTGTGTGTGTTTCTGGTGTGTGTGTTTCTGGTGTGTGTGTGTGTGTGTATGTTTTTCTGGTGTCTTTGTGTGTGTGTGTGTGTGTGTGTGTGTGTGTGTGTGTGTGTGTGTGTGTGTGTGTGTGTGTGTGTCACGCCTCCCTCACCTTGACGACCGCATACTCACTCATCAGGCATGAGGCAGTGGCCTCTTTTGGAAACACCCGGCATCCTCGCCTAACCTGCCCGGTGGCTCTGGCCCCGCCCCCTCCTGCTCTCAGGTGAGTGGGACGTCATGCCCTCACCTGGGACGCAATCACTCCTCCTCTCTCTCTCTCTCTCCCTGGAGGACTCTCTCTCTCTATGTCCTACTTCTTAATAACTTTAACGCAGAAGTTCTGTAGCTACTCTTCCTTTCCCCCCCAACCCGCGGATCCGAGTTTGACGACGCCTCTTGCTACGTACCTTCAGAGGCTCCCCCCTCCTTCACCCCCCCCCCCCACCCCAGGAGACATGAGCGGCAAGCTCTGGACGGAGGAGCAGTTCAACTGCCCCGTGTGCCTGGACCTGCCCAGCGACCCGGCCACCATCCCGTGCGGCCACAGCTACTGCATGGGCTGCATCAAGGACTACTGGAGCGAGGCCGACGCCACGGGCACCTACAGCTGCCCGCAGTGCCGGCAGGCCTTCAGCCCCAAGCCCCACCTCTCCCGCAACACCATGCTGGCCGAGGCCGTGGAGCAGCTGCGCACGGGCGCCGCGCTCGGACCGGAGCAGCGGGCGTCCATCCGCAGCACGCGCGGCGCCGGCGCCGGCAAGGCCAAGCGGCGGCCGTCGTCGTCGTCGTCGGCGGCCGTGCCGTGCGACATGTGCACCGGGCAGAAGCAGCGCGCGGCGGTGAAGAGCTGCCTGGTGTGCATGAGCTCGTACTGCGAGAGCCACCTCAAGCACCACCAGGGCCAGAAGTCGATGCGGCAGCACGAGCTGATCGGACCCACGGGCCAGCTGGCCCAGAAGATCTGCACGGAGCACAAGTACCTGCAGGAGTTCTACTGCCGGCCCTGCGGGCGCTTCGTGTGCTGGCTGTGCACCAGCAACCAGCACAAGGGCCACGAGTGTGTGTCGACCAAGGCTGAGCGCGTGGAGAAGCAGGTACGCAGGCCCTGGGAGGGGAGGGTTATGTTGTGGGGGGAGCAGGGGTTTGAAGGGACGGGACGCAAGGCAGGGCAACTTTATTTATGGGGCGCTCTTCAAACACGAGGCAGACTCAAAGTGCTTCGCATTGAAACCTAGTCATTCAATAAAATAAAATAATAAAATAGATAAGTAAAAGAAAAACAAAGGCAAAGATAAAAAGAAGGTGCAATGTGTTTAAGGTTTAGCAGAATGCAAACTTACAATAAAGAAGACGTAAGTCCTGCAATTGTTGGGGGGTTTGGCATGGTCGAAAGATTCTGTTTATAAGATGTATGACTGTTTTTTTCTACTTGTGGCCTTAATGTCTGTTGTTGCTGTGCTCTGGTTATTGTAACCTGATGGTAAGTGATTTTAATCTTGGCCTTTGGTTTTCAATGATTGAATTCTCTCCACCTTATTTATTTGTGATATTCTTGTGCTTCTGGTAAAGGTAGGCTACAGCACCTCTGTTCCTGGTCAGTAGAGTATTTCCTGTTCCTACCCTTCCTTGTTTTGTTTAAAGAATAAGGAACAGACGGTGCATTGTCAAAAGGGCCGAACCGGTTTATTGAGACTGTGATTATGAACCTTTATGAACTCAGCCGGAGTGTGTTCGACGATAACCCTGAAGGAAAGGCCGCAAACTCCATGAGTGTTTTATCCTAGCGTTATCGATCACAAAAAGTTGTTGTTCATGTGTAATGGACAAACACACACGCACACGCACACACACACGCACACACACACACACACACACACACACACACACACACACACACACACACGCCTACTCAAGCACGCCACGCACACACAAACAATCACACAATTCTGTCCACGTAGCAGAAGTGACACGTCTATATGGACACACCCATCTAGATTCTATTTCTAGCCCGTGGTTAGGATGCTAACGACCTTCAGGACGTCGTTGGCATCAGCGCCGTGGAGCGTCTGCCGTTGACACTCCCTCTCTGATGGGTTTCACTGGGTCATCAGTCACCCATAGGTGCTAGCTGGGTGCTGCTCCCATTGTGTCTCCCTGACATGCGGGCAGCGCCCGGTGTCACAGAACACTCCGGACTGCATTCCACTGGTTTTCAACCGTCACTTCCTCCAGCCTCGCCTTCTGCTTTTACCTGTGTGTGTGTATTTTGTAGTGCTGTCAAGCGATTAAAATATTTAATCGCGATTAATCACATTAATGCCATAGTTCACTCACGATTAATCGCATATTTTTTTCTATGCTAAATATCCCTTGATTTCTTTGTCCCATTAATTGTTCTCATTTTAATGCTCTTATCAACATGGAGAAGGGCATCAGCTTGCCTTTGGCATATACTGATCAAAACAGGACGATACAAAAAAAAAGCCTATAGTGCCATTAAACGATGAACATACAAACATACTGCCTTGAACATAGCAGTCAGGCTACTGCTTCTTTGTTTTGAGCCAAAGAAAAAACTTTTTTTAATTAAAACATTTGTGTTAATCGCGTGACAAAAGATAATTAACGCCGTTAAAATTGGTTTGCGTTGACGCCGTTAATAACGTGTTTAACTGACAGTAATAGTATTTCGAAATATGAATGATACCATTGATGAGGATGTTGTGGATAGTAACAATATTAGCATCAAGATACTATTTATTCTCTAGGCATACTGTACGGAATTGTATTCCTCGTTGATCTTATCATCCCCTTGTTTTCTGTTTTAGTTTACATTGTGGGGAATATTGTCTCCTTGTTTGTATAGATTTGCTCACATGGAATCATGACAACTGTTGTTGACATCGAACTTTGTGCCTTTCCAGAAAGTTCTGACGGGGCTGCAGGCTGAGAACCACCAGAGACTTCAGGAGAGAGAGAGGGAGTTGAAGGAGATGACCAGAATGATGGAGATCATGAAGGTATAGCGCGCTGCGTAGCAGACGGTTTATTATGTCATAGCACATAATACTGTTTATTATGGTGTTGCATAACACATGGTTTGTTATGGTATAGCTTAGAATAGTTACGTTTATTATGGTATTGCATAGCATATGGTTTGCTATGGTATAGCTTAGAATAGTTACGTTTATTATGGCATTGCATAGCATATGGTTTGTTATGGTATAGCACAATCGACTTCATTATGGAAAAGCAGAGCAGCAAAAGGCTTATTATTGTATATGAGGCATTAAGCTCATAATAATTAAGTGCAGTGTATTACAATAAAAGTATGAACTAAATAACAATGCGTGAATAAAATTAAATCGTATTTCTATAGCCCTTAATCACCGGTACAGTCTCAGAGGGCTTAACAGGCCGTATATTTATGAAGCCCCCCCCTGACCCTAGCCCCCCAGAGGGCAAGAAAAAACTCCCTTAGTTAGCAAGGAAGAAATCTTGATCCTTTCAGGGATGATCAGGAACACAATGGGTGCCATAAATGACATGAATCCATAAATCCATGCATGCATACAAACATACATACAGGCAAAATAATTTTGTATCTAAACTGAATGGCACTTACTGACACAAAGGGCACCGCACACTCGCTAACACCTCGATGAACCCCCACCTCGTCCCCTGCAGCACTCGGCGGAGCGCGTGCGCACCGACGCGGAGCTGGTGCTCTCGGAGCTGCGCTGCTCGGTGGAGCGGCTGCAGACGCTGGTGGAGGCCATGCTGGAGCGGGCAGAGCTGGACAAGATGGCGGAGGCCCGCGAGGTGGCCGACAGCCTGGCGGCTGAGGTCAAGGAGCGCAAGAGGCGCGAGGAGGAGATGAAGGATCTGGTGCGCTGCGAGGACCACATCCACTACCTCCAGGTAACGGGTAGGGTGCTTTGTGGGGACCTCACACACTTCCTCCAGGTAGAGGGAATGTGCTTTGTGGGGACCTCACACACTTCCTCCAGGTAGAGGGAATGTGCTTTATGGGGACCTCGTCCACTACCTCCAGGTGAAGAGAATGTGCTTTATGGGGACCACATGCACTACCTTCAGGTGAAGAGAATGTGCTTTATGGGGACCACATGCACTACCTTCAGGTGAAGGGAGTGTGCTTTATGGGGACGACGTCCACTACCTCCAGGTGGAGGGAGTGTGCTTTATGGGGACCACGTCCACTACCTCCAGGTGAAGGGTTAGGGTTTAGTTTGATAGGAGAGTGGTCAGGGTTACATCTCTCGCTCTCCGTGCTCTGCAGTACTCTCTGCCATGACGTGTGTAACGTTGCTTCACGCGTCCCCCAGACGTGTGAGGAGCTGGCCAGCCCTCTGGAGCTGGAGGAGCTGCCGGGCGTGCTGGTGAACCTGGAGGCCTCCTTCGACCCGGCGCGAGAGGCCATCCTGGACCTCAGGGAGCACGTGGAGGACCTGTGCAATGCTGAGCTGGGGAAGATAACCAAGAAAGGTGGGTAGCACGCGCACGCACGCACACACGCACGCACGCACGCACGCACGCACGCACGCACGCACGCACGCACGCGCACACACAGAGACGCAACAAGAATGCAGGGACACACACACACACACACACACACACACACACACACACACACACACACACACACACCAAGCATGCAGGCACACACACACACACACACACACACACACGCACGCACAGACACACCAAGCATGCAGGCACACACACGCACACACACACACACACACACAGACAGACACACCAAGCATGCAGGCACACACACACACACACACACAGACACACACACAAACACATAACCATTATATTGAACGAATCCATCTCAAGTGACACGTTATTAGCGAGTTCTTTGATCTGTGGTTTTAATTGCGGCCTAACTTGTATCGTATACATTCTTCCTTTCAGTGAACGAAACAAGCCTGTTCACGCTAGAGGGAAGCAACTGTGAGTTCCTGAGGATTATTTGACTTTACGCAGAATAACACACGTTCATGTTGGTTGCATTGCTGTTGTGGTGTGATACAAAGTTGTGGATTGACGCCAACCCATTGTCCCTTTCTCCCCTAGCTAACCGCGGTGCAAAAGGAGGCTTTCTCAGATGTGAGTATTTGGTTTCACATGCATTAAAGAGTTCATGCAAAAAAACACACCCACGCACACACATATTTTAAATTGCCGCACACAAAGCATAACACAGGTTATCGTTGTGTTTGATCAGTTTAAATTAATGCTATGTGGAGTCAGCTGGCACCTTTCTTACTCATTCATCGATAAACTAAACCCCTTAATTAACTTTGGTATTTATAAAGTAACATTTTCTAACCACTATGTGTGTTGAAAGCATCTTGACCACTTTCTGTGGTCAACGCTGTGGTTCTGTGTGAGACTTCATTTCCTTGGCCTGGGGCAACAGCCAAAGTGCCATCACCCTAGACCCAGGAAATGGAGTCTCTCATTCGTCCATTCATTCATTCAACTCTTCCCTCGTCTCCTTCCCAGTGTTCTCAGGTCTGGGCGCCCGCACTGCGACCAGTCGTCCAACAGGTTTGGTCACTCTTCGTTTCTATAATCACGCCACTAACTGCTGCACTGTCGTTAGCTTCTAGCTTCGCTGCGTAGTGTTTATCTTGTACTAAACGAATAGACATTCTTCCACATGTTTTCCCGCCGCTCGTCCCTCAGCGACCTCCCCGAGCGTGGCGGTAGGGGTCCGGACGCCGGACAGGAGAGGAATTGGTGGGCGGACATTTTGAACTCCAAAAAATGAAACTTGAGTTAGCTGCAGAGCTGAAAGTTGTGTCTCAATATCATGAGGATTAGAATTAATAGTTGTGTTTACTTTGCGTGCATTAACATATCAGTTTTTTTGTTTATCCTAGGATTAGATGTGAGGGGTAGAGACCCACCACGAGGTAACACATCTGTCTGTCTGTCTGTCTGTCTGTCTGTCTGTCTGTCTGTCTGTCTGTCTGTCTGTCTGTCTGTCTGTCTGTCTGTCTGTCTGTCTGTCTGTCTGCCTGCCTGCCTGCCTGTCTGTCTGTCTGTCTGTCTGTCTGCCTGCCTGCCTGCCTGCCTGCCTGCCTGCCTGTCTGTCTGTCTGCCTGCCTGCCTGCCTGCCTGCCTGTCTGTCTGTCTGTCTGTCTGTCTGTCTGTCTGTCTGTCTGTCTGTCTGTCTGTCTGCCTGCCTGCCTGCCTGCCTGCCTGCCTGCCTGTCTGTCTGTCTGTCTGTCTGTCTGTCTGTCTGTCTGTGTCTCAGAGGAGAAGCTCTGAACATCACACCATGCAAACGTACTCATATCTCTACATATACCTTCACTCAAACTCAAATTAATTCATTCAAAAATGAAAATAATCCCTCACTCATTCAGTCTCTCGCTCACTCATTCACTCCCTGTGTGTTTCCCTTTGTCTCCAGGAAGCTCCCCCAGGCCCCAGGACGGACCGAGAAGAGAGAACCGGGGATTAGAAGCAGGTAAAATAGACGCACACACGGGCCAATGAATTCTGGAATCACGAGCCCCGCCTCGACGTCACGCCATTGGTCGAAACACCTCTATACCGACTGTGGTCAGAAACCAAAAAACAAGTGTCAATCAATCGAAAATGGTCTTTAGAGGTTTTTTGCGGTACCTTCGTCCCCTGCATGGCTCTGTTCCAGCTGCTCCTTGAGCCAGATTCATTTAGCAGACAAGTCAGGATGTCTTGCTCAAGGGCGCCACAGGTAAGGCAGCCGACAACAGGGGATCAAACCCAGTACCATGTGACCAGGGACTCAAACACCCAAGCCACTACACAGACCTCATCCTGCGCTGAACTAACAAACCATGTCGTCTCTTCTCGTCCCCGTCCCCCCTCCCCTCCAGCGAGGGAGAGCAACAGCAGGCGGCCCAGCCCGCGGCCCAGTCTGACTCTGAGCCGCCGTGAGTCCGAGTCCGAGTGGAACGGCCCCCGTCAGACCCAACCGTCGCCCCCGGCCCAACCGGACCCCCCACGCCCGACCGCCGCCGCCGCCGCCGCCGTCACCCCAGCTCCCGTCCCGGCCCCCGTCCGAGCAGCCAGCCCGGCCCAGGCCATCGCTGGATGTACGGTGCCGAGTCTTTCACTGGTTGATGTCGTGTTTTATTGACGTCGTTTTGACGTTAAGCGGGAGGATGTTTCAACGTGGTCGATTTTGGCTGATGGTTCAGTGCGTTCTCAGTGGTAGCTCGTTGTTTTTTCCTGCACCGATTCCTCAATGTTAGTTCAGTGATTGATTCTTTTGAGGTTATGATTGTTCATTTAAATTCAGTGATTTCTGATGGCAGTTCAGTGACTTCTGTATGCTTAGTCAATGCTTTCGGATGGAGTTCAGAGATTTTTTTCTAAGAGTTCACTGATGGATAAGATAGTTCACTGACTATTATGCAAGTTCACCAATTGTGATTTCAATGGTTTATGTTTATTATAATGTTTTGGCTTGTAAGTTCAGTGATTTCTTGATGTGAGCACGGTGGGTTACATTTTAGTTAACCGATTTCTGATATTAGTCTGAAAAGTTAATTCTGTGGTTTTCAAATTGGTCTCCTGTGCCTCTGGTCGCGGTCAGAAGGTAACCTGTGCTCTAGTCGAGCCCAAGGTGGAATATATAAAAGTAAGTACTACCCTGTCCTTTTTTGTCATTCTTTGTCTCCTTCCCCTTTGGTCTAGCCTTCAGCCGGATGTCCTCCATCAGCAGCCTCTTCCGCTCCCATCGCCGTGGCAACGCCCAGGCCACCCCTATGCCGGACGCGACCCCTCCAGCCAGCGGTCGCAGCGGTCCGTCGATCAGAGGCGGGAACCCATGTGAGACCTGGCCTCTAAGCTACCGCAGTATATGAAGACAATCCACTTAAAACTGTGTTCACGTTTGATGTTAGCCAACTGATAGTCCAGCAGGAAGTACATACAAATGACACGTGTTCAGTAGCCAGCAGCCAATTGGCTGTCTGTTCTCTTTTTTGAATTGACAGCCATGTTTAGTGGCCAGCAGATTTAGTTAAAATGACCCAAGGCATATCTCTGAGGCATCTCAACAACACAGGCAAACCAGAACTTACTTAGTTTCAGTTATGTTTTACGTTAGACTGGCTACAAAATGTTATAGGTTTTATTCAGATAGTTTGAGCGTAACGCGAAGATGACATCATGACGTCAAAAAATCCCATTTTATTTTTATTTGGCAGACTATTCCATGTAGTCTGTTTTAAATGGCATTGTATGACAGTGTGGATATTTGTTACTGTGCTTAACTGTTTGTCCTTGCCTCTTCTTCACAGGGGGAATAGGCACTCTGTCTGAAACGCCGACAGAAGGTGAATTTTATTCTTCACGTGTTCTATGTGGTTCTGAACGCACCCCAAGCTCTGGGTGATTGTTGATGTGTTCCCTGTTATCAGTATACAAGTGGTTAAAAGGTTAGTTAATGTTAATGAACCACCCAAAAGGTAATTTTAGAAATTGACCGTGTACAGATAAACGTATTTCTGTCGGTTAGTGAATATTTCTTGTTTCATGACGTGAAGCACATATAATGCACGATTCAATTTTTCCTTTCTCTCTTCCCTTTCTAAGTTAACCCCGGCCTCTTCTTGGATTCACCCTCCCCAGACTTCATGCCGAACGACGCCCAAGTGTTCCCAGCATGTAAGCCTCAATTCTTCTTCATTCTTGTGTTCTTAGTTATAATTTCACCCAATATAGAGCGACTCAATTGGACAACCCCATCCTAGGCAGTTAAAGGCACCCAGTGCAACTTTCGAGGCTTAAAAATAAACATTAAATTTCTAGTCTTTTTTACACGTAGTAAGTTTCAATAACTCCATACCATTACATACCGACATTTAAGCAGCAAAGATGAGACGTCGTTGTGTGGTGAGAACTGATACGAAATCGATAACAACAACAATGCCGCCATTTTCTTTATTTTTTGTAACCTACAATAAATAAAGCAGGCTTCCAGTCAATGGAAAAATGGCTTCTCCCCACCGGCGATTGTTGTTGTTTACGATTTTCTATCAGTTCTCACCACACAACGACGTCTCATCTTTGCTCCTTGAATGTCGATATGTAATGGTATGGAGTTATTGAAACTTACTACGTGTAAAAAAGACTAGAAATTGAATGTTTATTTTTCATTGAATGTTTACATAAAGTTGCACTGGGTGCCTTTAAAGGAAATGGGTTGTAATTCTCCTTCCGGACCACAAGGGGGCGCATCTGCTGTGTTTCCCCTCCAGGAAGCGCCGTTTGAGTTGTCAATGTGTTCATGTGGGTTAAGACCGTGGATGTCTTATAATAAGGTTTGGACAATGTGCTACCGTTTCTCCCAGCGACTAATAGGTTCGACGAGATGGACACTGTTGGAGCCATTTGATATTTATGTTGCAAATGTGATTAGGATTGGTAACACTATTGAAATAATTATAATATTTAAGTTAATGTAATATGGTTTAATAGTTATGGTCTTATTTATGGTCTACAATTACCCAATTCTATGTGTGAAAAATTATTGACTGCCGTGTTCTATCTGGCCTATTGAGCGTGACGTCTGACGTTCTGACTGGCAGATGTCAAATATATAGATGGGCTACCTATGACCAGGGAGAGCGGAAGTGGCAAACAATTTTTCAACCGCGTGAATGCGATAGGGACATGTTATATTGACTAAGAAGAAATAAATAAACCTATAATTTACGACGCGCGTTGTCCGATTGTCTCCGCTCCCAGAAGTGGCCGCTGGAAAGCTGCCACTACATTAAGTTGAAAAATTGCCCATCCGAAACGTTGGACAAAGGAAACTGATGGATTGTATCTTTGAGCTGTGGTTGGAAATACGCTGGAACACATTCAGCATCAACTTGCTTCTTCGTGAGTAACCCGGCGAATTCCATTGTAGTCAGAGACCCATGATCCGATCAGACATTAGGGGAGACCGAAATGTTTGATGGGACAATCCGAATTGCGCAATCAAGACCCATACGATCAGACATCAGGAGAGAGACTGAATTGTTTGATGGGACAATCCGGATTGCGCAATCAAGACCCATACGATCAGACATCAGGAAAGACTGAAATGTTTGATGGGACAATTCGAATTGCGCGATCGCAGGAAAGAAGCATATAAGCGATCACTGAGATCCCGACGTGTTAATTCAACGTGGACACTCTCTTAAGAATATTGCTTATGACAGACTAAAGACATCAATGACTAAGCATAACCTGCAATAAATCTACAAAATAATTACGACTTTGCAAATGAATAAATTATGTGCGCAACACTAAACAGACGGCAAGAATTAAAGGAATTATAGAAATTAAGACGCTGTTCATTTGTTTGTTGATGCGACGTGGGAAGTAATAATTATTTATAAAACGAAATAAAATAACCGAGATCATGTCTGAGGAAGAGACGGCCATAGGCCCAGACACGGGTGAGCAACATCACTTACATGGGATTAAAGAGCTCAGCGCAACTCGTCGTGGCAAACTTGGGCACTGCACTCGAAAAATGAATGAGATTAATAATGACATAAGATTTGGTAGAGGAGATGCTGTTGCTGTGAAAGCACAATTGGAAGAGTTTCACAAAATATTGAAGACATTTAAAACATCTCATGAATCAGTTCAAATGCTTTTATCTGATGACGTGAAAGAAAATGAAAATGTTGACTGGTATGAACCGAAGATAACAAAGTTTAATGACTTTATTTGCCAAACCGAGATATGGTTAAGGCGTCAGCAAGACCCACAATCACCTGATGATGTGCATGATAGTGTGTCAATGGTATCTAAGAGTAGTTCAAAAGCATCATCAGCTCATTCTGCACGAATTAAAATTGCTGTGGATAAAGCTGGTTTGCTGGCCAGAGCTAAGTCATTGAGAGAGAAACACGAAATGGAAATGGAAATGGAAATGGAAAAGCTTAAATTGCGAGCTAAAATGGAAGCATTTCAACTAAGAGAGGATCTTGCTGTCACAAATGCCAAACTACAGGCCATAGAAGAAATTGATCCAACTGAATCAACAGCAGGAACAGCTTTCAGACCTGGGGATGGTATGAACGCTTATCTGGAGAAATATATGGAGAAATCACACAGAACGGAGGAACCAATTTCCGAATCAGTGGAAAGCAGCAGAGATGCAGGGATATCTCAGCCGGATTTCGTGGATCTGGGAGCAGTACCTAAAACACCATTACAGAGGGCTATGCGTGGCGGCCTAGCCCAGAAATCAATGGCAGTACCGCAAACAACCACTGCTGCAACAACTAGGCTCAACTTATCAAGCGGAGGCACTAGAACTACTTTGACTCAACCAAGAAGAGCACAATCTACTCCGGGAAGAGAACCATTAGAACCCCTAGATAACTCAGACTTGACAAATCTGCTTGTATCTGTTGTAGCTCAATCAGCACTTCCAAAGAAGGAAGTTCCCGTGTTCAATGGTGACCCCCTGGAATTTCAGTTGTTCATGCAAGCAATCAAATACAACATAGAAGATAAGACTGACAGTAATGAAGACCGACTTTACTTTTTGGAACAATACACGGTCGGACAACCAAAAGAACTTGTCAGAAGCTGTTTTCACATGGACGCTGCGGAAGGTTATGCTGAAGCCAAGCGCCTGCTCAAGCGACACTTTGGCAATGACTTTAGAATCACGACTGCCTATATGGAGAAGGCCTTAAACTGGACTGTAATCAGACCAGATGACGGAAAGGCACTTTACAGTTATGCATTATATTTAAGAAGTTGCTGTAATGCTGCCCAAAACCTTCAAGACATGTCGGAACTTGACTTGCAATCCAACATGAAACAAATAGTCTCCAAGCTCCCATACAAACTCAGAGAGAGATGGAGAACAGTGGTATGTGACATTATGGAACAAACGCAACAGAGGCCTAAATTCAATGATCTCGTCAGATTCATTGAGAAACAGTCCCGAATATTGCAGGATCCGGTCTTTGGCAACATTCAAGACGTTCACAGAGAAGCAAAGGTGAGAGCACCTACAGTGAACCTTCCCTATAGAAAATCTGCCGGCAAGCAGAGCTTTCTCACTGCAGTTTCTCCAGTCACCACTAATGCTGTTGCAAAAGCCAATGTAAAAGAAAAGATAGATCAATTTAGAAATCTCACTCCTTTCAATGAATGTTATGCTTTTTCCAGACCCTGTGTTTACTGTAAGAGAGAGCATGCAATGGAAAGATGTGAAGCAATGTCAAAACTCCCACACAAAGAGAAAATTGAATTTCTAAAGAAACATGGATTTTGTTTTGCCTGTTTGACAAAAGGACATCTCAGCAAAACATGTAAGAAACGCCTGACATGCCACTCATGTGATAAGAAACACCCAACACTCTTACACATCGAAAACTGGTCAGCAGATGGCGCCATAGACACTAAAGCACCTGTAGTAGCCACGAACAATAATAGTGGTGGCACAGCCGTTCAAGCCAACTCTGTCACAGTTACCCTGCCACCAACCGACCAAACAGAGGCCGGCAATACAGACCACAAATTGGCAATTGTACCCGTGATAGTGAAGGCGACCAAAGGTAGTCATTCCATAAAAACATATGCATTCCTGGATCCCGGGAGTTCCGCTACCTTCTGTACAGAAAAACTAATGGAGGAACTGTCTGTCAGAGGGAGGAAAACAGAAATTCTGCTTCAAACCATGTGTTATGAAAAGCCAGTAAAAACCTTCAGATTGGGTGGACTGGAAGTAAGCAGCCTTGATGGCAAAGACTTCATCGAACTCCCAGAGGTCTTTACACAATGCACTATTCCTGTAAGTGATAAGAACATCCCGAGAGAAGAAGATCTCAAACAATGGCCTTACCTAAATGAGGTCAAACTGAACTCCATTGAAGCAGACGTGAGTCTGTTGATTGGAATGAACATCCCCAAAGCCATGGAACCACTCAAGGTCATCAACAGCCAGGACAATGGCCCGTATGCTGTCCTGACAAACCTTGGGTGGATAGTTAATGGCCCACTGGGAATTAGCTCACACGTAAACAAACATGGACGACCTCAAATAACGACAAACAGAATATCAGTGGCTCGCTTGGGCGATCTACTGATCCAACAGTACAATCAAGACTTCCCCGAATTGAGCTATGAGGAGAAAGACGAACATTCATTCGAAGATAAAAGATTTCTGCAAATCATGAAAGAATCTTTAAGAAAAATAGACGGTCATTATGAAATCCGACTTCCTTTCCGTAAGGATGATCTTCGTATGCCAAATAATAGGCAAATGGCTGAACAAAGAGCATATGGCCTTAAGAAAAGATTCGAGAAGGATGAGTCATTTAAAAAGGATTACGTGTGCTTCATGAACGATGTCTTATCGAAAGGACATGCAGAGATGGTATCCGAAGAACAGCTCCACCGGACTGATGGGAGACTCTGGTACATTCCCCACCACGGAGTGTACCACAAACGTAAAAAAACAATCCGGGTGGTCTTCGACTGTACTTCGGCCTACAGAGGTACCTCTTTGAACTCAGAGTTATTGCAAGGCCCAGACCTTACAAACACCTTGCTAGGTGTACTTCTGAAGTTCAGACAGGAACCAGTAGCTGTGATGGGCGACATCGAAGGAATGTTCCACCAAGTGAAGGTTCCTGCAACGGATGTGGACTTTCTGAGGTTCTTGTGGTGGCCAGGTGGCGACACTACCCAAGCACTGAGGGAATTTCGAATGACTGTGCATCTATTCGGTGCAGTTTCATCTCCCAGCTGTGCAAATTTTGCCCTCAAGCAGACAGCTGAGGATAATGAAGGGAAAGCTGATAGCTCAGCACTGAACACAATTCGTCACAATTTCTATGTGGATGACTGTGTTAAATCAGTTCCAGATGAAAACCAAGCTATTAGTCTGGTTCAGAACTTAAAGAAAATATGTGCAACTGGAGGATTTAAACTTACCAAATGGACCAGCAACAGCCGTTCTGTCCTTGCATCTTTACCTGTAGAGGAAAGGGCAAAAGAAGTAAAGAACATTGACCTTGAGAAAGACAAGCTTCCTGTAGAGAGAGCACTTGGCATGCGGTGGGATGTTGAGTCCGATACATTCTTCTTTGACATCACTCCGAAACAACAACCAGTTAGTCGAAGGGGAATCTTGTCTGTGCTCAATTCTGTTTACGATCCTCTGGGATTCTTATCACCAGTGATGCTCACAGGGAAACTGATACAGCAGGAGCTGTGTAAGATCAACTGCGGATGGGATGGGGAAATCCCACCTGCCCTTGCGTCAAAATGGAGCGAGTGGCAGAAAGATCTTCATGGGATTTCCGACTTCAGAATTGAAAGATGCTACAAACCCGTGGATTTTGATGTCACTGACCCCCAATTACACCACTTCTGCGATGCCAGTGAAAGTGGCTATGGGACTGTCAGCTACATAAGATTTACCAGCGGCAGCAAACCTCCTCACATTTCGTTAGTGATGGGAAAAGCAAGGGTTGCACCCCTGAAAGTGGTCACAATCCCCAGAATGGAGCTCACCGCAGCGGTTTTGGCCGCACGTATTGACAATATGCTCAGGAAAGAACTGGGGCTTCAGATCTCAGACTCCTTCTTCTGGACTGACAGTACTTCTGTCCTGAAGTACATTCTGAATGACACTCAGAGATTCAAGACCTTTGTGGCTAACCGAGTATCCGTGATACGTGACCTGACACAGAAATCTCAGTGGCGTCACATTAAGACTGATCTCAACCCAGCAGACAATGCGTCTAGGGGAATGCGAGCTGATGCTTTTCTGAAAGAAAGATGTTGGCTTAACGGTCCAGATTTTCTGGCCAAATGCGAAGCTGACTGGCCGAAACTTTCCACTCAACCACTGGTACTTTCGGACAGTGACTCAGAGGTAAAGAAAACTGTTGTGGCCTTCACAACAACAGTCCACGAAGACCCTCTGACTCGCTTCATTGAATCCTTCTCATCATGGGACAAACTCATCAGATCTACGGCATGGCTTTTGAAGTTCAAAGGGACTCTGAGACACTTGATCCAATTGAAAAAAGCAGGTACCTCACACAGTGCATCAGTTAAATCAGAATGTGTGAAGGACAAGCGGCTATCTGACCAGCAACTGTCCGTGCAGGATTTTACAGAAGCTGAGGAATCACTTGTTGCTCATGTTCAACAGAAAGCCTTCAGGGATGAAGTGAATGCCTTAAGAGCAGGCCAAGCTGTAAGAAGGAGCAGCAGACTCTACAAGTTGGATCCCATTCTTAGTGATGGAATACTGAGAGTGGGAGGTAGATTAAGTAAGTTGGCTATGCCGGAGGACTTCAAACACCCGGCTATTCTGTCTAATGTAGACCACTTCTCAAAACTTCTTCTGAACCACACCCACCATCTGGTTGGTCATTGTGGAAAAAATCAGATGCTTTCTAAGCTAAGAACAAAATATTGGATTCCCAAAGCCAATCAGGCTGCAAGGAAAATAACCCGCGATTGCACACTCTGCAGACGATGGCATGGCAGTGCTATGACACAGAAAATGGCTGATTTACCGCTCATACGCATAACACCAGATCTCCCCCCGTTCACACACACTGGCTTGGACTATTTCGGGCCCATAGAGGTCAAGAGTGGCCGTAGCCGGGTGAAGAGATACGGAGCCTTGTTTACATGTCTTGCCAGTAGGGCTGTACACTTGGAGATGGCTTACTCCATGGATACAGATTCATGTATCTCAGCCTTGCGCAGATTCATCTGCAGACGTGGTCAAATCAAAGAAATTGTTTCAGACAACGGAACAAATTTCGTGGGCGCAGAGCGAGAATTAAAAGAAGCACTTGCTCACCTGAACATGAATAAAATACAGGATTCAATGAATACAAAAGGCATCAAATGGAGTTTCAACCCGCCTTATGGTTCCCACCATGGAGGTGTGTGGGAACGTCTCATTCGAATCATAAAAAAAATCCTTTACTCTATCACAAAGGAACAGACCCTGAATGACGAATGTCTTCAAACTGCCTTGTGCGAAGTGGAGGCAGTTCTCAATGCCCGTCCCATTACAGTAACATCTGGAGACTCAAAAGATCCTGAACCCCTAACTCCAAACCACCTTCTGCTCTTGAAAGGAAAACCCATTCTCCCACCCGGGCTCTTTTCCAAGCAGGATAGCTACTCTAGAAGAAGGTGGAAACAGGTTCAGTACCTTTCAGACCTCTTCTGGAAAAGATGGACACGGGAGTATCTCCCGCTAATGCAGGAGAGACAAAAATGGAATGAGGTCAAAAGAAATCTGAAACCTGGAGATATAGTACTGATCATAGATGAGACCTCTCCACGAAACTCCTGGCCTATGGGACGTATCATGGAAACCTTTCCAGACGCAAAGGGTTTTGTGCGTCGTGTCAAAGTAAAAACTCAGACAAACATCTTGGAAAGACCTATTACCAAGCTGTGTCTTCTAGGGATGGGCAAAATGATTCTTTTCCGGGAACTAGTTCTTTCAGTTCAGTTCACTATAACGATTCGTTTATTTGATTCGTTCGTTTTGATTCGTTCGTTACGTCAGATTACATCTTAAAAAAAATAAAAAATAAAAAAACTTTTTTTTAGAATTTTTTTATTTTTTAATTGGTCGTGGGTCCGGATAGGACCATCAAGACCGCAGTCCGCCGTTTGGAGATGCCTGCTATATAGTATGTCGAACGTCCCACCAATATTTATACCACTTGCTTACTCTCTATATTTCATTCATGGTTTTACATTTATAATTTTATTTTACTTTACATTTAATTCTTCATTGTTCAGGCATTACAGAACTTGCATGGTCATAAATAAAAAATACGAACTGCAGTTTAATTTCTTTGTTTGTTCTTAAATTGACATAGAATCGAGCAAAGACTCCTGGGATTGGGAAATGCGTTTATCCAATAAACAGATGGTGGTCAAGTCTATTTTCGAAAAAATTTAGGGGGATATATGAGTCGAATGGTATGACCCAAGATACGTCAGACAGAGAAAGCGCGCATATTCGACGGTACCGCCTTGTCATTGGTTTACCCAGGTGCCATTCCAACACCATTGCTACCTCTCATTGGCTGAATCTTTGAGAAAGTTGTAGACTCAATCAATGGAAGTCGCGGGGAGACGGAGCTCTGTTCGTTTGTATATTTTATTTACGTGACCATATGTTTGGTTTATGTTAAAAAAAAAGAATCAAAGAACCAGTTCTTCTTGTTTTGGGGAACCAGTTCTTGTCGTTCACGTTCGGGATTCGTTCGTTGTAACGAATCAGTCGCGACCGACACATCCCTAGTGTCTTCTCAAAGACATGTCCTGACTGACCATCTTACTGACCCGACTGACTGACTTACACACTGACACACACCACACTACACTGCTAACAAACATGACATTTATTTTGATAAAATACTGAAATCCTTTTCTAGTATATTTCACCTTTGAACGAGCAAAGAATACATATGAATTTATTGGATACTTACCTGTTGATGTTTATGGAAAAAAGTAAGGTTAAATGAAATGTATTAATGTGAAATTATATGATTTTGACTATCGAAAGGACTATTGAATGGACTATCGAAAGGACTATTGGAATATTTTTGGAGAAAGGACTCTGAATTCCCCTTGATTTTTATAAGGGGTAATATTTTTGAAAGAAGAAAGCCTTTTCTGGCTGGACTTTTCATGAACTATTGAAACAAATATGTGAAAAAAAAAAGAAAAAAAGAAATGTGAAACATGAATAATATTGCAATGGACTTTTGAACTGTGTGGCTCCCATGAATATCTTGTTATGAATTGCCTTATTATGGCCAATTAGAGGCCGGAGTGTTGGAGCCATTTGATATTTATGTTGCAAATGTGATTAGGATTGGTAACACTATTGAAATAATTATAATATTTAAGTTAATGTAATATGGTTTAATAGTTATGGTCTTATTTATGGTCTACAATTACCCAATTCTATGTGTGAAAAATTATTGACTGCCGTGTTCTATCTGGCCTATTGAGCGTGACGTCTGACGTTCTGACTGGCAGATGTCAAATATATAGATGGGCTACCTATGACCAGGGAGAGCGGAAGTGGCAAACAATTTTTCAACCGCGTGAATGCGATAGGGACATGTTATATTGACTAAGAAGAAATAAATAAACCTATAATTTACGACGCGCGTTGTCCGATTGTCTCCGCTCCCAGAAGTGGCCGCTGGAAAGCTGCCACTACAGACACTCTAGTGTGTGTGTGTGTGTGTGTGTGTGTGTGTGAGTGATCTTGAAATGTCCACAGTTGATCGATGTATTTATTTTCCCCATATCCTCTATTATCCATGACGTCTTGAAAACATACAAATCACCTGGGGTAGGGGTTGGGGGGGATGTTGTTGCTATGGTAACGGACATGGTTCCCATGGTTGCTCCTCTCCACGACAGTGAGGGAGATCAACCTGGACAGCATCCAGGCACCTGAACCCAGAGGCAGAGAGGAGTTCCTTCAGTGTAAGCACACACACACACACACACACACACACACACACACACACACACACACACACACACACACACACACACACACACACACACACACACACACACACACAATTGTATACATTGTTATAGTGGGCGGGGGGGGGGGTTTATAAAACCCAGTCACTTTAAAAAGCACAGAGACACAACATCCAATCTAAGCTCCTCCCCCTAGACGCCGTCCAGCTGACCCTCGACCCCGACACGGCGCACCGGCGGCTGGCGCTCTCCGACGGCGACACCAAGGCCACCCTGCAGGCGGCTGCCGCGCCCGGCGCCGCCGACGCGCCGCAGCGCTTCGACGGCTGGACCCAGGCGCTGAGCCGCGGCCCGCTGGGCGGCGCCGGGCGCAGCTACTGGGAGGTGGAGTGGCGGGGGCGGGGCTCCTCGGTGGGCGTGGCCTACGGCTCGCTGGCCCGCAAGGGCGGCGACGGCCAGGCCGGCCTGGGCTACAACGCGCGGTCCTGGAGCCTGGAGCTGTCGGACACGCGCTGCGTGGCCATGCACGACAACGAGAGGCGGGACATCGCCGTGGGCTACTCGCCGCGCGTGGGCGTGTTCCTGGACCCGGCGGCGGGCACGCTGGGCTTCTACAGCGTGGCCGACGGCATGAGCCACCTGCACACCTTCCGCGCCAACTTCACCCGGCCGCTGTACGCCGCGGTCGGGGTGGGCGTGGGCGTGGGCGTGGGGATGGACTTCGCCCTGGGACAGTTCAGCAGCAGCGCGGACAGCGTCAAGCTCTGTCCCATGTGAGGACGCGAGGTGATGGGGGGGGGGGGGGGGGGGATGCACGCCGGGAGGCTCTGGACACGGGGGGGGCTTGCGGAAAAGAAGTGTGACGTTGGGTTGTGAGGGGATGAGTTAAGGCTCTGTTGTGGTTCCACGGCGACCCGACGCAACGACCACGCAGACGCTTCGACGCAGTCGTGAAGCGCTTTTGGTCCAGCGTCGGGTTTCAGTGAGGGGACCGATCACAGCCCTTGCTGCTGCGACGCCGAAAAACGGAAGGTGACAATTTTTTGGTAGGCGCGCGTCAGGCCCTTGCGTCAGACCCAAGGAGGGTCCGCAAGGACGTAACGGGTCCGTAAACCCACCTGCGTTGCGTCGACGTGGAACCGTAACTGAGCCTTTAAGCCCCGCCTCTTGGGCGAAAACTGTTTATTTTCTGATCATCGTGCAACAAATTTAAAGCAGGTACCTTTTTTGTTCAACGAACATTCCAATAGCATATCTTTAAAACCTCTACTTCTTCTAAAACTAATGAAAATTTGATGTCGTCAAGAAGTCAGCTCTTCTCCGATTCTCACTTTCCTTTCTGATTATTATTTTTTCTGTTTAACGTCACATTCATATCTTCACATGCGAGGAGCAACAACATCAGAACAAACAAACGAGTCACTGCCATTCATTTCCATGGATTTATTTTATAAAAAAAGAGGCAACCGAACGACAGGACGTAGGCAGGGTGACGTCACCAGGCGGTTCATACCACCACAACAAACAAACAAACAAAAACAGAAGACAGAGGTCCGTGTGTGGATTCGACCACGAAGGTTCTGCGAGGAAAAAACAAAGCTGTGGGATGAACCAATCAGAACGGAGCCGAAGTTTCCCGGTTTACCGTTGCCGATTAACGCCCTGAAAATTCCGAAGCAAAAACGGCATCTCTAGTGTTAGCGTTAGCTAGTTATTATGCACACACACACGTTAGCTTACTGGATATCTACGTCGGTCAATGTCGACACTAATTACAAAAAAAGTATTTGGTTTGCAAACCTTGTGCGGTTGATATACAGTTTTTAAAACAAAACAAATAAGAAAGGTTTGTGATAATGCGATGTTGCAATATCTTTTGATGACTGCGTTAATGCCTGCTAAATTAGCCTTGTTAAATCACGCATTTATATATCCTGTACAGTGTTATTCTATATTGCCTACACGGTCATCAATAAATGAAAAATAAAAATGTACATTTGTGAGAAAGAAATACGTGCAATATTCCATCGGTACAGGATTGTTTGGGCAGAAAGACAGATGGACTGCAAGGAAAGCTAGCTTAAGTCAGGACTCACAAGGGCCAACTTGGGTGTTAAAACATATCCCAGATGCACAATTCCCAAACTGCCACCGTCTCAAACAGGCCCCGATTAAATTATTTTGAGTATTAATGTAACTGAACAGATCGAGAATTGTAAAAGTATAAATTCCGCATTTGGGACGGTGTTGTTGTGGTTGTTGGAGATATTGCGCTTGAAAATCGGAAATCGATAACGAAACCAGGCCCCCTGTTATTAAAAAGAAAGTCCATGGTTTTGTCCTTGTACTGAACCCGGGATGACGCTGAGTGCCCAGACCAGCTAGCTAACCACTGAAGAATAAACACAACAATCAACAATAAGGTGAACCACAACTAAATAGCATGTGCCAGAGTGCCCCCTCCCCCCATCCAAGTACGGAGCCGCCAACACGACGTGAGCCTGAGAATCTGATACACTCCCCCCCCATCCTAAACCCATAAAATACGACCCCAATTCTCATTGGTGAGCGTTTTTTAACCAAACCCGTGCAGCTCGTTTGAAAAAAACTAAAACATTCTTAAACTCTAACGAAAGTAATAAGTGCATTCCGATAATCGTACAACCATGGCTTAAAATAAAATCGAACCCGTGGCAAAACTGTCTGTTGCTTCTCTTTAAGAAGCATTAGGCATAAAAACAAACCAAAAAATAACAGCCGCAAAAAGTATAAAATATTTTGACTTCGGCCATTTCGCCCTAGTGGATCAGTGCAGCAGTGCATGCTGGTCAAATATGCAAATGGTAGGAACAAAAAGACAAAACACAGTGGACGC
This sequence comes from Gadus macrocephalus, assembly GCF_031168955.1. Classification (NCBI taxonomy): domain Eukaryota; kingdom Metazoa; phylum Chordata; class Actinopteri; order Gadiformes; family Gadidae; genus Gadus; species Gadus macrocephalus. Next base: position 33,505,646 of record NC_082385.1, read on the forward strand.
GAACGGGCACTAGCGTTGCCACGGTCAACTAGTTAAAAAACCCGGTCAAATAAGTAAACAGCTATTTATTCAAGGTTCTAACCGTAGTACCCACCTGTGGCACCAGGTTATGGCTGACCAGACGACACATTCCCACCGAGCTCCTTGCGACGGTGGATCTAAACGTCAGTTGACGAAAGAACCTACAGGGAGGTCCGTTACAGAGCTGCGTCGTAAAAACATAGTTTGTCAGAATTAAACAAAGAAAATTGTCCCATCCTTAAAAGACAATGTTTCTATTTTAAATAAAAGGTTTGATATAAAAAACGCCGGTGACATAGGGATATGTAGTCCTCGTTTGAGCGCGCAAGCAACAAAGAAGCAGCGTTAGCCCCGACCCTGACCCTAGTTTCTTGAGATGTACGGCCTAGACACAAGGCCCTGGAAGAGACCCTAGACACAAGGCCCTGGAAGAGACCCTAGACACAAGGCCCTGGAAGAGACCCTAGACACAAGGCCCTGGACGACCCTTCCCTCTCCCCCTCAACCTATCCCCCTCCTCTCCTGCTGGGTTCAAACATTACTGAAAACCCCACGACACTTACTGAGACCAAACTTCTTCATTTTCCCCAAAACCCTCACCTCCTTCATCACTTTCAGGCACCCTTCCTTCACTTCCTCAAACCTCCACCTCTTGTACGCCAACACCCAGAGCCTTGCAGAAGCAACGGGGTCAAAATGGTACGCATTTTACAGGAATTATTCTCCATTTTGCATTTTCCTCAGAACCCAAACCTGAGCCTGACCTCAGAGCACCCCCCCCCCCCCCACCCCATTCCCCTAACCCCAATACAGGCGGATTAAGGCATCAGCAGGCATCCCAACGCATACAAAGTCGCAGCTCAACCATGCGCCGTCCATTGTGCTTTTAAAAGAATCACGTCAATAATCATCATTTAAGAAAAGACGAGGGAACCAAATCGTTTCCGTGGAAACCGTTTCAGTCCCGAGCGGGGGGACGACGACGACGAGGGTGGGAGAGTTGCCATGGGGATGGGGAGGGGGCAGATCAGAAGGGAGGAGGTGCACGGCAGCCACACGTACCCCCCCCCCCCCCCCCCCCCCTCGCTCAGTGCCTCCCGGCCCCGGAGGACGGGGGCTGGGTGAAGGAGGACAGCCTCCCCCTCCTCTGCTGCCCCTTGGGGTCCCCCCAGGGCGGGGGGGGCAGAGCCAGCGAGGTGGGGGGGGCCGGGGGCCGGGGCCGGGCCGGCGGCGCCCCCATCATGACGGGGAGGCTCTGGTTGCGCCGCAGGCCGGCCAGCAGGCTGCCCCCCCCCGCCGCCACCACGAAGGAGGAGGGGGGGGGGGGGGTCCGCGGGGCCCTGGAGCACCCGGCCGAACCCCAGGCGACACAGCCGCTCCACCAGCCCCACGCTGACGGGGTCGGGCCCCCCGCCGCCCCCGCTGCCCTTGGGGGGCGGGGGGCCGGGGCGGGGGCTGGGCAGGTCGGGGTGGGGGGGCGCCCGGCCCAGGTTCAGCCCGTACACGTCCTGCAGGAAGAGCTCGGCGGGCCGCGACGCCAGGAAGTTGTCGAGGGCGAGCGCGGGCCGTTGGTCGCCGGCGGCGCCAGCGGGGGGGCCGCCGGGGGGCGGGGGGCCGCCGGCCGGGCCCTGGGGGAGGAGGGGGGCGGGGCGGCGGGGGGAGGGGGCGGGCCGCGCCGAGGCCGAGATGCCGCGCTCCAGGACCAGCTTGGCGAGGCCGGCGGCGGCGGGGGGGGGGGGGGGCGGACGGGCGGCGGGGGGGGAAGCAGGAGGAGCCCCCCAGGTTGAGGCGGCAGGGCGTCACCGGGGTGCTGGGGCCCGTCCGCAGGGAGCTGGGCGGGGCGGGGGGCGCCACCGACCACACGGGCTGGGAGCTGGGGGGAGAGGGGGGGAGAGAGGGGGAGGGAGAGAGGGGGGGAGAGAGAGAGGGGGGGAGAGAGAGAGGGGGAGGGAGAGAGGGGGGGAGAGAGAGAGGGGGGGAGAGGGGGAGGGAGAGAGGGGGGGAGAGAGAGAGGGGGAGGGAGAGAGTGAGTGAGTGAGTGAGTGAGACTTAGTGAGTGAGTGAGTGAGTGAGTGAGTGAGACTTAGTGAGTGAGAGTGAGTGAGTGAGTGAGTGAGTGAGTGAGTGAGTGAGTGAGTGAGTGAGTGAGTGAGACTTAGTGAGTGAGTGAGTGAGTGAGTGAGTGAGTGAGTGAGACTTAGTGAGTGAGACTTAGTGAGTGAGTGAGTGAGTGAGACTTAGTGAGTGAGTGAGTGAGTGAGTGAGTGAGTGAGACTTAGTGAGTGAGTGAGTGAGTGAGACTTAGTGAGTGAGTGAGTGAGTGAGTGAGTGAGACTTAGTGAGTGAGTGAGTGAGTGAGACTTAGTGAGTGAGTGAGTGAGACTTAGTGAGTGAGTGAGTGAGTGAGTGAGTGAGTGAGTGAGTGAGTGAGACTTAGTGAGTGAGACTTAGTGAGTGAGTGAGTGAGTGAGACTTAGTGAGTGAGTGAGTGAGTGAGTGAGACTTAGTGAGTGAGTGAGTGAGTGAGACTTAGTGAGTGAGTGAGTGAGTGAGTGAGTGAGTGAGTGAGACTTAGTGAGTGAGTGAGTGAGTGAGACTTAGTGAGTGAGTGAGTGAGTGAGACTTAGTGAGTGAGTGAGTGAGTGAGTGAGTGAGTGAGTGAGTGAGTGAGTGAGTGAGTGAGTGAGACTTAGTGAGTGAGTGAGTGAGACTTAGTGAGTGAGTGAGTGAGTGAGTGAGACTTAGTGAGTGAGTGAGTGAGTGAGTGAGTGAGTGAGACTTAGTGAGTGAGTGAGTGAGTGAGTGAGTGAGACTTAGTGAGTGAGTGAGTGAGTGAGTGAGTGAGTGAGTGAGTGAGTGAGACTTAGTGAGTGAGTGAGTGAGTGAGTGAGTGAGTGAGTGAGTGAGACTTAGTGAGTGAGTGAGTGAGTGAGTGAGTGAGTGAGTGAGTGAGACTTAGTGAGTGAGTGAGTGAGTGAGTGAGTGAGTGAGTGAGACTTAGTGAGTGAGGGATGCACCGAAATGAAAATTCTTGGCCGAAAGCCGAATACTGAATGTGGCTTTTGCTGTTTTTCATTCATTTTGCTTTAATTTTTCACCATTGCAAAAATCAAACAATTAAATGTCCTTTATAAACTTTTTTGTCTTGCTTTTCAATTAAAAAAATCAATTACAAATTTGATACAAAATATTTATTTAATACTGAACGTTTTCTAACATTCCAGCAGACCTTATAGCAAAAATTTAAGAACAATGTACCTTTAAATAAATGAGTAAAATAATATATATATATATTTTTTTTTTATAAAAAAAAAAAATGTTCGGTGTATTTTTTTCTGCCTTTTTACTCCTTCGACCGAAACCTAAAATGATGTTTTGGCCCATTTTCGGCCGAACATTTTCGGTGGCCGAATATTCGGTGCATCCCTCGATTTATTTCCAAGCACGATTCCTTCACATACGCTGCAATGCAGAAAAAGAACCCCAGAGAAACACCGCGGGGTGACGGAGAAGGCAGGGGCGCGGGCGTGGCTACCTGGAGGTGACCTGGGTGATGTCGTTGGGGTGGAGGATGCGGCAGGTGGTGACGGTGTAGGTGGAGTAGGTGGAGCTCTGGCACTTGCCCGGGTGTTGCGCTGCAGAAGGGCGGAGCCGCGATGCCGTCGTCGGAAAACAAGCAGAGCAACAACAGCGTTAGACTGAAGTTTCCAAGCAGCAGGCTGGGAACAAGCGGCTGGGTTGAGGGCGGATGATGGACTTTATTGTATATACACCGTTTTTATGTTTTACCGTTTGGTTTCGCCTACCTTTGCACATTTCTGAATTATTTTGCAATATTTGGAATTCATTGATTGTAAATATTACTTATTTTATTTGACCAAATTTTATCGTTTTCTACTCCTTTCCGACAAAAAAACCCCTCTATATATCCTGCACTTGTGTGGCAATTTTTGAATCGACATAAAGCAGACTTTGAACTTTGATGTGACCCAGAGTCCCTCAGTAAGAGGGTCATACTTGATGTCGCTTTTACAAGTCAGGTCACAAAGTGAAAACCAAAACGACACATCGTTAGCCTCGTAGCATCATTTCCTTACATTTTGGCCACATTGTGAAATCGAACCTAACTCTAACTTCCTAACGCTGCTGATTCACTGTGCCTCATTGGCTGCATCCAATCAGAGCGCCATTTACATTCCCGCGTTATGAAAGGCGTGAACGCAAACCAATTTTAACGGCGTACATTTTTCCATCATTTTTTTTGGCGATTAATCGCGAGTTAACTATGACATTAATGCGATTAATCACAATTAAATATTTTAATCGCTTGACAGCACTAGTAAATATACATTTATTCAAGGCGGAGCAAATCTTCAAAGGTAGGCCATCTCATTACATTCCCATCAATTTGACTCAGGCATTTTTTTCAAGCTAGGAGGCCGACGACGTGCGACTCATCCGCGCGACGGCTAACTCTGCCGTCCCTAGCAACGGGTGACGACGGCGTTCTTTACCTGACGACAAGACGGCCGGCGCGCCCGCGGAGGCGACCGCCGCGCCCTCCGGTCGGACGGGACCGGGCGCCGCGTCGCTCGGCGGGGCGGTTCCCGCGGCAACGGGCTGCACCGCACAGGGGGAGACGGGGGCGGGGCCGGGGGCGGAGCCTGGGGTGAGCTCAGCTCGCAGGGCGGAGGCGTAGGACACGGCGCCCACGGCCGCCAGGGGCCTGAACAGCGGCGGGCGCAGGTCCGTCGCCGAGGGCAACGGCGACCCCGGCAGCCTGGGCCGCTCCCGCCGGTCCTCGGGCGTGGACGAGACGCGCACCTCAAACACGATGCCCCCTTCCTCCTCCTCCTCCTCCTCCTCGTCCTTCTCGACGGGCTTGCCCCGCTCCGTGGAGCCCTTCTCGGCCCCCCCGGCGCGGCCCCGCCCCCCCTCCTCCTCGTCCTCCTCCTCCGGGTCGTCCAGCCGGTAGGAGGGGGCGGGGGGGTCCCGGTCGTGGGACAGCGGGCGGAAGCCCTTGGTCACCACCCCCGGCCGGGGGTCCAGCAGCGTGGCCAGGTGGGGCTGGGCCAGCTGCTGCCAGTGGTGCAGCGTCAGGGAGCCTAGAGGGGGGGGGTAGGGAGGCAAGGGGGGGGGGGGGGGGGGCAAAAGGCCTTCAGTAATTATACGTTCTATCATATGTTAATGGGCAAGGAACACGGCACACGTTTCCAGTTGACCAGCACCAGCTCGCACACGCACACGCACGCACACGCACACGCACACGCACACGCACACGCACACGCACGCGCACGCACACGCACACGCACGCACACGCACACGCACACGCACACGCACACCTTACCCAAACTATGCTCCGAAACATCCACACTGTATCATAAAATAACTCAAAGCGTGACAGGTACTCCTTCCACGCACGTGCTCCCAACCCTAACTCCTCCCACGAGAGGACGGTCAGACCCCGGGTCCTCCGCCGCCGTCCCAGTGAGACCCCCCCCCCCCCCCCCCGCCGCCACTCACCCTCCATGGGCTTGACGATCTGCAGCCTCTCGGGCAGGAAGCTCTTGAACCCGCCCGACGCCGCCGACAGCTCCGACAGGTTGGAGCAGGACGAGCGGCCGCTGCCCGCCGGCGAGCACGCGCCGCTGGCCCCGCCCTCGCCCTCCTCCAGCCCCGCCCCCCCCCCCAGGGCCTCCGTCTTCCGCTGGCGCTCCGCCTGGAAGAACTTGCGCTCGCACAGGAAGTTGTGGCGCCGGAGGGAGAGCCGGCGGATGGCGTCGCTGAGGTGGTCGCCGGCGGGAGGGCCCGGCGGGCGCGGCCCCGGGGCCGACCGGTGATCGTCCCTACGAACACAGCGGCGGGAGAACGTCACGCGCGGCCGGCTCTCATAACCCGGGGTCGCTTGGGACATTAATTAAAGGGGGTCTCTCCTAACACTCATGATGGGGGTCTCTCCTAACACTCATGATGGGGGTCTCTCCTAACACTCATGATGGGGGTCTCTCCTAACACTCATGATGGGGGTCTCTCATGATGGGGGTCTCTCCTAACACTCATGATGGGGGTCTCTCATGATGGGGGTCTCTCCTAACACTCATGATGGGGGTCTCTCCTAACACTCATGATGGGGGTCTCTCCTAACACTCATGATGGGGGTCTCTCCTAACACTCATGTTGGGGGTCACATGGAACAACGATGGGTCAGATCCTTGTACCTACCAAGGCACCAGGTACAAACACTATCCACTGACACTGACGTTATCATTGCATTTCCTTCTAGAAAAAAACTAAAAATATATTTTTACATTTTATTTTTTCTTTGCTGGACTTGATGCTCTGGCGCAAACATTCCCCGTCTGGGATTCATCTTTACAAGGAGGTCATGAGACCGCAGACTCACATCCAGAGGGAGGGAAGCAAGCAACTCCATCTGCTGGGGGGGTTCAAACCCCTGGAGACGTTATAAGAACAGGACATGATCGGCTTTATCGGAAAAGATGAGAAAGCCATCTAAATGCCCTCAATGTAAATGTCAATTATAAAAGAAAAAAAAAAGAAAAAAATTGTA